>NC_074680.1:51326375-51633875 GCF_029448725.1 Salvelinus fontinalis
GCCCCGTGCTCCTCCAGTGAGGCGTGCCAGCCCTTGACAGCCATTACAGTGGCCCCGTGCTCCTCCAGTGAGGCGTGCCAGCCCCTGACAGCCATTACAGTGGCCCCGTGCTCCTCCAGTGAGGCGTGCCAGCCCTTGACAGCCATTACATTGGCCCCGTGCTCCTCCAGTGAGGCGTGCCAGCCCCTGACAGCCATTACAGTGGCCCCGTGCTCCTCTAGTTCAGTGAGGCGTGCCAGCCCCTGACAGCCATTACATTGGCCCAGTGCTCCTCTAGTTCAGTGAGGCGTGCCAGCCCCTCACAGCCATTACATTGTCCCCGTGCTCCTCCAGTGAGGCGTGCCAGCCCTTGACAGCCATTACAGTGGCCCCGTGCTCCTCCAGTGAGGTGTGCCAGCCCCTGACAGCCATTACAGTGGCCCAGTGCTCCTCCAGTGAGGCGTGCCAGCCCTTGACAGCCATTACAGTGGCCCCGTGCTCCTCTAGTTCAGTGAGGCGGGACAGCCCCTGAAAGCCATTACATTGACCCAGTGCTCCTCTAGTTCAGTGAGGCGTGCCAGCCCCTGACAGCCATTACATTGGCCCCGTGCTCCTCCAGTGAGGCGTGCCAGCCCTTGACAACCATTACAGTGGCCCGTGCTCCTCCAGTGAGGCGTGCCAGCCCCTGACAGCCATTACAGTGGCCCCGTCCTCCTCCAGTGAGGCGTGCCAGCCCTTGACAACCATTACAGTGGCCCCGTGCTCCTCTAGTTCAGTGAGTCGTGCCAGCCCCTAACAGCCATTACAGTGGCCCCGTGCTCCTCCAGTGAGACGTGCCAGCCCCTGACAGCCATTACAGTGGCCCCGTGCTCCTCCCGTGAGGCGTGCCAGCCCCTGACAGCCATTACAGTGGCCCCGTGCTCCTCTAGTTCAGTGAGGCGTGCCAGCCCTTGACAGCCATTACAGTGGCCCCGTGCTCCTCCAGTGAGGCGTGCCAGCCCCTGACAGCCATTACAGTGGCCCCGTGCTCCTCTAGTTCAGTGAGGCGTGCCGGCCCTTGACAGACATTACAGTGGCGCCATTCTCCTCCAGTGAGGCGTGCCAGCCCCTGACAGCCATTACAGTGGCCCCGTGCTCCTCTAGTGAGGCGTGCCAGTCCCTAACAGCCATTACAGTGGCCCAGTTCTCCTCTAGTTCAGTGAGGCGTGCCAGTCCATAACAGCCGTTACAGTGGCCCAGTGCTCCTCCAGTGAGGCGTGCCAGCCCCTAACAGCCATTACAGTGGCCCTGTGCTCCTCCAGTGAGGCGTGCCAGCCCTTGACAGCCATTACATTGGCCCAGTGCTCCTCTAGTTCAGTGAGGTGTGCCAGCCCCTGACAGCCATTACAGTGGCCCAGTGCTCCTCCAGTGAGGCGTGCCAGCCCCTGACAGCCATTACAGTGGCCCCGTGCTCCTCCAGTGAGGCGTGCCAGCCCCTGACAGCCATTACAGTGGCCCCGTGCTCCTCCAGTGAGGCGTGCCAGCCCCTGACAGCCATTACAGTGGCCCCGTGCTCTTCTAGTTCAGTGAGGCGTGCCAGCCCCTAACAGCCATTACAGTGGCCCCGTGCTCCTCTAGTTCAGTGAGGCGTGCTAGCCCCTAACAGCCATTACAGTGGCCCAGTGCTCCTCCAGTGAGGCGTGCCAGCCCCTAACAGCCATTACAGTGGCCCCGTGCTCTTCTAGTTCAGTGAGGCGTGCCAGCCCCTGACAGCCATTACAGTGGCCCAGTGCTCCTCTCGTTCAGTGAGGCGTGCCAGCCCCTGACAGCCATTACAGTGGCCCAGTGCTCCTCTAGTTCAGTGAGGAGTGCCAGCCCCTAACAGCCATTACAGTGGCCCCGTGCTCCTGTAGTTCAGTGAGGCGTGCCAGCCCCTTACAGCCATTACATTGGCCCAGTGCTCCTCTAGTTCAGTGAGGTGTGCCAGCCCTTGACAGCCATTACAGTGGCCCCGTGCTCCTCTAGTTCAGTGAGGCGTGCCAGCCCCTGACAGCCATTACAGTGGCCCAGTGCTCCTCTAGTTCAGTGAGGCGTGCCAGCCCCTGACAGCCATTACAGTGGCCCAGTGCTCCTCTAGTTCAGTGAGGCGTGCCAGCCCCTGACAGCCATTACAGTGGCCCAGTGCTCCTCTAGTTCAGTGAGGCGTGCCAGCCCCTGACAGCCATTACAGTGGCCCAGTGCTCCTCTAGTTCAGTGAGGCGTGCCAGCCCCTAACAGCTGTTACAGTGGCCCAGTGCTCCTCTAGTTCAGTGAGGCGTGCCAGCCCCTGACAGCCATATAGTGGCCCAGTGCTCCTCTAGTTCAGTGAGGCGTGCCAGCCCCTAACAGCCGTTACAGTGGCCCAGTGCTCCTCTAGTTCAGTGAGGCGTGCCAGCCCCTAACAGCCGTTACAGTGGCCCAGTGCTCCTCTAGTTCAGTGAGGCGTGCCAGCCCCTAACAGCCTCTACAGTGGCCCAGTGCTCCTCTAGTTCAGTGAGGCGTGCCAGCCCCTAACAGCCGTTACAGTGGCCCCGTGCTCCTCTAGTTCAGTGAGGCGTGCCAGCCCCTAACAGCCGTTACAGTGGCCCAGTGCTCCTCTAGTTCAGTGAGGCGTGCCAGCCCCTAACAACTGTTACAGTGGCCCAGTGCTCCTCTAGTTCAGTGAGGCGTGCCAGCCCCTAACAGCCGTTACAGTGGCCCAGTGCTCCTCTAGTTCAGTGAGGTGTGCCAGCCCTTGACAGCCATTACAGTGGCCCCGTGCTCCTCTAGTTCAGTGAGGCGTGCCAGCCCCTGACAGCCATTACAGTGGCCCAGTGCTCCTCTAGTTCAGTGAGGCGTGCCAGCCCCTGACAGCCATTACAGTGGCCCAGTGCTCCTCTAGTTCAGTGAGGCGTGCCAGCCCCTGACAGCCATTACAGTGGCCCAGTGCTCCTCTAGTTCAGTGAGGCGTGCCAGCCCCTGACAGCCATTACAGTGGCCCAGTGCTCCTCTAGTTCAGTGAGGCGTGCCAGCCCCTAACAGCTGTTACAGTGGCCCGGTGCTCCTCTAGTTCAGTGAGGCGTGCCAGCCCCTGACAGCCATATAGTGGCCCAGTGCTCCTCTAGTTCAGTGAGGCGTGCCAGCCCCTAACAGCCGTTACAGTGGCCCAGTGCTCCTCTAGTTCAGTGAGGCGTGCCAGCCCCTAACAGCCGTTACAGTGGCCCAGTGCTCCTCTAGTTCAGTGAGGCGTGCCAGCCCCTAACAGCCTCTACAGTGGCCCAGTGCTCCTCTAGTTCAGTGAGGCGTGCCAGCCCCTAACAGCCGTTACAGTGGCCCCGTGCTCCTCTAGTTCAGTGAGGCGTGCCAGCCCCTAACAGCCGTTACAGTGGCCCAGTGCTCCTCTAGTTCAGTGAGGCGTGCCAGCCCCTAACAACTGTTACAGTGGCCCAGTGCTCCTCTAGTTCAGTGAGGCGTGCCAGCCCCTAACAGCCGTTACAGTGGCCCAGTGCTCCTCTAGTTCAGTGAGGCGTGCCAGCCCCTAACAGCCATTAGAGTGGCCCAGTGCTCCTCTAGTTCAGTGAGGGGTGCCAGCCCCTGACAGCCATTACAGTGGCCCAGTGCTCATCTAGTTCAGTGAGGAGTGCCAGCCCCTGACAGCCATTACAGTGGCCCAGTGCTCCTCTAGTTCAGTGAGGCGTGCCAGCCCCTGACAGCCATTACAGTGGCCCAGTGCTCCTCTAGTTCAGTGAGGCGTGCCAGCCCCTGACAGCCATTACAGTGGCCCAGTGCTCCTCTAGTTCAGTGAGGCGTGCCAGCCCCTGACAGCCATTACAGTGGCCCCGTGGTCCTCTACATCACATTAACTGGTGCAGGCATCTATACATGTCGATAGCTCATTAATAAGGCTCACTTGGCTGAAGCCGTGATACCTAGAGGTAACATTGTGTGTTTCGCAAATGGCAAATTCCCTCTATAGTGCACTACTTTGATACCATAGTGCATGATATCAGGGATAGATTGTCATTTGGAATGTAGGCATTTTACAGGTTAACCTTTACCATTGACCTTGAAAGGAGCTACTCACTGGCAGGTCTTCCATTTCCTCTGACCTTTATTTAACAAGGTGAGTCAATTGAGAATATACTCCTTTACAATAAACACCTGAATATGTCACTATTGTCTAGTTACCATGGCAACCAGAAATATGAAAGCGCATGGTAGTAATACACATTTTCCTCATCACAGCTTTTCCTGGATATATGTTGATGTAAGATTAAAATAGTTCCTAATCTAATTAAATAAAACATTATTATTCTCCATGAAGCAGGGGTGGGATATCGCAGTGCTGGCTTACCATGGATATCAGTGATTCAGGGGCTCAGCTGGATGACAAATGCCATACGACAGCACTGACTGACATTGCTATGCTGTCAAGACATGGAGTAGAGATATCAACTAGTAGAGAGATCAACTAGTAGAGATCAACTAGTAGAGAGATCAACTAGTAGAGAGATCAACTAGTAGAAAGATCAACTAGTAGAGAGATCAACTAGTAGAGAGATCAACTATTAGAAAGATCAACTATTAGAGAGATCAACTAGTAGAGAGATCAACTAGTAGAGAGATCAACTATTAGAGAGATCAACTATTATAAAGATCAACTAGTAGAGAGATCATCTAGTAGAGAGATCAACTAGTAGAGAGATCAACTAGTAGAGAGATCAACTAGTAGAGAGATCAACTATTAGAGAGATCAACTAGTAGAGAGATCAACTAGTAGAGATCAACTAGTAGAGATCAACTAGTAGAGAGATCAACTATTAGAGAGATCAACTAGTAGAGAGATCAACTAGTAGAGATCAACTAGTAGAGAGATCAACTAGTAGAGAGATCAACTATTATAAAGATCAACTAGTAGAGAGATCAACTAGTAGAGAGATCAACTAGTAGAGAGATCAACTATTATAAAGATCAACTAGTAGAGAGATCAACTAGTAGAGAGATCAACTAGTAGAGAGATCAACTATTATAAAGATCAACTAGTAGAGAGATCAACTAGTAGAGAGATCAACTAGTAGAGAGATCAACTATTATAAAGATCAACTAGTAGAGAGATCAACTAGTAGAGAGATCAACTCTTATAAAGATCAACTATTAGTGAGATCAACTATTAGAGAGATCAACTAGTAGAGAGATCAACTAGTAGAGAGATCAACTAGTAGAGAGATCAACTAGTAGAGAGATCAACTAGTAGAGAGATCAACTAGTAGAGAGATCAACTAGTAGAGAGATCAACTATTAGAGATCAACTAGTAGAGAGATCAACTATTAGAGAGATCAACTAGTACAGAGATCAACAATTATAAAGATCAACTAGTAGAGAGATCAACTAGTAGAGATCAACTATTATAAAGATCAACTAGTAGAGAGATCAACTAGTAGAGAGATCAACTATTAGAGATCAACTATTAGAGATCAACTAGTAGAGAGATCAACTAGTAGAGATCAACTATTAGAGAGATCAACTATTAGAGAGATCATCTAGTAGAGAGATCAACTAGTAGAGAGATCAACTATTAGAGTGATCAACTAGTAGAGAGATCAACTAGGAGAGAGATCATCTAGTAGAGAGATCAACTAGGAGAGAGATCAACTAGTAGAGAGATCAACTAGTAGAGAGATCAACTAGTAGAGATATCAACTAGTAGAGAGATCAACTAGTAGAGAGATCAACTATTAGAGAGATCAACTAGTAGAGAGATCAACTAGGAGAGAGATCATCTAGTAGAGAGATCAACTAGGAGAGAGATCAACTATTAGAGAGATCAACTATTAGAGAGATCAACTATTAGAGAGATCAACTAGTAGGGAGATCAACTAGTAGAGAGATCAACTAGTAGGGAGATCAACTAGTAGAGAGATCAACTGGTAGAGATCAACTATTAGAGAGATCAACTATTAGAGATCAACTATTAGAGATCAACTAGTAGAGAGATCAACTAGTAGAGATCAACTATTAGAGAGATCAACTATTAGAGATCAACTAGTAGAGAGATCAACTAGTAGAGATCAACTATTAGAGAGATCAACTAGTAGAGAGATCAACTAGTAGAGAGATCAACTAGTAGAGAGATCAACTAGTAGAGATCAACTAGTAGAGAGATCAACTAGTAGAGATCAACTATTATAAAGATCAACTAGTAGAGAGATCAACTATTAGAGAGATCAACTATTAGAGAGATCAACTATTATAAAGATCAACTAGTAGAGAGATCAACTATTAGAGAGATCAACTATTAGAGAGATCAACTATTATAAAGATCAACTAGTAGAGAGATCAACTAGTAGAGAGATCAACTAGTAGAGAGATCAACTAGTAGAGATATCAACTAGTAGAGAGATCAACTAGTAGATAGATCAACTAGTAGAGAGATCAACTAGTAGAGAGATATTCTATTATAAAGATCAACTAGTAGAGAGATCAACTAGTAGAGAGATCAACTATTATAAAGATCAACTAGTAGAGAGATCAACTAGTAGAGAGATCAACTATTATAAAGATCAACTAGTAGAGAGATCAACTAGTAGAGAGATCAACTATTATAAAGATCAACTAGTAGAGAGATCAACTAGTAGAAAGATCAACTAGTAGAGAGATCAACTAGTAGAGATCAACTATTATAAAGATCAACTAGTAGAGAGATCAACTAGTAGAGATATCAACTAGTAGAGAGATCAACTACTATAAAGATCAACTAGTAGAGAGATCAACTATTATAAAGATCAACTAGTAGAGAGATCAACTAGTAGAGAGATCAACTAGTAGAGAGATCAACTAGTAGAGAGATCAACTAGTAGAGAGATCAACTAGTAGAGAGATCAACTATTAGAGAGATCAACTATTATAAAGATCAACTAGTAGAGAGATCAACTATTAGAGAGATCAACTAGTAGAGAGATCAACTATTAGAGAGATCAACTATTATAAAGATCAACTAGTAGAGAGATCAACTAGTAGAGAGATCAACTAGGAGAGAGATCAACTAGTAGAGAGATCAACTATTAGGGAGATCAACTAGTAGGGAGATCAACTAGTAGGGAGATCAACTATTAGAGAGATCAACTATTAGAGAGATCAACTAGTAGAGAGATCAACTAGTAGAGAGATCAACTATTAGAGAGATCAACTAGTAGGGAGATCAACTAGTAGAGAGATCAACTATTAGAGAGATAACTAGTAGAGAGATCAACTAGTAGAGAGATCAACTATTAGAGAGATCAACTATTAGAGAGATCAACTAGTAGGGAGATCAACTAGTAGAGAGATCAACTATTAGAGAGATAACTAGTAGAGAGATCAACTAGTAGAGAGATCAACTATTAGAGAGATCAACTATTAGAGAGATCAACTAGTAGAGAGATCAACTAGTAGAGAGATCAACTAGTAGAGAGATCAACTATTAGAGAGATCAACTATTAGAGAGATCAACTAGTAGAGAGATCAACTAGTAGAGAGATCAACTAGTAGAGAGATCAACTATTAGAGAGATCAACTAGGAGAGAGATCAACTAGTAGAGAGATCAACTAGTAGAGAGATCATCTAGTAGAGAGATCAACTAGTAGAGAGATCAACTAGTAGGGAGATCAACTAGTAGAGATCAACTATTATAAAGATCAACTAGTAGAGAGATCAACTAGTAGAGAGATCAACTAGTAGAGATCAACTAGTAGAGAGATCAACTAGTAGAGAGATCAACTAGTAGAGATCAACTATTAGAGAGATCAACTATTAGAGAGATCAACTAGTAGAGATCAACTAGTAGAGAGATCAACTAGTAGAGAGATCAACTAGTAGAGAGATCAACTATTAGAGAGATCAACTAGTAGAGATCAACTAGTAGAGCGATCAACTAGTAGAGAGATCAACTAGTAGAGAGATCAACTAGTAGAGAGATCAACTATTAGAGAGATCAACTAGTAGAGATCAACTAG
The DNA here is from genome assembly GCF_029448725.1 of Salvelinus fontinalis. NCBI lineage: Eukaryota > Metazoa > Chordata > Actinopteri > Salmoniformes > Salmonidae > Salvelinus > Salvelinus fontinalis. The sequence continues at coordinate 51,334,345 of NC_074680.1, forward strand.
TAGAGAGATCAACTAGTAGAGAGATCAACTAGTAGAGATCAACTAGTAGAGAGATCAACTAGTAGAGAGATCAACTATTAGAGAGATCAACTAGTAGAGATCAACTAGTAGAGATATCAACTATTAATGAGATCAACTAGTAGAGAGATCAACTATTAGAGAGATCAACTGGTAGAGATCAACTAGTAGAGATCAACTAGTAGAGAGATCACCTATTAGAGAGATCAACTAGTAGAGAGATCAACTAGTAGAGAGATCAACTAGTAGAGAGATCAACTATTAGAGAGATCAACTAGGAGAGATCAACTAGTAGAGAGATCAACTAGTAGAGATCAACTAGTAGAGAGATCAACTATTAGAGAGATCAACTAGTAGAGATCAACTAGTAGAGAGATCAACTAGTAGAGAGATCAACTAGTAGAGAGATCAACTATTAGAGAGATCAACTAGTAGAGAGATCAACTAGTAGAGATCAACTAGTAGAGAGATCAACTATTAGAGAGATCAACTAGTAGAGAGATCAACTAGTAGAGAGATCAACTATTAGAGAGATCAACTAGTAGAGAGATCAACTAGTAGAGATCAACTAGTAGAGAGATCAACTAGAAGAGAGATCAACTAGTAGAGATCAACTAGTAGAGAGATCAACTAGTACAGAGATCAACTAGTAGAGAGATCAACTAGTAGAGAGATCAACTAGTAGAGATCAACTAGTAGAGAGATCAACTAGAAGAGAGATCAACTAGTAGAGAGATCAACTAGTAGAGAGATCAACTATTAGAGATCGACTAGTAGAGAGATCAACTAGTAGAGAGATCAACTAGAAGAGAGATCAACTAGTAGAGAGATCAACTAGTAGAGATCAACTAGTAGAGATCAACTAGTAGAGAGATCAACTAGTAAAGAGATCAACTAGAAGAGAGATCAACTAGTAGAGAGATCAACTAGTAGAGAGATCAACTAGTAGAGAGATCAACTAGTAGAGAGATCAACTATTAGAGATCGACTAGTAGAGAGATCAACTAGTAGAGAGATCAACTAGTAGAGAGATCAACTAGTAGAGAGATCAACTAGTAGAGATCAACTAGTAGAGAGATCAACTAGTAAAGAGATCAACTAGTAGAGAGATCAACTAGAAGAGAGATCAACTAGTAGAGATCAACTAGTAGAGATCAACTAGTAGAGAGATCAACTAGTAGAGAGATCAACTAGTAGAGAGATCAACTAGAAGAGAGATCAACTAGTAGAGAGATCAACTAGTAGAGAGATCAACTAGTAGAGAGATCAACTATTAGAGATCGACTAGTAGAGAGATCAACTAGTAGAGAGATCAACTAGTAGAGAGATCAACTAGTAGAGAGATCAACTATTAGAGAGATCAACTAGTAGAGAGATCAACTAGTAGAGAGAGATCAACTATTAGAGATCAACTAGTAGAGATCAACTAGTAGAGAGATCAACTAGTAGAGATCAACTATTAGAGAGATCAACTAGTAGAGAGATCAACTAGTAGAGAGAGATCAACTATTAGAGAGATCAACTAGAAGAGAGATCAACTAGTAGAGAGATCAACTAGAAGAGAGATCAACTAGTAGAGATCAACTATTAGAGAGATCAACTAGTAGAGAGATCAACTAGAAGAGAGATCAACTAGTAGAGATCAACTATTAGAGAGATCAACTAGTAGAGAGATCAACTAGAAGAGAGATCAACTAGTAGAGATCAACTATTAGAGAGATCAACTAGTAGAGAGATCAACTAGTAGAGAGAGATCAACTATTAGAGAGATCAACTAGTAGAGAGATCAACTATTAGAGATCGACTAGTAGAGAGATCAACTATTAACTGTTGTGATGTTCATAGCCATAGTTGATTCTGATTTAACTAAACATATGACTTATGTTTTCTTGATGTGTAGGACTATGCCAGTCAGCGTGGGTCTCCTGTGACATCTTCTCATGATGTGTAGGACTATGCCAGTCAGCATAGGTCTCCTGTGCCATCTTCTCATGATGTGTAGTACTATGCCAGTCAGCGTAGGTCTCCTGTGCCATCTTCTCATGATGTTTAGGACTATGCCAGTCAGCATAGGTCTCCTGTGCCATCTTCTCATGATGTGTAGGACTATGCCAGTCAGCGTAGGTCTCCTGTGCCATCTTCTCATGATGTGTAGGACTATGCCAGTCAGCATAGGTCTCCTGTGCCATCTTCTCATGATGTTTAGGACTATGCCAGTCAGCATAGGTCTCCTGTGCCATCTTCTCATGATGTGTAGGACTATGCCAGTCAGCGTAGGTCTCCTGTGCCATCTTCTCATGATGTGTAGGACTATGCCAGTCAGCGTAGGTATCCTGAGCCATCTTCTCATGATGTGTAGGACTATGCCAGTCAGCATAGGTCTCCTGTGCCATCTTCTCATAATGTATAGGACTATGCCAGTCAGCATAGGTCTCCTGTGTCATCTTCTCATGATGTGTAGGACTATGCCAGTCAGCGTAGGTCTCCTTTGCCATCTTCTCATGATGTGTAGGACTATGCCAGTCAGCGTAGGTATCCTGAGCCATCTTCCCATGATGTGTAGGACTATGCCAGTCAGCATAGGTCTCCTGTGCCATCTTCTCATGATGTGTAGGACTATGCCAGTCAGCGTAGGTCTCCTTTGCCATCTTCTCATGATGTGTAGGACTATGCCAGTCAGCGTAGGTATCCTGAGCCATCTTCCCATGATGTTTAGGACTATGCCAGTCAGCATAGGTCTCCTGTGCCATCTTCTCATGATGTGTAGGACTATGCCAGTCAGCATAGGTCTCCTGTGCCATCTTCTCATGATGTGTAGGACTATGCCAGTCAGCATAGGTCTCCTGAGCCATCTTCTCATGATGGGTAGGACTATGCCAGTCAGCGGACGTCTCCTGTGCCATCTTCTCATGATGTGTAGGACTATGCCAGTCAGCATAGGTCTCCTGTGCCATCTTCTCATGATGTGTAGGACTATGCCAGTCAGCATAAGTCTCCTGTGCCATCTTCTCATGATGGGTAGGACTATGCCAGTCAGCATAGGTCTCCAGTGCCATCTTCTCATGATGTGTAGGACTATGCCAGTCAACATAGGTCTCCTGTGCCATCTTCTCATGATGTGTAGGACTATGCCAGTCAGTGTTGGTCTCCTGTGCCATCGTCTCATGATGTGTATGACTGTGCCAGTCAGCATAGGTCTCCTGTGCCATCTTCTCATGATGGGTAGGACTATGCCAGTCCGCATATGTCTCCTGTGCCATCTTCTCATGATGTGTAGGACTATGCCAGTCAGCATAGGTCTCCTGTGCCATCTTCTCATGATGTGTAGGACTATGCCAGTCAGCATAGGTCTCCTGTGCCATCTTCTCATGATGTGTAGGACTATGCCAGTCAGCATAGGTCTCCTGTGCCATCTTCTCATGATGTGTAGGACTATGCCAGTCAGCATAGGTCTCCTGAGCCATCTTCTCATGATGGGTAGTACTATGCCAGTCAGCGTAGGTCTCCTGTGCCATCTTCTCATGATGTGTAGGACTATGCCAGTCAGCATAGGTCTCCTGTGCCATCTTCTCATGATGTGTAGGACTATGCCAGTCAGCATAGGTCTCCTGTGCCATCTTCTCATGATGGGTAGGACTATGCCAGTCAGCATAGGTCTCCTGTGCCATCTTCTCATGATGTGTAGGACTATGCCAGTCAACATAGGTCTCCTGTGCCATCTTCTCATGATGTGTAGGACTATGCCAGTCAGTGTAGGTCTCCTGTGCCATCGTCTCATGATGTGTATGACTGTGCCAGTCAGCATAGGTCTCCTGTGCCATCTTCTCATGATGGGTAGGACTATGCCAGTCCGCATAGGTCTCCTGTGCCATCTTCTCATGATGTGTAGGACTATGCCAGTCAGCGTAGGTCTCCTGTGCAATCTTCTCATGATGTGTAGGACTATGCCAGTCAGCATAGGTCTCCTGTGCCATCTTCCCATGATGTGTAGGACTATGCCAGTCAGCATAGGTCTCCTGTGCCATCTTCTCATGATGTGTAGGACTATGCCAGTCAGCATAGGTCTCCTTTGCCATCTTCTCATGATGTGTAGGACTATGCCAGTCAGCATAGGTCTCCTGTGCCATCTTCTCATGATGTGTAGGACTATGCCAGTCAGCATAGGTCTCCTTTGCCATCTTCTCATGATGTGTAGGACTATGCCAGTCAACATAGGTCTCCTGTGCCATCTTCTCATGATGTGTAGGACTATGCCAGTCAGCGTAGGTCTCCTGTGCCATCTTCTCATGATGTGTAGGACTATGCCAGTCAGCATAGGTCTCCTGTGCCATCTTCTCATGATGTGTAGGACTATGCCAGTCAGCATAGGTCTCCTGTGCCATCTTCTCATGATGTGTAGGACTATGCCAGTCAGCATAGGTCTCCTGTGCCATCTTCTCATGATGTGTAGGACTATGCCAGTCAGCATAGGTCTCCTGTGCCATCTTCTCATGATGTGTAGGACTATGCCAGTCAGCATAGGTCTCCTGTGCCATCTTCTCATGATGTGTAGGACTATGCCAGTCAGCATAGGTCTCCTGTGCCATCTTCTCATGATGTGTAGGACTATGCCAGTCAGCATAGGTATCCTGTGCCATCTTCTCATGATGTGTAGGACTATGCCAGTCAATATAGGTCTCCTGTGCCATCTTCTCATGATGTGTAGGACTATGCCAGTCAGCATAGGTCTCCTGTGCCATCTTCTCATGATGTGTAGGACTATGCCAGTCAGCATAGGTCTCCTGTGCCATCTTCTCATGATGTGTAGGACTATGCCAGTCAGCATAGGTCTCCTGTGCCATATTCTCATGATGTGTAGGACTATGCCAGTCAGCATAGGTCTCCTGTGCCATCTTCTCATGATGGGTAGGACTATGCCAGTCAGCATAGGTCTCCTGTGCCATCTTCTCATGATGTGTAGGACTATGCCAGTCAGCGTAGGTCTCCTGTGCCATCTGCTCATGATGTGTAGGACTATGCCAGTCAGCATAGGTCTCCTGTGCCATCTTCTCATGATGTGTAGGACTATGCCAGTCAGCGTAGGTCTCCTGTGTCATCTTCTCATGATGTGTAGGACTATGCCAGTCAGCGTAGGTCTCCTGTGCCATCTTCTCATGATGTGTAGGACTATGCCAGTCAGCATAGGTCTCCTGTGCCATCTTCTCGTGATGTGTAGGACTATGCCAGTCAGCGTAGGTCTCCTGTGCCCCCTTCTCGTGATGTGTAGGACTATGCCAGTCAGCATAGGTCTCCTGTGCCATCTTCTCATGATGTGTAGGACTATGCCAGTCAGCATAGGTCTCCTGTGCCATCTTCTCATGATGTGTAGGACTATGCCAGTCAGCATAGGTCTCCTGTGCCATCTTCTCATGATGTGTAGGACTATGCCAGTCAGCATAGGTCTCCTGTGCCATCTTCTCATGATGTGTAGGACTATGCCAGTCAGCATAGGTCTCCTGTGCCATCTTCTCATGATGTGTAGGACTATGCCAGTCAGCATAGGTCTCCTGTGCCATCTTCTCATGATTTGTAGGACTATGCCAGTCAGCATAGGTCTCCTGTGCCATCTTCTCGTGATGTGTAGGACTATGCCAGTCAGCGTACGTCTCCTGTGCCATCTTCTCATGATGGGTAGGACTATGCCAGTCAGCATAGGTCTCCTGTGCCATCTTCTCATGATGTGTAGGACTATGCCAGTCAGCGTAGGTCTCCTGTGCCATCTGCTCATGATGTGTAGGACTATGCCAGTCAGCATAGGTCTCCTGTGCCATCTTCTCATGATGTGTAGGACTATGCCAGTCAGCGTAGGTCTCCTGTGTCATCTTCTCATGATGTGTAGGACTATGCCAGTCAGCGTAGGTCTCCTGTGCCATCTTCTCATGATGTGTAGGACTATGCCAGTCAGCATAGGTCTCCTGTGCCATCTTCTCGTGATGTGTAGGACTATGCCAGTCAGCGTAGGTCTCCTGTGCCCTCTTCTCGTGATGTGTAGGACTATGCCAGTCAGCATAGGTCTCCTGTGCCATCTTTTCATGATGTGTAGGACTATGCCAGTCAGCATAGGTCTCCTGTGCCATCTTCTCATGATGTGTAGGACTATGCCAGTCAGCATAGGTCTCCTGTGCCATCTTCTCATGATGTGTAGGACTATGCCAGTCAGCATAGGTCTCCTGTGCCATCTTCTCATGATGTGTAGGACTATGCCAGTCAGCGTAGGTCTCCTGTGCCCTCTTCTCATGATGTGTTACGTGATGAACAACACAGTAGACCGAGGGTCATCTTTATTAGGGAAACAATGTGAAGGCGACCCCAGATGTTTGTGCTCTGCTGCGGCCTACCGAACATGAGCCAGGTACGAGGAAAGAATCCCTTATTCATTATTTAGCAAATATTTTATATTTATATATTTATATATTTATATTATTTTGCCTCTTGCATAACCCCAAAGTTTAAAGTAAAATCATTTTCCCTGACTGCATCTCAACAGAGCTTAAGTATGCAAGAGGGAAGGAAGGCTAATGATGCTTCCCGACGAGGTCCTGACTCCATGTCATAACACATTTCTCTGCAGTCAACGCCTGGACAGCAGGAACTACGAGAGGGATCTTCACTGCACTCATGGAGAAAATTACAAGTTTAAAAAAGATAGAATAGAAGAAGTCGACATGTTGTGGACGGGTGAGAGTTCTCTACACTCTTAGGATAGTGTTACACTCCAGAGAGTGCATCTCTGTTAGTCCACAAAGATGAATGCTATTTGAAATGAGGTTCTGGGCTTTGCAGCTTTCAAGGTTTTTGTTGGCCATTCGATTGCTATCGAGAGAGTGTTCCTCCGTTTCAATATTGACACAGCTTAGCTTTCAGTTTGTGTTTTGATACAGAGAGCTGTATGTATGTTTACTACCTCTAAAGGCAGATACAGTATAGTCTGTTTACTACCTCTACAGAGAGCTGTATGTCTATTTACTACCTCTAAAGGCCTCTAAAGCCTCTACCTCTAAATGCCTCTAAAGACTCTACCTCTAAAGGCAGATATAGTCTGTCTGTTTACTACCTCTAAAGGCCTCTAAAGCCTCTACCTCTAAAGGCCTCTAAAGCCTCTACCTCTAAAGGCCTCTAAAGCCTCTACCTCTAAAGACCTCTAAAGCCTCTACATCTAAAGGCCTCTAAAGCCTCTACCTCTAAAGGCCTCTAAAGACTCTACCTCTAAAGGCCTCTAAAGCCTCTACCTCTAAAGGCCTCTAAAGACTCTACCTCTAAAGGCAGATATAGTCTGTCTGTTTACTACCTCTAAAGGCCTATAAAGCCTCTACCTCTAAAGACTCTACCTCTAAAGGCCTCTAAAGACTCTACCTCTAAAGGCCTCTAAAGACTCTACCTCTAAAGGCATCTAAAGCCTCTACCTCTAAAGGCCTCTAAAGCCTCTACCTCTAAAGGCCTCTAAAGACTCTACCTCTAAAGACAGATATAGTCTGTCTGTTTACTACCTCTAAAGGCCTCTAAAGCCTCTACCTCTAAAGGCACATATAGTCTTTCTGTTTACTACCTCTACAGAAAGTTGAAGTAGTGTACAGTGCTTTACTGTATAGTACCACAGTGAATAGTACCATAGTGTATAGTACCATAGTGTATAGTACCATAGTTTATAGTACTTTATTGGATAGTACTGTAGTGTATGGTACCATAGTGTATAGTGCTGTAGTGTATAGTACCATAGTTTATAGTACTGTGGAGTATATTACCATACGCTCTAGTACTGTAGAGTATATTACCATATAGTATATTACTGGGGAGTGTATTACTATACGTTATAGCACCATAGGGTATTTTACCGTAGAGTATAGTACCATAGCACATAGTACTTGCATGGTATAGTTCTGTAGAGTATAGTTCTGTGGAGTATAGTACTGCAGAGTATAGCACCACATAGAATAGTGCTGTAGAGTATAGTACTGCAGAGTATAGCACCACATAGAATAGTTCTGTAGAGTATAGTACTGTAGAGTATAGTACTGTAGAGTATAGTTCTGTAGAGTATAGTACTGTGGAGTATAGAGCTGTAGAGTATAGTACAGTAAAGTATAGTACTGTATGGTATAGTACGGCAGAGTATAGTACTGTAGAGTATAGTTCTGTATGGTATAGTACGGCAGAGTATAGTACTGTAGAGTACAGTACTGTGGTGTATAGTACGGCAGGGTATAGAGATGTGGAGTATAGAAATGTAGAGTATAGAACTGTAGAGTATAGTACTGTGGAGTATAGTATCGTGGGGTATATTGCGGTAGAGTATAGAGCTGTAGAGTATAGTACTGTAGAGTATAGTACTGCAGAGTATAGTACCGTGGAGTATAGTACTGTAGAGTATAGTACTGTAGAGTATAGTACTGTGGAGTATAATACTGTAGAGTATAGTACTGTAGAGTATAGTACTGTAGAGTATAGTACTGTAGGGTATAGTGCCATGGAGTATAGTACTGTGGAGTATAGTAATGTAGAGTATAGTACTGTAGAGTATAGTTCTGTAGAGTATAGTACTGTAGAGTATAGTACCGTAGAGTATAGTACTGCAGAGTATAGTTCTGTGGAGTATAGTACTGTAGCGTATAGTACTGTAGAGTATAGTTCTGTAGAGTATAGTTCTGTAGAGTATAGTTCTGTAGAGTATAGTACTGTAGAGTATAGTACTGTAGAGTATAGTACTGTAGAGTATAGTACTGTAGAGTATAGTTCTGTAGAGTATAGTACTGTAGAGTATAGTACTGTAGAGTATAGTACTGTAGAGTATAGTACTGCAGAGTATAGTACTGCAGAGTATAGTACTGTAGAGTATAGCACTGTAGAGTATAGTACTGTAGAGTATAGTACTGTAGAGTATAGTACTGTAGAGTATAGTGCCATGGAGTATAGTACTGTAGAGTATAGTACTGCAGAGTATAGTTCTGTAGAGTACAGTACTGTAGAGTATAGTACTGTAGAGTATAGTACAGTAGAGTGTAGTACTGTGGAGTATAGTTCTGCAGAGTACAGTACTGCAGAGTGTAGTACTGTAGATTGTAGTACTGTAGAGTGTAGTACTGTAGAGTATAGTACTGCAGAGTACAGTACTGTAGAGTACAGTACTGTAGAGTACAGTACTGTAGAGTATAGTACTGTAGAGTATAGGTCAGTAGAGTGTAGTACTGTGGAGTATAGTTCTGCAGAGCACAGTACTGCAGAGTGTAGTACTGTAGAGTGTAGTACTGTAGAGTGTAGTACTGTAGAGTATAGTACTGTAGAGTGTAGTACTGTAGAGTATAGTACTGTAGCGTATAGTACTGTAGAGTATAGTACCACATAGAATAGTGCTGTAGAGTATAGTACTGCAGAGTATAGCACCACATAGAATAGTTCTGTAGAGTATAGTACTGTAGAGTATAGTACTGTAGAGTATAGTTCTGTAGAGTATAGTACTGTGGAGTATAGAGCTGTAGAGTATAGTACAGTAAAGTATAGTACTGTATGGTATAGTACGGCAGAGTATAGTACTGTAGAGTATAGTTCTGTATGGTATAGTACGGCAGAGTATAGTACTGTAGAGTACAGTACTGTGGAGTATAGTACGGCAGGGTATAGAGATGTGGAGTATAGAAATGTAGAGTATAGAACTGTAGAGTATAGTACTGTGGAGTATAGTATCGTGGGGTATATTTTGGTAGAGTATAGAGCTGTAGAGTATAGTACTGTAGAGTATAGTACTGCAGAGTATAGTACCGTGGAGTATAGTACTGTAGAGTATAGTACTGTAGAGTATAGTACTGTGGAGTATAATACTGTAGAGTATAGTACTGTAGAGTATAGTACTGTAGAGTATAGTACTGTAGGGTATAGTGCCATGGAGTATAGTACTGTGGAGTATAGTAATGTAGAGTATAGTACTGTAGAGTATAGTTCTGTAGAGTATAGTACTGTAGAGTATAGTACCGTAGAGTATAGTACTGCAGAGTATAGTTCTGTGGAGTATAGTACTGTAGCGTATAGTACTGTAGAGTATAGTTCTGTAGAGTATAGTTCTGTAGAGTATAGTTCTGTAGAGTATAGTACTGTAGAGTATAGTACTGTAGAGTATAGTACTGTAGAGTATAGTACTGTAGAGTATAGTTCTGTAGAGTATAGTACTGTAGAGTATAGTACTGTAGAGTATAGTACTGTAGAGTATAGTACTGCAGAGTATAGTACTGCAGAGTATAGTACTGTAGAGTATAGTACTGTAGAGTATAGTACTGTAGAGTATAGTACTGTAGAGTATAGTACTGTAGAGTATAGTGCCATGGAGTATAGTACTGTAGAGTATAGTACTGCAGAGTATAGTTCTGTAGAGTACAGTACTGTAGAGTATAGTACTGTAGAGTATAGTACAGTAGAGTGTAGTACTGTGGAGTATAGTTCTGCAGAGTACAGTACTGCAGAGTGTAGTACTGTAGATTGTAGTACTGTAGAGTGTAGTACTGTAGAGTATAGTACTGTAGAGTGTAGTACTGTAGAGTATAGTACTGTAGCGTATAGTACTGTAGAGTATAGTACTGTAGAGTATAGTACAGTAGAGTATAGTACTGTAGAGTATAGTGCCATGGAGTATAGTACTGTAGAGTATAGTACTGCAGAGTATAGTTCTGTAGAGTACAGTACTGTAGAGTATAGTACTGTAGAGTATAGTACAGTAGAGTGTAGTACTGTGGAGTATAGTTCTGCAGAGTACAGTACTGCAGAGTGTAGTACTGTAGATTGTAGTACTGTAGAGTGTAGTACTGTAGAGTATAGTACTGCAGAGTACAGTACTGTAGAGTACAGTACTGTAGAGTACAGTACTGTAGAGTATAGTACTGTAGAGTATAGGTCAGTAGAGTGTAGTACTGTGGAGTATAGTTCTGCAGAGCACAGTACTGCAGAGTGTAGTACTGTAGAGTGTAGTACTGTAGAGTGTAGTACTGTAGAGTATAGTACTGTAGAGTGTAGTACTGTAGAGTATAGTACTGTAGCGTATAGTACTGTAGAGTATAGTACTGTAGAGTATAGTACAGTAGAGTGTAGTACTGTAGAGTATAGTTCTGTAGAGTATAGTTCTGCAGAGTACAGTACTGCAGAGTGTAGTACTGTAGAGTGTAGTACTGTAGAGTATAGTGCCATGGAGTATATTACTGTGGTGTATAGTACTGTAGAGTATAGTACTGTAGAGTATAGTACTGTAGAGTGTAGTACTGTAGAGTGTAGTACTGTAGAGTATAGTGCCATGGAGTATGTTACTGTGGTGTATAGTACTGTAGAGTATAGTACTGTAGAGTATAGTACTGTGGTGTATAGTACTGTAGAGTATAGTACTGTAGAGTATAGTACTGTAGAGTATAGTGCCATGGAGTATAGTACTGTAGAGTATAGTACTGCAGAGTATAGTTCTGTAGAGTACAGTACTGTAGAGTATAGTACTGTAGAGTATAGTACAGTAGAGTGTAGTACTGTGGAGTATAGTTCTGCAGAGTACAGTACTGCAGAGTGTAGTACTGTAGATTGTAGTACTGTAGAGTGTAGTACTGTAGAGTATAGTACTGTAGAGTGTAGTACTGTAGAGTATAGTACTGTAGCGTATAGTACTGTAGAGTATAGTACTGTAGAGTATAGTACAGTAGAGTATAGTACTGTAGAGTATAGTGCCATGGAGTATAGTACTGTAGAGTATAGTACTGCAGAGTATAGTTCTGTAGAGTACAGTACTGTAGAGTATAGTACTGTAGAGTATAGTACAGTAGAGTGTAGTACTGTGGAGTATAGTTCTGCAGAGTACAGTACTGCAGAGTGTAGTACTGTAGATTGTAGTACTGTAGAGTGTAGTACTGTAGAGTATAGTACTGCAGAGTACAGTACTGTAGAGTACAGTACTGTAGAGTACAGTACTGTAGAGTATAGTACTGTAGAGTATAGGTCAGTAGAGTGTAGTACTGTGGAGTATAGTTCTGCAGAGCACAGTACTGCAGAGTGTAGTACTGTAGAGTGTAGTACTGTAGAGTGTAGTACTGTAGAGTATAGTACTGTAGAGTGTAGTACTGTAGAGTATAGTACTGTAGCGTATAGTACTGTAGAGTATAGTACTGTAGAGTATAGTACAGTAGAGTGTAGTACTGTAGAGTATAGTTCTGTAGAGTATAGTTCTGCAGAGTACAGTACTGCAGAGTGTAGTACTGTAGAGTGTAGTACTGTAGAGTATAGTGCCATGGAGTATATTACTGTGGTGTATAGTACTGTAGAGTATAGTACTGTAGAGTATAGTACTGTAGAGTGTAGTACTGTAGAGTGTAGTACTGTAGAGTATAGTGCCATGGAGTATGTTACTGTGGTGTATAGTACTGTAGAGTATAGTACTGTAGAGTATAGTACTGTGGTGTATAGTACTGTAGAGTATAGTACTGTAGAGTATAGTACTGTGGTGTATAGTACTGTAGAGTATAGTACTGTGGAGTATAGAGCTGTAGAGTATAGAGCTGTAAGGTATAGAACTGTAGAGTCTAGAACTGTGGAGTGTAGTATTGTTATTTTGTCCTTGAGTTGTGTTCCCATGCAAAACTAGACAGATAGCTAACAACGAAGTCTTCAATAAAACTCCCAAGGCGTGACTTTTCTTGAATGAATATATTGAAAACGTTTATGTTGTAAAACTGCAAAATACAGAAAAGAATATAATTTAGTATTCAACTCACATCGACATGCTGCAGCTGTACATTATACATTTGAAGTTGCATAAATACAAAGCACGTGCCAAGGTACCATGCATCTGGCATGATGCCAATCCATATAGCTAATTGTTACTCATATGGTAATTGGCTAACTCCTTTCATTACTCAAACCACCTCTGTACAACAACAAAGCATATGACACTAGAAACAGTAACAAAACCAGCAAAGTAATAGAGCTGACGGCATACGTGAAAGGCAAGGCAATTTGTGTGAGTAAATGCAACCAACTAACATGGATATGTAAGCAATTGTGTCAATAACACGATTATCATCACTAGCGATATGCTTGAATCGAACTTAAATAAATAACTGCACTGAAAGACACCATTGTTGTAGCTGCTTCTATTTTGTAGCTTTGAAGCTTATTTCCTGTAATTCTACACATTTAGTCATGGGGTGCATTGTCTGTTGTTGTTGCAGTTTTAAAGATAATTTTATTGCAATTCTATACATTTCTAATGCATATTGATGTGATGTTTGAGTGACACAAACATTTCAACAATAGCTATCGGCTAAGATTTAAAAAAAAAATGATACAGTAGCTGACATTGGCTAGTTGATCTGGACATTTCTGACCAATAGCTCTCTAAGATATGCAATGACTGACATGACAAGAGGAACTGAAGATGTAATACCCAATTTCAAAATAGCACCTTGTGCATTCTATACTGAACAAAAATATAAAGCGCAACATGCCCCAATTTCAAAGAGTTACAGTTCATATCAGGAAATCAGTCAATTGAAATAATAGGCCTTAATCTATGGGTTTCACATGGCTGGGCAGGGGTCCAGCCATGGTTGGGCCTGGGAGGGCAGGGGTCCAGCCAAGGTTGGGCCTTGGAGGGCGTAGGCACACTCACTTGGCGCCCAGGCCCACCCACTGGAGAGCATGGCCCACCCAATCAGAATACTTTTTTCCCCCACAAAAGGGCTTTATTTACAGACAGAAATACTCCTCAGCACCACAGATGATCCCACATGTGAAGGAACCTTAACCGTCTGCGGTTGTGAGGCTGGTTGGGCCTACTGCCAATATTCTCTGAAATTATGTTGGAGGCGGCTTATGGTTGAGATATTGACATTAAATTCTCTGGCAACAGCTCTGGTGAACTTTCCTGTGGTCAGCATGCCAATTGCACGCTCACTCAAAACTTGAGACATCTTAAGTATTGTGTTGTGTGACAAAACTGCACATTTTAAAAACCTTTTATTGTCCCCAGCACAAGGTGCACCTGTGTAATGATCATGCTGTTTAATCAGCTTCTTGATATGCCACACCGTGGATGGATTATCTTGGGAAATGAGAAATGCTCACTAACAGGGATGTAAACACATTTGTGCACAACATTTGAGAGCTTTTTGTGTGTATGGAACGTTTCTGGGATCTTTTATTTCAGCTCATGAAACATGGGACCAACACTTTACATGTTGCCTTGATACTGTTATTCAGTGTACAATTACATTTTTCAAGAGTAAGTTTAAAGCTGGACTGAATTCCCTTTTTTTTGAGGGAGGAGGGGATCCCGTGCCTCGCTGCCGACCTCTCACGCCCCCCTCGAGGGGCTCCACAGTTTGGGAATCACACGTCTATAGTGCCGTATTGGCGTATTGCATTAGTTGTTAAATGCACTGTTTGTGACATTAAACTTTATGATTTCCCGGAACAGCTACTTCCCAATAGAGTTAAAGGAGCTTCCGTCATTTAATGACCATCTATTGAGGTCGATGGTACAATCTTGAACCTTATTTAAATTAATTAATGAGGCGGGAACTAAGTCAACCAATGTCAGGGTAGAGAACACTCCCATTAATGAGGCGGGAACTAAGTCAACCAATGTCAGGGTAGAGAACAGTCCCATTAATGAGGCGGGAACAAAGTCAACCAATGTCAGGGTAGAGAACAGTCCCATTAATGAGGCGGGAACTAAGTCAACCAATGTCAGGGTAGAGAACAGTCCCATTAATGAGGCGGGAACTAAGTCAACCAATGTCAGGGTAGAGAACAGTCCCATTAATGAAGCGGGAACTAAGTCAACCAATGTCAGGGTAGAGAACAGTCCCATTAATGAGGCGGGAACTAAGTCAACCAATGTCAGGGTAGAGAACAGTCCCATTAATGAAGCGGGAACTAAGTCAACCAATGTCAGGGTAGAGAACAGTCCCATTAATGAGGCGGGAACTAAGTCAACCAATGTCAGGGTAGAGAACAGTCCCATTAATGAGGCGGGAACTACGTCAACCAATGTCAGGGTAGAGAACAGTCCCATTAATGAGGCGGGAACAAAGTCAACCAATGTCAGGGTAGAGAACAGTCCCATTAATGAGGCGGGAACTAAGTCAACCAATGTCAGGGTAGAGAACAGTCCCATTAATGAGGCGGGAACTAAGTCAACCAATGTCAGGGTAGAGAACAGTCCCATTAATGAGGCGGGAACTAAGTCAACCAATGTCAGGGTAGAGAACAGTCCCATTAATGAGGCGGGAACTAAGTCAACCAATGTCAGGGTAGAGAACAGTCCCATTAATGAGGCGGGAACTAAGTCAACCAATATCAGGGTAGAGAACAGTCCCATTAATGAGGCGGGAACTAAGTCAACCAATGTCAGGGTAGAGAACAGTCCCATTAATGAAGCGGGAACTAAGTCAACCAATGTCAGGGTAGAGAACAGTCCCAATAATGAGGCGGGAACTAAGTCAACCAATGTCAGGGTAGAGAACAGTCCCATTAATGAGGCGGGAACTAAGTCAACCAATGTCAGGGTAGAGAACAGTCCCATTAATGAGGCGGGAACTAAGTCAACCAATGTCAGGGTAGAGAACAGTCCCATTAATGAGGCGGGAACTACGTCAACCAATGTCAGGGTAGAGAACAGTCCCATTAATGAGGCGGGAACTACGTCAACCAATGTCAGGGTAGAGAACAGTCCCATTAATGAGGCGGGAACAAAGTCAACCAATGTCAGGGTAGAGAACAGTCCCATTAATGAGGCGGGAACTAAGTCAACCAATGTCAGGGTAGAGAACAGTCCCATTAATGAGGCGGGAACAAAGTCAACCAATGTCAGGGTAGAGAACAGTCCCATTAATGAGGCGGGAACTAGGTCAACCAATGTCAGGGTAGAGAACAGTCCCATTAATGAGGCGGGAACAAAGTCAACCAATGTCAGGGTAGAGAACAGTCCCATTAATGGGGCGGGAACAAAGTCAACCAATGTCAGGGTAGAGAACAGTCCCATTAATGAGGCGGGAACTAAGTCAACCAATGTCAGGGTAGAGAACAGTCCCATTAATGAGGCGGGAACTAAGTCAACCAATGTCAGGGTAGAGAACAGTCCCATTAATGAGGCGGGAACTAAGTCAACCAATGTCAGGGTAGAGAACAGTCCCATTAATGAGGCGGGAACTAAGTCAACCAATGTCAGGGTAGAGAACAGTCCCATTAATGAGGCGGGAACTAAGTCAACCAATGTCAGGGTAGAGAACAGTCCCGTATGAAAGGTGAATAAAGGGATGTGACTATGCCTGTCAAATATCCATTCATAAAAGAACAACTGTTGTTATAACTGCAACCTGACTGACGTGTATTTGGCTTTTCCATATTCAATAACAGTGGAGAGGAGTTGTAGCTAAAGCTGTATGTGGATGACTGTCTGATTATAGCAGCAAATACAAGCTAACACTCTAACTACGTCATTTACAGGGGCTGCTTGATCATAATCATTCGGTAAGAGTGTAAAATTGTAATATCTAAAAATTCTTCTCTAATTGGCAAGGAAGGCATTTTCCTGAAGTGAAGTGTGTGAAACACGTTCATAGAGCTCTCATACTCCAAACTAAACCAGAAGACATAACTCCAAGAGTTTTCCAAAGATTTGCATTAGAGAATGATTAAGCAAATAACTTAAAATCTTATCTTGGAACCATAAATTTCCTTAGTGGATATTTCTATGTAAATAAGGTCAGGATGGATGTCTTCACCCATACCAGTATTTGGTTCTGAAAAGAGTAGTAATTAGCTTCTTATCTTGTGGAGGAGATACCCTATCTGCAGTGAGCATATCTCCTGTACCCTAAGACTCTCAGAACATTGTGGAGGAGCATATTCATCTTAGGCTGGGATTGAACCCGATTGTGCGTTGTAGTGTACCTGACATTTAAAGGGGAGTTCAGATTGATCTGTCATACGCAGCAGTTACCATGATTGCAATCTCTGCGAACGTAGGAACATTGACTTTGAAATCTTCAAGAGTTTATTGACGCGCCCCTGTGAAAAAAATATAATTAGCATAATAAAAATATCCCCATAAAAATCGGTAATTTAATCCAAAAAAATACCCTCTCACTGTCAACTGCATTTCAGCAAACTTAACGTGTAAATATTTGTATGAACATAACAAGATTCAATAACTGAGACATAAACTGAAAAAGTTCCACAGACATGTGACTAACAGAAATTGAATAATGTGTCGCTGAACAAAGGGGGGGGGGGGGTCAAAATCAAAAGTAACAGTCAGTATCTGGTGTGGCCACCAGCTGCATTAAGTACTGCAGTGCATCTCCTCCTCATGGACTGCACCAGATTTGACAGTTCTTGCTGTGAGATGTTACCCCACTCTTCCACCAAGGCACCTGCAAGTTCCAGGACATTTCTGGGGGGAATGGCCCTAGCTCTCAGCCTCCGATCCAACAGGTCCCAGCTCTGACAATTTTACTCACCCTAGCAGAGCTGGTTAGGCTGTTATGAGAAATGGCATTTGAATGTTTTGGTATCTAGTGAATAGTTCTTCTTTGTCTCCACCCAATCAGCATCGTTCACACGCTCAAAAGCTTTAGCCCCACCCATCTCGTTTCGCTCTCGGAGCGTTCAGAACACACTCTTGATGCTCTGACCGATGATTTGTTTACCTCTGGATAACATGAAAACAGACTAACCAGCTCTGCTGGCAACAATTTTATTACGCTTTTTTGACGACGTTTACTGACACCGGCCATGTTCAACGGGTGTTGTACACTTTAGCCTAAGACATGTAGCTAGCTAGCTAGGTAAACAATGAACCTAGCTAGGTAAACAACATCTAAGATCACACACATCATGTATCGTTAGCTAATGAGCCAGCCAGCTAACATTAGCTAGATAAACAACTATGAACATAGTGCCAAATAATGTGGTTACTATCCTGCATGAATCTGCTGGGAGCTAACCAGCCAGGTTCAATGTTAGCTAGCTAACATTATGTTCTAACTAGCAAAGTAAACAGTTCTGGGATACAAATAATAACATCAGCTAGGGATCCAGCCAGCTAACATTAGCTAGCTAGCTAACAGTACACTATAGCTGAAGACATGTAGTTAGCTAGGTAAACAATGAACGTAGCTAGCTAAACAACGTGTAAGATCACACACGTCCTGTAACGTTAGCTAACGAGCCAGCCAGCTAACATTAGCTAGCTAGCTAACAGTACACTATAGCTGAAGACATGTAGTTAGCTAGGTAAACAATGAACGTAGCTAGCTAAACAACGTGTAAGATCACACACGTCCTGTAACGTTAGCTAACGAGCCAGCCAGCTAACATTAGCTAGCTAGCTAACAGTACACTATAGCTGAAGACATGTAGTTAGCTAGGTAAACAATGAACGTAGCTAGCTAAACAACGTGTAAGATCACACACGTCCTGTAACGTTAGCTAACGAGCCAGCCAGCTAACATTAGCTAGCTAGCTAACAGTACACTATAGCTGAAGACATGTAGTTAGCTAGGTAAACAATGAACGTAGCTAGCTAAACAACGTGTAAGATCACACACGTCCTGTAACGTTAGCTAACGAGCCAGCCAGCTAACATTAGCTAGCTAGCTAACAGTACACTATAGCTGAAGACATGTAGTTAGCTAGGTAAACAATGAACGTAGCTAGCTAAACAACGTGTAAGATCACACACGTCCTGTAACGTTAGCTAACGAGCCAGCCAGCTAACATTAGCTAGCTAGCTAACAGTACACTATAGCTGAAGACATGTAGTTAGCTAGGTAAACAACAAGGGAACATACTATCCTGCATGAATCTGCTGGGAGCTAACCAACCAGGTTCAATGTTAGCTAGCTAATATTAGGCTCTAACTAGCAAAGCAAATGGTTCTGGGATACGAATAATAACATCATACACTTAACATTAGCTAGGGAGCCAGCCAGCTAGCTAGCTAACAGTACACTTTATGAGTCAAGTCGACAATCTACTGGAAAATCCATTTCAATCCTTGTCATATGAAGAGAAAATAGAGATAAAACGTATCGGTGCTCATCAGCCATTAGACATAAACATTACACAACAAGTTGGAGATCGCAAAATCAACAATGAGTGGTTTGGAAGGAATCAGTGGCTAACTGCAAGCGTTACAAAGCAGTCATTAGCCTGCTATTCAGTGGAGTGGGTGTGTGGTCCCAAGTCTGGTCCCAAGGGTCTCTTTTCCAAGCTTAAAGGATAAACATTCAACATTGGCTATGCTGTTAATCCAGCATGATATATGCCTCACTCAAACAACTGTAAACTCGGAACTGGGAAAACTGACATCAGCGAGTTCAAGACAACTGGGAACTCGTTAAAAAACGAGCTCCGACTGGGAAAAGACGTTTTGAACGGTCATCCAACTCGGAATTGCAAGTCAGGAACTCAGGCCAGAGCTCCTACCTGAAGATCACTGACGTCATCATGATTCTACCTTGTTTTTTTCTGAGTTCCCAGTTGTCTTAAAAACAACAGAAATACAAGAGAATGCCAGACTTTGATGACAACATTTGCCCATGAAGGACTGCCGCGCCACCTTCCTGTTCTAGTGAGCACAGCACAACAAGGTGAGTCCAAAAATGTCTTGTCTGCTGCTGCATAAATTATGTAATATGCAATAGGGAGAAATGTATACTGTAACTAAGAAAGTAATACTGAGTGTACGTTGTGTAGTAAGATGTTAGTTGGTCTATTTTCCCCTAATAATTTCACCTACTGTTCTGACTTGGTGGTGCACATGTATCCTATAGCCTGTTTTACAAAATGTAATCAGCGCTTTTGTTGTCTGCTTATATGCCCCCTTTATTTATCCTACAGTTCTCAGTTGGTGTACAGGGAGAATACTGTAAGAACGGCCCATGTTCTGAATTCTGTCGCTGTACATTTCAAAAGTGCTGAACAAATAGCTATATTGGCAACGTCGCTAATTAATGTCTTAATTGAAATGACGGATTGCCTATTATTTTTTATTTATTTTATTTCACCTTTATTTAACCAGGTAGGCAAATTGAGAACACGTTCTCATTTACAATTGCGACTGTCATCCCATTATGCCATAGTTTGTACATCTCAATTATCAGTAGAAACCACATTTGTATAAGCAAGTCAGCCATGTCAGCTATGTTTCTTTTTAAAGGCAGTAAAGGAGGCTGAATGAACTGTTTCGCTGCCAGACAAGGCTCCGCTGATAGCCAGGTGTAGAAGTGGCAAGGTGTTGGGGACTGCTGTTGGGATAGCTTTATGTAGGCCCTAACAGATTGTGGGCACCGTTTGTAACCGTTATAGTGCAATGCATGCATTGTTGTGTAGTGGCGTTGCTGGCATCTAAAAACATTTGGGGGGAGTTTGCCCCATCAAGATTTACATGCCAAAATCACCACTGACTTCGATCCACTCCTGAGCCCTGAAGCTTCTCTTCTCTCTGTCTTCCTCAAGGTAGAAATACAGAGAGAAAATGGGAAAATGCTTTAAGGACGGCTGAGGAATCCAACTGGGCAGCCTCCTATAGGAGGAATCCAACTGGGCAGCCTCCTATAGGAGGAATCCAACTGGGCAGTCATGTGAGACTGGAGGCAGCATCCTATAGGAGGAATCCAACTGGGCAGTCATGTGAGACTGGAGGCAGCATCCTATAGGAGGAATCCAACTGGGCAGTCATGTGAGACTAGAGGCAGCCTCCTATAGGAGGAATCCAACTGGGCAGTGATGTGAGACTAGAGGCAGCCTCCTATAGGAGGAATCCAACTGTGCAGTCATGTGAGACTGGAGGCAGCCTCCTATAGGAGGAATCCAACTGGGCAGTGATGTGAGACTAGAGGCAGCCTCCTATAGGAGGAATCCAACTGGGCAGCCTCCTATAGGAGGAATCCAACTGGGCAGTCATGTGAGACTAGAGGCAGCCTCCTATAGGAGGAATCCAACTGGGCAGTCATGTGAGACTAGAGGCAGCCTCCTATAGGAGGAATCCAACTGGGCAGTCATGTGAGACTAGAGGCAGCCTCCTATAGGAGGAATCCAACTGGGCAGTGATGTGAGACTGGAGGCAGCCTCCTAAATTGGACTCTATTCCCTATATAGTGCACTTCCTTTGACCCGGGTCAATAGGGTAAAAAGTAGTGCACTATGTAGGGGATAGGATTCCATTAGGGACCTGGCCTGCATGCAGGTCAGAGAGGGCTGAGAGTTCAGGTCTAGAGATTGCTACAGAGTTGACCGCAGGATGTGGAGGAAACAACAGGAAATGTATTAACTTCCAGACCCATTCCTGGGCAGTCTGAGTCCACCGGTGAATTAGGAGAATGACAGGCCGTATCCCAAATGGAACCTGTAGTATCCTTAAATGCTTCTTAGAATTACGACTCATGAGACTTACATACGGTTTAGTATTTAATTGTAACTTAGATTTACATTATCTTATGCACCTGGCTTAAACCCTACCTGAAGCTTTCTTAATCATGGTAATATAGGCAGACGTAGGAAATAGCTACGGATAGCGGGAAGCAAAGCCCCGTCTTGAGTCAATACTGCCATCTATTGGTAAACATAAATATACCAGGTTACTACAGAACCCTATTCCTTATCCAGAGCAATACTATTGACCAGAGCCCTGAGCCCTATGGGCCCTGGTCATAGGTAGTGCACTATTTAAGGGAATCGGGTGTGTTTTTTGAGACGCTACAAAGTCTTCCAACCCTAACAGGCTTGTAGAGACACAGCCCTGTAGGTGGTGTTCGTTGAGCTCTGCAGCACTGATACCGAACACTTCAGAGATGTCTGTTGACTGCTGCAGCACTGATACCACTTCATGGAAGTCAATCGACAGACTTTATGCCACAGTGACTATCCAGTGTATATCCTGTTAGTTCCATTTAGATGTGGCTAGATACCTCCATTTTGTTAGTGTCATGCATCGATTTAGCCTATACATGACGTAACCATTGACTGTGTCTGATGATGTGTCAAAAACTTTAGCACGGTCCCAAAATGGAGCCGAGAATAACGAAAAAAGACGTCACTACAAAATGACTGCTGAAAATGATCCAAAACAATTCAAAACCCATTTCCAACTGTTTGTGTAAGTCAATCAAGTTTATTTTATATAGCCCTTCGTACATCAGCTAATATCTCGAAGTGCTGTACAGAAACCCAGCCTAAAACCCCAAACAGCAAGCAATGCAGGTGTAGAAGCAAGTGTAATTGTAAGTAATTGTAATTGTAAGCATTGTAAGTTTCATAGAAACGGAATAGAAAACTGATCCTTACTTGACCCAGTGTGGTAAGATGTCGGTCTGACACCTAAAGACACAGCGTAATGATGCACAAGATAAATAGAAAGCCCATCAACTCTAATGTCCCAAAGGGAACCCTGTTCTCTATGCAGGATCTCTTTCGTTGCTGGGAATTTTCCTGCACTGCGTGATTTACATACGTTTGCTGAAAACCTGCACAAATACATGGTTTCTAGAGTCTAAGCTAAAATGCCATCGGAAAGTATTCACACTCTTTGACGTTTTTCCACATTTTGTTACTTTACAGCCTTATTCTAAAATGGATTAAAAAAATAACAAAATCTCATCGATTTTGAGAAAGCGAAAATAGGTTTTTAAAAATGTTTTAGAAATACTATATTTACATAAGTATTCAGACCCTTTGCTATGAGACTCTACATTGAGCTCAGGTGCATCCTGTTTCCATTGATCATCCTTGAGATGTTTCTACAACTTGATTGGAGTCCACCTGTGGTAAATTCAATTGATTGGACATGATTTGGAAAGGCACATACCTGTCTATATAAGGTCCCACAGTTGACAGTGCATGTCAGAGCAAAAACCAAGGCTTGAGGTTGAAGGCGTAGAGCTCTTACCAAAATGTGGAAAAAGTCAAGGTGTCTGAACACTTTGCAAATGCACGCATGTTTTCAGAAAGTCATATCAAGGATACTTTTGCTATTTGATTTAGAATTTTAAGAACCTTGAATTACAAAATATATATATATATATTATTTGATGAAAAATATGTTTGGGCCTTACAGCGTACACAATGAACATTCATTACATGTAACAACCGATAGTCCCAGAAAACACATCTCAGGGAAGATTGTTCTGGAGTGTCTATCCTGAATATCTTTTTTTACACCCCTTATTTTTGTCATTAAAAAGTCTCCTTCCATATACTTCCATTACTATTTTCTACTTGTACAGGGGGACCTTCAGATGAGGCTTGTGAGGCCTGTGGGCGTACTACAGGAAAACAACAGTACAGTACCAGTCAAAAGTTTGGACACACCTACTCATTCAAGGGTTTTTCTTTATTTTTACTATTTTCTACATTGTAATAGAAGACATCAAAACTATGAAATAACACATATGGAATCATGTAGTAACCAAACAAAGGGTTAAACAAATCACAATATATTTTACATTTGAGATTCTTCAAAGTAGCCACCCTTTGCCTTGATGACAGTTTATCAACCTCTGGGGAGGTTCCCAAGACTCCTTTAGGGTTGCTGCCCCTATCATCGCCAAGCCTATCTCCAACCTTTTTAACCTGCCTCTCCTCTCTGGGGAGGTTCCCATTGCTTGGAAGGCAGCCACAGTGCATCCTTTATTTAAAGGGGGAGATCAAGCTGATCCTAACTGTTATAGGCATATTTCTATTTATCAAAAGTGTTGGGAAATAATCAACCGACTGGCTTTCTTGATGTCTATAGTATTCTCTCTGGTATGTATCTGGTTTCCACTCAGGTTAATATATAATAATCAACTGACTGGCTTTCTTGATGTCTATAGTATTCTCTCTGGTATGTATCTGGTTTCCACTCAGGTTAATATATAATAATCAACTGACTGGCTTTCTTGATGTCTATAGTATTCTCTCTGGTATGTATCTGGTTTCCACTCAGGTTAATATATAATAATCAACTGACTTTCTTGATGTCTATAGTATTCTCTCTGGTATGTATCTGGTTTCCACTCAGGTTAATATATAATAATCAACTGACTGGCTTTCTTGATGTTTATAGTATTCTCTCTGGTATGTATCTGGTTTCCACTCAGGTTAATATATAATAATCAACTGACTGTCTTGATGTCTATAGTATTCTCTCTGGTATGTATCTGGTTTCCACTCAGGTTAATATATAATAATCAACTGACTGTCTTGATGTCTATAGTATTCTCTCTGGTATGTATCTGGTTTCCACTCAGGTTAATATATAATAATCAACTGACTGTCTTGATGTCTATAGTATTCTCTCTGGTATGTATCTGGTTTCCACTCAGGTTAATATATAATAATCAACTGACTGTCTTGATGTCTATAGTATTCTCTCTGGTATGTATCTGGTTTCCACTCAGGTTAATATATAATAATCACCTGACTGGCTGTCTTGATGTCTATAGTATTCTCTCTGGTATGTATCTGGTTTCCACTCAGGTTAATATATAATAATCAACTGACTGGCTGTCTTGATGTCTATAGTATTCTCTCTGGTATGTATCATGGTTTCTGCTCAGGTTAATATATAATAATCAACTGACTGGCTGTCTTGATGTCTATAGTATTCTCTCCGGTATGTAATCTGGTTTCCGCTCAGGTTATGGATGTGTCACTGCAACCTTAAAGGTCCTCAATGATGTCACCATTGCCCTTGATTCTAAGCAATGTTGTGCTGCTATTTTTATTGACTTGGCCAAAGCTTTTGATACGGTAGACCATTCTATTCTTGTGTGCCGGCTAAGGAGTACTGGTGTCTCTGAGGGGTCTTTGGCCTGGTTTGCTAACTACCTCTCTCAAAGAGTGCAGTGTATAAAGTCAGAAAATCTGCTGTCTCAGCCACTGCCTGTCACCAAGGGAGTACCCCAAGGCTCGATCCTAGGCTCTTCTCAATTTACATCAACAACATAGCTCAGGCAGTAGGAAGCTCTCTCATCCATTTATATGCAGATGATACAGTCTTATACTCACCTGGCCCCTCCCTGGATTTTGTGTTAAATGCTCTACAACAAAGCTTTCTTAGTGTCCAACATTGCTGCTATAACAGCCTCCACTCTTCTGGGAAGGCTTTCCACTAGATGTTGGAACATTGTTGCTATAACAGCCTCCACTATTCTGGGAAGGCTTTCCACTAGATGTTGGAACATTGTTGCTATAACAGCCTCCATTCTTCTGGGAAGGCTTTCCACTAGATGTTGGAACATTGCTGCAATAACAGCCTCCACTCTTCTGGGAAGGCTTTCCACTAGATGTTGGAACATTGTTGCTATAACAGCCTCCATTCTTCTGGGAAGGCTTTCCACTAGATGTTGGAACATTGCTGCTATAACAGCCTCCACTCTTCTGGGAAGGTTTTCCACTAGATGTTGGAACATTGCTGCTATAACAGCCTCCACTCTTCTGGGAAGGCTTTCCACTAGATGTTGGAACATTGCTGCTATAACAGCCTCCACTCTTCTGGGAAGGCTTTCCACTAGATGTTGGAACATTGTTGCTATAACAGCCTCCACTCTTCTGGGAAGGCTTTCCACTAGATGTTGGAACATTGCTGTTATAACAGCCTCCACTCTTCTGGGAAGGCTTTCCACTAGATGTTGGAACATTGCTGCAATAACAGCCTCCACTCTTCTGGGAAGGCTTTCCACTAGATGTTGGAACATTGTTGCTATAACAGCCTCCATTCTTCTGGGAAGGCTTTCCACTAGATGTTGGAACATTGCTGCTATAACAGCCTCCACTCTTCTGGGAAGGTTTTCCACTAGATGTTGGAACATTGCTGTTATAACAGCCTCCACTCTTCTGGGAAGGCTTTCCACTAGATGTTGGAACATTGCTGCTATAACAGCCTCCACTCCTATGGGAAGGCTTTCCACTAGATGTTGGAACATTGCTGCTATAACAGCCTCTACTCTTCTGGGAAGGCTTTCCACTAGATGTTGGAACACTGCTGCTATAACAGCCTCCACTCTTCTGGGAAGGCTTTCCACTAGATGTTGGAACATTGCTGCTATAACAGCCTCCACTCTTCTGGGAAGGCTTTCCACTAGATGTTGGAACATTGCTGCTATAACAGCCTCCACTCTTCTGGGAAGGCTTTCCACTAGATGTTGGAACATTGCTGCAGGGACTTGCTTCCATTCAGTCACAAGAGCATTAGTTATGTCGAGCACTGTTAGGAGATTAGGTCTGGCTTGCAGTCAGCATTCCAATTCATCCCAAAGGTGTTTGATGGAGTTGAGGTCAGGGCTGGAACAGGAAAGGGCCTTCCCCAAACTGTTGCCAAAAAGTTGGAAGCACAGAATTGTCTATAATGTCATTGTATGCTGTAGTGTTAAGATTTCCCTTCACTGGAAGGGGCCCGAACCATGAAAAACAGCCCCAGACCATTATTCCTCCTCCACCAAACTATATATTTGCCTCTGTGCATTCGGACAGGATTATGGATTATATTCTGTTATAAACATTATATATCTGGATCACATTCTGTTATAAACATTATATATAAGGACCACATTTTGTTATAAACATTATATATCTGGATTATATTCGGTTATAAACATTATATATCTGGATTATATTCTGATATAAACATTATATATCTGGATTATATTCTGCTATGATACTCAATGAAACAATTCCCATTGCATTCATTACCGTTCTGTTCTATAAGCCTATGTTGAATCTTCAGACCATGTTTAGTGATTTCGGATTCTCAGCATTTACCTTCCTGATATTTCAATCAGGGTCATTTCTGGTATTTTATCATTTCATTCGGATGAATATAAAAATTACAACAAGCTGAAATAAATGACCTCTCCCCATTCCTTTTATCTTACATAACCACTCGATTTTACGATGAAAAATGTTTTGCTCGAAAAGGCTTGAGCAATATTCAAAAAGAGCAATATCAAGCAGCAAGTTAAAAGGTTTTCCTCTATAGTATGGATTGTGGGGTCTCTATAGTATGGATTGTGGTGTCTCTACAGTATGGATTGTGGGGTCTCTATAGTATGGATTGTGGGGTCTCTATAGTATGGATTGTAGGGTCTCTATAGTATGGATTGTGGGGTCTCTATAGTATGGATTGTGGGGTCTCTATAGTATGGATTGTGGGGTCTCTATAGTATGGATTGTGGGGTCTCTACAGTATGGATTGTGGGGTATCTATAGTATGGATTGTGGGGTCTCTATAGTATGGATTGTGGGGTCTCTATAGTATGGATTGTGGGGTCTCTATAGTATGGATTGTGGGGTCTCTATAGTATGGATTGTGGGGTCTCTATAGTATGGATTGTGGGGTCTCTATAGTATGGATTGTGGGGTCTCTACAGTATGGATTGTGGGGTATCTATAGTATGGATTGTGGGGTCTCTATAGTATGGATTGTGGGGTCTCTATAGTATGGATTGTGGGGTCTCTATAGTATGGATTGCGGTGTCACTATAGTATGGATTGTGGGGTCTCTATAGTATGGATTGTGGGGTCTCTATAGTATGGATTGTGGGGTCTCTACAGAATGGATTGTGGGGTATCTATAGTATGGATTGTGGGGTCTCTATAGTATGGATTGTGGTGTCTCTACAGTATGGATTGTGGGGTCTCTATAGTATGGATTGTGGGGTCTCTATAGTATGGATTGTAGGGTCTCTATAGTATGGATTGTGGGGTCTCTATAGTATGGATTGTGGGGTCTCTATAGTATGGATTGTGGGGTCTCTATAGTATGGATTGTGGGGTCTCTACAGTATGGATTGTGGGGTATCTATAGTATGGATTGTGGGGTCTCTATAGTATGGATTGTGGGGTCTCTATAGTATGGATTGTGGTGTCTCTATGGTATGGATTGTGGGGTCTCTATAGTATGGATTGTGGGGTCTCTATAGTATGGATTGTGGGGTCTCTACAGTATGGATTGTGGGGTCTCTATAGTATGGATTGTGGGGTCTCTATAGTATGGATAGTAGGGTCTCTATAGTATGGATTGTGGGGTCTCTATAGTATGGATTGTGGGGTCTCTATAGTATGGATTGTGGGGTCTCTATAGTATGGATTGTGGGGTCTCTATAGTATGGATTGTGGGGTCTCTATAGTATGGATTGTGGGGTCTCTATAGTATGGATTGTGGGGTCTCTATAGTATGGATTGTGGGGTCTCTATAGTAGGGATTGTGGGGTCTCTATAGTATGGATTGTGGGGTCTCTATAGTATGGATTGTGGGGTCTCTATAGTATGGATTGTGGTGTCTCTATAGTATGGATTGTGGGGTCTCTATAGTATGGATTGTGGGGTCTCTATAGTATGGATTGTGGGGTCTCTATAGTATGGATTGTGGGGTCTCTATAGTATGGATTGTGGTGTCTCTATAGTATGGATTGTGGGGTCTCTATAGTATGGATTGTGGGGTCTCTATAGTATGGATTGTGGTGTCTCTATAGTATGGATTGTGGGGTCTCTATAGTATGGATTGTGGTGTCTCTATAGTATGGATTGTGGGGTCTCTATAGTATGGATTGTGGGGTCTCTATAGTATGGATTGTGGGGTCTCTATAGTATGGATTGTGGGGTCTCTATAGTATGGATTGTGGGGTCTCATAGTATGGATTGTGGGGTCTCTATTGCATGGATTGTGGTGTCTCTATAGTATGGATTGTGGTGTCTCTATAGTATGGATTGTGGGGTCTCTATAGTATGGATTGTAGGGTCTCTATAGTATGGATTGTGGGGTCTCTATAGTATGGATTTTGGGGTCTCTATAGTATGGATTTTGGGGTCTCTATAGTATGGATTGTGGGGTCTCTATAGTATGGATTGTGGGGTCTCTATAGTATGGATTGTAGGGTCTCTATATTATGGATTGTGGGGTCTCTATAGTATGGATTGTGGGGTCTCTATAGTATGGATTGTGGGGTCTCTATAGTATGGATTGTGGGGTCTCTATAGTATGGATTGTGGTGTCTCTATAGTATGGATTGTGGGGTCTCTATAGTATGGATTGTGGGGTCTCTATAGTATGGATTGTGGGGTCTCTATAGTATGGATTGTGGGGTCTCTATAGTATGGATTGTGGGGTCTCTATAGTATGGATTATGGGGTCTCTATAGTATGGATGTGGGCTCTATAGTATGGATTGTGGGATCTCTATAGTATGGATTGTAGGGTCTCTATAGTATGGATTGTAGGGTCTCTATAGTATGGATTGTGGGGTCTCTATAGTATGGATTGTGGGGTCTCTATAGTATGGATTGTAGGGTCTCTATAGTATGGATTGTGGGGTCTCTATAGTATGGATTGTGGTGTCTCTATAGTATGGATTGTGGTGTGTAGCTTCCTTCTAACTGTCTAGAGGACTTTACATCTCTGTCAACTCTATCTAAAGTATACTATTGATTTATGTTTGCAATAAAATCATTTAAATGTTTTATCAGTTTGGTTGCATTTGGCCAATATTTAAATGAGACAATGAAAGTGTTATCAGGCCAAAATGCAGATAAGGTGCGTTCAGTCCACTAGCTCAAGTCGGATCGACTCTGTCCATAGTGGAATGACAAAATAATAATGAACACCAACAGACGGAAAATGCTCCCCGATCACTGACAAGAAGAGCGATCATTGTTTGGAGAAAGGTAGTGGTTCATCCACTGAATGAATATCTTATGAGAAAGTATTACTTTCAATGCTAAAACAGCAAAAACAATCCCAAATCAAATGTTATTGGTCACGTACACATGGTTAGCAGATGTTAATGCGAGTGTGGTGAAATGCTTGTGGTCTCTCAAACAAATATTCAACAAATAGATGTTACTTTGCATGGAGATCTAATGAAAATGTGTGTTACTCTGTAGAAGAGCTAAGAGATCTTCCAAGTAGCCGGGGGGGTCACAACGAGTAGCTGGGGCGGGGGGGGGGTCACAACAAGTAGCTGGGGGGGGTCACAACGAGTAGCTGGGGGGGTCACAACAAGTAGCTGGGGGGGGGTCACAACGAGTAGCTGGGGGGGGGGGGTCACAACAAGTAGCTGGGGGGGGGGGGGTCACAACAAGTAGCTGGGGGGGGTCACAACAAGTAGCTGGGGGGGGGGTCACAATAAGTAGCTGGGGGGGTCACAACAAGTAGCTGGGGGGGTCACAACAAGTAGCTGGGGGGGTCACAACAAGTAGCTGGGGGGTCACAACAAGTAGCTGGGGGAGTCACGACAAGTAGCTGGGGGGAGCCCGACAAGTAGCTGGGGGGGGGGGGGGTCACAACGAGTAGCTGGAGGGTCACAACAAGTAGCTGGGGGTCACAACAAGTAGCTGGGGGATCACAACAAGTAGCTGGGGGGGTCACAACAAGTAGCTGGGGGGGTAACAACAAGTAGCTGGGGGGGGGGGTCACAACAAGTAGCTGGGGGGGGGGTCACAACAAGTAGCTGGGGGGGTCACAACAAGTAGCTGGGGGGTCACAACAAGTAGCTGGGGGGGTCACAACAAGTAGCTGGGGGGGTCACAATAAGTAGCTGGGGGGGTCACAACAAGTAGCTGGGGGGTCACAACAAGTAGCTGGGGGGTCACAACAAGTAGCTGGGGGAGTCACGACAAGTAGCTGGGGGGAGCACGACAAGTAGCTGGGGGGGGGGGGGGGTCACAACGAGTAGCTGGAGGGTCACAACAAGTAGCTGGGGGTCACAACAAGTAGCTGGGGGATCACAACAAGTAGCTGGGGGGGTCACAACAAGTAGCTGGGGGGGTAACAACAAGTAGCTGGGGGGGGGGTCACAACAAGTAGCTGGGGGGGGGGGTCACAACAAGTAGCTGGGGGGGTCACAACAAGTAGCTGGGGGGTCACAACAAGTAGCTGGGGGGGTCACAACAAGTAGCTGGGGGGGTCACAATAAGTAGCTGGGGGGGTCACAACAAGTAGCTGGGGGGTCACAACAAGTAGCTGGGGGGGTCACAACAAGTAGCTGGAGGGGTCACAACAAGTAGCTGGGGGGGTCACAGCAAGTAGCTGGGGGGGTCACAACACGTAGCTGGGGGGGTCACAACAAGTAGCTGGGGGGGTCACGACAAGTAGCTGGGGGGGGGGTCACAACGAGTAGCTGGAGGGTCACAACAAGTAGCTGGGGGTCACAACAAGTAGCTGGGGGGTCACAACAAGTAGCTGGGGGGGTCACAACAAGTAGCTGGGGGGGTAACAACAAGTAGCGGGGGGGGGGGTCACAACAAGTAGCTGGGGGGGGGGTCACAACAAGTAGCTGGGGGGGTCACAACAAGTAGCTGGGGGGTCACAACAAGTAGCTGGGGGGGTCACAACAAGTAGCTGGGGGGTCACAATAAGTAGCTGGGGGGGTCACAACAAGTAGCTGGGGGGTCACAACAAGTAGCTGGGGGGGTCACAACAAGTAGCTGGAGGGGTCACAACAAGTAGCTGGGGGGGTCACAGCAAGTAGCTGGGGGGTCACAACACGTAGCTGGGGGGGTCACAACAGGTAGCTGGGGGGGTCACAACAAGTAGCTGGGGGGGTCACAACAAGTAGCTGGGGGGGTCACAACAAGTAGCTGGGGGGGGTTCACAACAAGTAGCTGGGGGGGTCACAACAAGTAGCTGGGGGGTCACAACAAGTAGCTGGGGGGGGGTCACAACAAGTAGCTGGGGGGTCACAACAAGTAGCTGGGGGGGGGTCACAACAAATAGCTGGGGGGTCACAACAAGTAGCTGGGGGGGTCACAACAAGTAGCTGGGGGGGTCACAACAAGTAGCTGGGGGTCACAACAAGTAGCTGGGGGTCACAACAAGTAGCTGGGGGGGTCACAACAAGTAGCTGGGGGGGTCACAACAAGTAGCTGGGGGGGTCACAACAAGTATCTGGGGGGGGTCACAACAAGTAGCTGGGGGGGTCACAACAAGTAGCTGGGGGGGTCACAACAAGTAGCTGGGGGGGTCACAACAAGTAGCTGGGGGGGTCACAACAAGTAGCTGGGGGGGGTCACAACAAGTAGCCGGGGGGTTTCAACAAGTAGCTGGGGGGTCACAATAAGTAGCTGGGGAGGTCACAACAAGTAGCTGGGGGGGTCACAACAAGTAGCTGGGGGGTCACAACAAGTAGCTGGGGGGTCACAACAAGTAGCTGGGAGTCACAATAAGTAGCTGGGGGGGTCACAACAAGTAGCTGGGAGTCATAATAAGTAGCTGGGGGGGTCACAACAAGTAGCTGGGGGGGTCACAACAAGTAGCTGGGGGGTCACAACAAGTAGCTGGGAGTCACAATAAGTAGCTGGGGGGTCACAATAAGTAGCTGGGGGGTCACAATAAGTAGCTGGGGGGGTCACAACAAGTAGCTGGGGGGTCACAACAAGTAGCTGGGGGGTCACAACAAGTAGCTGGGGAGTCACAACAAGTAGCTGGGGGGGTCACAACAAGTAGCTGGAGGGGTCACAACAAGTAGCTGGGGGGGTCACAGCAAGTAGCTGGGGGGTCACAACACGTAGCTGGGGGGGTCACAACAAGTAGCTGGGGGGGTCACAACAAGTAGCTGGGGGGGTCACAACAAGTAGCTGGGGGGGTCACAACAAGTAGCTGGGGGGCGTTCACAACAAGTAGCTGGGGGGGTCACAACAAGTAGCTGGGGGGTCACAACAAGTAGCTGGGGGGGGGGGTCACAACAAGTAGCTGGGGGGTCACAACAAGTAGCTGGGGGGGGGTCACAACAAATAGCTGGGGGGTCACAACAAGTAGCTGGGGGGGTCACAACAAGTAGCTGGGGGGGTCACAACAAGTAGCTGGGGGTCACAACAAGTAGCTGGGGGTCACAACAAGTAGCTGGGGGGGTCACAACAAGTAGCTGGGGGGGTCACAACAAGTAGCTGGGGGGGTCACAACAAGTATCTGGGGGGGTCACAACAAGTAGCTGGGGGGGTCACAACAAGTAGCTGGGGGGGTCACAACAAGTAGCTGGGGGGGTCACAACAAGTAGCTGGGGGGGTCACAACAAGTAGCTGGGGGGGGTCACAACAAGTAGCTGGGGGGGTCACAACAAGTAGCTGGGGGGTCACAACAAGTAGCTGGGGGGTCACAACAAGTAGCTGGGAGTCACAATAAGTAGCTGGGGGGGTCACAACAAGTAGCTGGGAGTCATAATAAGTAGCTGGGGGGGTCACAACAAGTAGCTGGGGGGGTCACAACAAGTAGCTGGGGGTCACAACAAGTAGCTGGGAGTCACAATAAGTAGCTGGGGGGTCACAATAAGTAGCTGGGGGGTCACAATAAGTAGCTGGGGGGGTCACAACAAGTAGCTGGGGGGTCACAACAAGTAGCTGGGGGGTCACAACAAGTAGCTGGGGAGTCACAACAAGTAGCTGGGGGGGTCACAACAAGTAGCTGGAGGGGTCACAACAAGTAGCTGGGGGGGTCACAGCAAGTAGCTGGGGGGTCACAACACGTAGCTGGGGGGGTCACAACAAGTAGCTGGGGGGGTCACAACAAGTAGCTGGGGGGGTCACAACAAGTAGCTGGGGGGGTCACAACAAGTAGCTGGGGGGGGTTCACAACAAGTAGCTGGGGGGGTCACAACAAGTAGCTGGGGGGTCACAACAAGTAGCTGGGGGGGGGGGTCACAACAAGTAGCTGGGGGGTCACAACAAGTAGCTGGGGGGGGTCACAACAAATAGCTGGGGGGTCACAACAAGTAGCTGGGGGGGTCACAACAAGTAGCTGGGGGTCACAACAAGTAGCTGGGGGTCACAACAAGTAGCTGGGGGGGTCACAACAAGTATCTGGGGGGGTCACAACAAGTAGCTGGGGGGGTCACAACAAGTAGCTGGGGGGGTCACAACAAGTAGCTGGGGGGGTCACAACAAGTAGCTGGGGGGGTCACAACAAGTAGCTGGGGGGGTCACAACAAGTAGCTGGGGGGGGTCACAACAAGTAGCCGGGGGGTTTCAACAAGTAGCTGGGGGGTCACAATAAGTAGCTGGGGGGTCACAACAAGTAGCTGGGGGGGGTGACAACAAGTAGCTGGGGGGGTCACAACAAGTAGCTGGGGGGTCAAAACAAGTAGCTGGGGGGTCACAACAAGTAGATGGGAGTCACAATAAGTAGCTGGGGAGGTCACAACAAGTAGCTGGGAGTCATAATAAGTAGCTGGGGGGGTCACAACAAGTAGCTGGGGGGGTCACAACAAGTAGCTGGGGGGTCACAACAAGTAGCTGGGAGTCACAATAAGTAGCTGGGGGGTCACAATAAGTAGCTGGGGGGTCACAATAAGTAGCTGGGGGGGTCACAACAAGTAGCTGGGGGGTCACAACAAGTAGCTGGGGGGTCACAACAAGTAGCTGGGGAGTCACAACAAGTAGCTGGGGGGGTCACAACAAGTAGCTGGAGGGGTCACAACAAGTAGCTGGGGGGGTCACAGCAAGTAGCTGGGGGGTCACAACACGTAGCTGGGGGGGTCACAACAAGTAGCTGGGGGGGTCACAACAAGTAGCTGGGGGGGTCACAACAAGTAGCTGGGGGGGTCACAACAAGTAGCTGGGGGGGGTTCACAACAAGTAGCTGGTTGGGTCACAACAAGTAGCTGGGGGGGTCACAACAAGTAGCTGGGGGGGTCACAACAAGTAGCTGGGGGGGTCACAACAAGTAGCTGGGGGGGGTCACAACAAGTAGCCGGGGGGTTTCAACAAGTAGCTGGGGGGTCACAATAAGTAGCTGGGGGGGTCACAACAAGTAGCTGGGGGGGTGACAACAAGTAGCTGGGGGGTCACAATAAGTAGCTGGGGGGGTCACAACAAGTAGCTGGGGGGGTCACAACAAGTAGCTGGGGGGGTCACAACAAGTAGCTGGGGGGGTCACAACAAGTAGCTGGGGGGGTCACAACAAGTAGCTGGGAGTCACAATAAGTAGCTGGGGGGGTCACAACAAGTAGCTGGGAGTCCCAAAAAGTAGCTGGGGGGTCACAACAAGTAGCTGGGAGTCACAATAAGTAGCTGGGGGGGTCACAACAAGTAGCTGGGAGTCACAATAAGTAGCTGGGGGGGTCACAACAAGTAGCTGGAGGGGTCACAACAAGTAGCTGGGGGGTCACAACAAGTAGCTGGGGGGTCACAACAAGTAGCTGGGAGTCACAATAAGTAGCTGGGGGGGTCACAACAAGTAGCTGGGAGTCATAATAAGTAGCTGGGGGGGTCACAACAAGTAGCTGGGGGGGTCACAACAAGTAGCTGGGGGGTCACAACAAGTAGCTGGGAGTCACAATAAGTAGCTGGGGGGTCACAATAAGTAGCTGGGGGGTCACAATAAGTAGCTGGGGGGGTCACAACAAGTAGCTGGGGGGTCACAACAAGTAGCTGGGGGGTCACAATAAGTAGCTGGGGGGGTCACAACAAATAGCTGGGGGGTCACAACAAGTAGCTGGGGGGGTCACAACAAGTAGCTGGGGGGGTCACAACAAGTAGCTGGGGGTCACAACAAGTAGCTGGGGGTCACAACAAGTAGCTGGGGGGGTCACAACAAGTAGCTGGGGGGGTCACAACAAGTATCTGGGGGGGTCACAACAAGTATCTGGGGGGGTCACAACAAGTAGCTGGGGGGGTCACAACAAGTAGCTGGGGGGGTCACAACAAGTAGCCGGGGGGTCTCAACAAGTAGCTGGGGGGTCACAATAAGTAGCTGGGGGGTCACAACAAGTAGCTGGGGGGTGACAACAAGTAGCTGGGGGGTCACAATAAGTAGCTGGGGGGGTCACAACAAGTAGCTGGGGGGGGTCACAACAAGTAGCTGGGGGGTCACAACAAGTAGCTGGGGGGTCACAACAAGTAGATGGGAGTCACAATAAGTAGCTGGGGAGGTCACAACAAGTAGCTGGCAGTCATAATAAGTAGCTGGGGGGGTCACAACAAGTAGCTGGGGGGGTCACAACAAGTAGCTGGGGGGTCACAACAAGTAGCTGGGAGTCACAATAAGTAGCTGGGGGTTCACAATAAGTAGCTGGGGGGTCACAATAAGTAGCTGGGGGGGTCACAACAAGTAGCTGGGGGGTCACAACAAGTAGCTGGGGGGTCACAACAAGTAGCTGGGGAGTCACAACAAGTAGCTGGGGGGGTCACAACAAGTAGCTGGAGGGGTCACAACAAGTAGCTGGGGGGGTCACAGCAAGTAGCTGGGGGGTCACAACACGTAGCTGGGGGGGTCACAACAAGTAGCTGGGGGGGTCACAACAAGTAGCTGGGGGGGTCACAACAAGTAGCAGGGGGAGGTTCACAACAAGTAGCTGGTTGGGTCACAACAAGTGGCTGGGGGGGTCACAACAAGTAGCTGGGGGGGTCACAACAAGTAGCTGGGGGGGGTCACAACAAGTAGCTGGGGGGGGTCACAACAAGTAGCCGGGGGGTTTCAACAAGTAGCTGGGGGGTCACAAAAAGTAGCTGGGGGGGTCACAACAAGTAGCTGGGGGGGTGACAACAAGTAGCTGGGGGGTCACAATAAGTAGCTGGGGGGGTCACAACAAGTAGCTGGGGGGGTCACAACAAGTAGCTGGGGGGGTCACAACAAGTAGCTGGGGGGGTCACAACAAGTAGCTGGGGGGGTCACAACAAGTAGCTGGTGGGGTCACAACAAGTAGCTGGGAGTCACAATAAGTAGCTGGGGGGGTCACAACAAGTAGCTGTGAGTCCCAACAAGTAGCTGGGGGGGTCACAACAAGTAGCTGGGGGGGTCACAACAAGTAGCTGGGGGGGTCACAACAAGTAGCTGGGGGGGTCACAACAAGTAGCTGGGGGGGGTCACAACAAGTAGCCGGGGGGTTTCAACAAGTAGCTGGGGGGTCACAATAAGTAGCTGGGGAGGTCACAACAAGTAGCTGGGGGGGTCACAACAAGTAGCTGGGGGGTCACAACAAGTAGCTGGGGGGTCACAACAAGTAGCTGGGAGTCACAATAAGTAGCTGGGGGGGTCACAACAAGTAGCTGGGAGTCATAATAAGTAGCTGGGGGGGTCACAACAAGTAGCTGGGGGGGTCACAACAAGTAGCTGGGGGGTCACAACAAGTAGCTGGGAGTCACAATAAGTAGCTGGGGGGTCACAATAAGTAGCTGGGGGGTCACAATAAGTAGCTGGGGGGGTCACAACAAGTAGCTGGGGGGTCACAACAAGTAGCTGGGGGGTCACAACAAGTAGCTGGGGAGTCACAACAAGTAGCTGGGGGGGTCACAACAAGTAGCTGGAGGGGTCACAACAAGTAGCTGGGGGGGTCACAGCAAGTAGCTGGGGGGTCACAACACGTAGCTGGGGGGGTCACAACAAGTAGCTGGGGGGGTCACAACAAGTAGCTGGGGGGGTCACAACAAGTAGCTGGGGGGGTCACAACAAGTAGCTGGGGGGCGTTCACAACAAGTAGCTGGGGGGGTCACAACAAGTAGCTGGGGGGTCACAACAAGTCGCTGGGGGGGGGGGTCACAACAAGTAGCTGGGGGGTCACAACAAGTAGCTGGGGGGGGGTCACAACAAATAGCTGGGGGGTCACAACAAGTAGCTGGGGGGGTCACAACAAGTAGCTGGGGGGGTCACAACAAGTAGCTGGGGGTCACAACAAGTAGCTGGGGGTCACAACAAGTAGCTGGGGGGGTCACAACAAGTAGCTGGGGGGGTCACAACAAGTAGCTGGGGGGGTCACAACAAGTATCTGGGGGGGTCACAACAAGTAGCTGGGGGGGTCACAACAAGTAGCTGGGGGGGTCACAACAAGTAGCTGGGGGGGTCACAACAAGTAGCTGGGGGGGTCACAACAAGTAGCTGGGGGGGGTCACAACAAGTAGCTGGGGGGGTCACAACAAGTAGCTGGGGGGTCACAACAAGTAGCTGGGGGGTCACAACAAGTAGCTGGGAGTCACAATAAGTAGCTGGGGGGGTCACAACAAGTAGCTGGGAGTCATAATAAGTAGCTGGGGGGGTCACAACAAGTAGCTGGGGGGGTCACAACAAGTAGCTGGGGGTCACAACAAGTAGCTGGGAGTCACAATAAGTAGCTGGGGGGTCACAATAAGTAGCTGGGGGGTCACAATAAGTAGCTGGGGGGGTCACAACAAGTAGCTGGGGGGTCACAACAAGTAGCGGGGGGGTCACAACAAGTAGCTGGGGAGTCACAACAAGTAGCTGGGGGGGTCACAACAAGTAGCTGGAGGGGTCACAACAAGTAGCTGGGGGGGTCACAGCAAGTAGCTGGGGGGTCACAACACGTAGCTGGGGGGGTCACAACAAGTAGCTGGGGGGGTCACAACAAGTAGCTGGGGGGGTCACAACAAGTAGCTGGGGGGGTCACAACAAGTAGCTGGGGGGGGTTCACAACAAGTAGCTGGGGGGGTCACAACAAGTAGCTGGGGGGTCACAACAAGTAGCTGGGGGGGGGGGTCACAACAAGTAGCTGGGGGGTCACAACAAGTAGCTGGGGGGGGTCACAACAAATAGCTGGGGGGTCACAACAAGTAGCTGGGGGGGTCACAACAAGTAGCTGGGGGTCACAACAAGTAGCTGGGGGTCACAACAAGTAGCTGGGGGGGTCACAACAAGTATCTGGGGGGGTCACAACAAGTAGCTGGGGGGGTCACAACAAGTAGCTGGGGGGGTCACAACAAGTAGCTGGGGGGGTCACAACAAGTAGCTGGGGGGGTCACAACAAGTAGCTGGGGGGGGTCACAACAAGTAGCCGGGGGGTTTCAACAAGTAGCTGGGGGGTCACAATAAGTAGCTGGGGGGTCACAACAAGTAGCTGGGGGGGGTGACAACAAGTAGCTGGGGGGGTCACAACAAGTAGCTGGGGGGTCAAAACAAGTAGCTGGGGGGTCACAACAAGTAGATGGGAGTCACAATAAGTAGCTGGGGAGGTCACAACAAGTAGCTGGGAGTCATAATAAGTAGCTGGGGGGGTCACAACAAGTAGCTGGGGGGGTCACAACAAGTAGCTGGGGGGTCACAACAAGTAGCTGGGAGTCACAATAAGTAGCTGGGGGGTCACAATAAGTAGCTGGGGGGTCACAATAAGTAGCTGGGGGGGTCACAACAAGTAGCTGGGGGGTCACAACAAGTAGCTGGGGGGTCACAACAAGTAGCTGGGGAGTCACAACAAGTAGCTGGGGGGGTCACAACAAGTAGCTGGAGGGGTCACAACAAGTAGCTGGGGGGGTCACAGCAAGTAGCTGGGGGGTCACAACACGTAGCTGGGGGGGTCACAACAAGTAGCTGGGGGGGTCACAACAAGTAGCTGGGGGGGTCACAACAAGTAGCTGGGGGGGTCACAACAAGTAGCTGGGGGGGGGTTCACAACAAGTAGCTGGTTGGGTCACAACAAGTAGCTGGGGGGGTCACAACAAGTAGCTGGGGGGGTCACAACAAGTAGCTGGGGGGGTCACAACAAGTAGCTGGGGGGGGTCACAACAAGTAGCCGGGGGGTTTCAACAAGTAGCTGGGGGGTCACAATAAGTAGCTGGGGGGGTCACAACAAGTAGCTGGGGGGGTGACAACAAGTAGCTGGGGGGTCACAATAAGTAGCTGGGGGGGTCACAACAAGTAGCTGGGGGGGTCACAACAAGTAGCTGGGGGGGTCACAACAAGTAGCTGGGGGGGTCACAACAAGTAGCTGGGGGGGTCACAACAAGTAGCTGGGAGTCACAATAAGTAGCTGGGGGGTCACAACAAGTAGCTGGGAGTCACAATAAGTAGCTGGGGGGGTCACAACAAGTAGCTGGGAGTCACAATAAGTAGCTGGGGGGGTCACAACAAGTAGCTGGAGGGGTCACAACAAGTAGCTGGGGGGTCACAACAAGTAGCTGGGGGGTCACAACAAGTAGCTGGGAGTCACAATAAGTAGCTGGGGGGGTCACAACAAGTAGCTGGGAGTCATAATAAGTAGCTGGGGGGGTCACAACAAGTAGCTGGGGGGGTCACAACAAGTAGCTGGGGGGTCACAACAAGTAGCTGGGAGTCACAATAAGTAGCTGGGGGGTCACAATAAGTAGCTGGGGGGTCACAATAAGTAGCTGGGGGGGTCACAACAAGTAGCTGGGGGGTCACAACAAGTAGCTGGGGGGTCACAATAAGTAGCTGGGGGGGTCACAACAAATAGCTGGGGGGTCACAACAAGTAGCTGGGGGGGGTCACAACAAGTAGCTGGGGGGGTCACAACAAGTAGCTGGGGGTCACAACAAGTAGCTGGGGGTCACAACAAGTAGCTGGGGGGGTCACAACAAGTAGCTGGGGGGGTCACAACAAGTATCTGGGGGGGTCACAACAAGTATCTGGGGGGGTCACAACAAGTAGCTGGGGGGGTCACAACAAGTAGCTGGGGGGGTCACAACAAGTAGCCGGGGGGTCTCAACAAGTAGCTGGGGGGTCACAATAAGTAGCTGGGGGGTCACAACAAGTAGCTGGGGGGTGACAACAAGTAGCTGGGGGGTCACAATAAGTAGCTGGGGGGGTCACAACAAGTAGCTGGGGGGGGTCACAACAAGTAGCTGGGGGGTCACAACAAGTAGCTGGGGGGTCAC
This sequence comes from Salvelinus fontinalis, assembly GCF_029448725.1. Classification (NCBI taxonomy): domain Eukaryota; kingdom Metazoa; phylum Chordata; class Actinopteri; order Salmoniformes; family Salmonidae; genus Salvelinus; species Salvelinus fontinalis. The sequence continues at coordinate 51,374,952 of NC_074680.1, forward strand.
AACAAGTAGATGGGAGTCACAATAAGTAGCTGGGGAGGTCACAACAAGTAGCTGGCAGTCATAATAAGTAGCTGGGGGGGTCACAACAAGTAGCTGGGGGGGTCACAACAAGTAGCTGGGGGGTCACAACAAGTAGCTGGGAGTCACAATAAGTAGCTGGGGGTTCACAATAAGTAGCTGGGGGGTCACAATAAGTAGCTGGGGGGGTCACAACAAGTAGCTGGGGGGTCACAACAAGTAGCTGGGGGGTCACAACAAGTAGCTGGGGAGTCACAACAAGTAGCTGGGGGGGTCACAACAAGTAGCTGGAGGGGTCACAACAAGTAGCTGGGGGGGTCACAGCAAGTAGCTGGGGGGTCACAACACGTAGCTGGGGGGGTCACAACAAGTAGCTGGGGGGGTCACAACAAGTAGCTGGGGGGGTCACAACAAGTAGCAGGGGGAGGTTCACAACAAGTAGCTGGTTGGGTCACAACAAGTGGCTGGGGGGGTCACAACAAGTAGCTGGGGGGGTCACAACAAGTAGCTGGGGGGGGTCACAACAAGTAGCTGGGGGGGGTCACAACAAGTAGCCGGGGGGTTTCAACAAGTAGCTGGGGGGTCACAATAAGTAGCTGGGGGGGTCACAACAAGTAGCTGGGGGGGTGACAACAAGTAGCTGGGGGGTCACAATAAGTAGCTGGGGGGGTCACAACAAGTAGCTGGGGGGGTCACAACAAGTAGCTGGGGGGGTCACAACAAGTAGCTGGGGGGGTCACAACAAGTAGCTGGGGGGGTCACAACAAGTAGCTGGGGGGGGGGTCACAATAAGTAGCTGGGGGGAATCACAACAAGTAGCTGGGGAGGGTCACAACAAGTAGCTGGGGGGGTCACAATAAGTAGCTGGGGGGGTCACAACAAGTAGCTGGGGGGGTCACAACAAGTAGCTGGGGGGGTCACAACAAGTAGCTGGGGGGGTCACAACAAGTAGCTGGGGGGGTCACAACAAGTAGCTAGGGGGGTCACAACAAGTAGCTAGGGGGGTCACAACAAGTAGCTGGGGGGGTCACAACAAGTAGCTGGGGGGGGGGTCACAACAAGTAGCTGGGGGGGGGGTCACAACAAGTAGCTGGGAGTCACAATAAGTAGCTGGGGGGGTCACAACAAGTAGCTGGGAGTCACAATAAGTAGCTGGGGGGTCACAACAAGTAGCTGGGAGTCACAATAAGTAGCTGGGGGGATCACAACAAGTAGCTGTGGGGGTCACAACAAGTAGCTGGGGGGGTCACAACAAGCAGCTGGGGGGGTCACAACAAGTAGCTGGGGGGTCACAACAAGTAGCTGGGAGTCACAATAAGTAGCTGGGGGGTCACAATAAGTAGCTGGGGGGTCACAATAAGTAGCTGGGGGGGTCACAACAAGTAGCTGGGAGTCACAATAAGTAGCTGGGGGGGTCACAACAAGTAGCTGGGAGTCACAATAAGTAGCTGGGGGGGTCACAACAAGTAGCTGGGGGGTTCACAACAAGTAGCTGGGGGGTCACAACAAGTAGCTGGGAGTCACAATAAGTAGCTGGGGGGTCACAATAAGTAGCTGGGGGGTCACAATAAGTAGCTGGGGGGGGTCACAATAAGTAGCTGGGGGGTCACAACAAGTAGCTGGGGGGTCACAACAAGTAGCTGGGGAGTCACAATAAGTAGCTGGGGGGTCACAATAAGTAGCTGGGGGGTCACAATAAGTAGCTGGGGGGGTCACAACAAGTAGCTGGGGGGTCACAACAAGTAGCTGGGGGGTCACAACAAGTAGCTGGGGGGGTCACAACAAGTAGCTGGGGGGTCACAACAAGTAGCTGGGGGGGTCACAACAAGTAGCTGGGTGGTCACAACAAGTAGCTGGGGGGTCACAACAAGTAGCTGGGGGGGTCACAACAAGTAGCTGGGGGGGTCACAACAAGTAGCTGGGGGGGGGGTCACAACTAGTAGCTGGGGGGAGTCACAACAAGTAGCTGGGGGGGTCACAACAAGTAGCTGGGGGGTCACAACAAGTAGCTGGGGGGGTCACAACAAGTAGATGGGGGTTCACAACAAGTAGCTGGGGGGGTCACAACAAGTAGCTGGGGGGTCACAACAAGTAGCTGGGGGGTCACAACAAGTAGCTGGGGGGTCACAACAAGTAGCTGGGGGGGTCATAACAAGTAGCTGGGGGGTCACAACAAGTAGCTGGGGGGGTCACAACAAGTAGCTGGGGGGGTCACAACAAGTAGCTGGGGGGGTCACAACAAGTAGCTGTGGGGGTCACAACAAGTAGCTTGGGGGTCAAAACAAGTAGCCGGGGGGTCACAACAAGTAGCTGGGGGGGTCACAACAAGTAGCTGGGGGGGGGGTCACAACTAGTAGCTGGGGGGAGTCACAACAAGTAGCTGGGGGGGTCACAACAAGTAGCTGGGGGGTCACAACAAGTAGCTGGGGGGGTCACAACAAGTAGATGGGGGTTCACAACAAGTAGCTGGGGGGTCACAACAAGTAGCTGGGGGGTCACAACAAGTAGCTGGGGGGTCACAACAAGTAGCTGGGGGGTCACAACAAGTAGCTGGGGGGTCACAACAAGTAGCTGGGGGGGTCATAACAAGTAGCTGGGGGGTCACAACAAGTAGCTGGGGGGGTCACAACAAGTAGCTGGGGGGGTCACAACAAGTAGCTGGGGGGGTCACAACAAGTAGCTGTGGGGGTCACAACAAGTAGCTTGGGGGTCAAAACAAGTAGCCGGGGGGTCACAACAAGTAGCTGGGGGGGTCACAACAAGTAGCTGGGGGGTCACAACAAGTAGCTGGGGGGGTCACAACAAGTAGCTGGGGGGTCACAACAAGTAGCTGGGGGGGTCACAACAAGTAGCTGGGGGGTCACAACAAGTAGCTGGGGGGTCACAACAAGTAGTTGGGGGGGTCACAACAAGTAGCTGGGGGGTCACAACAAGTAGCTGGGGGGGGGTCACAACAAGTAGCTGGGGGATCACAACAAGTAGCTGGGGGGGTCACAACAAGTAGCTGGGGGGTCAAAACAAGTAGCTGGGGGGGTCACAACAAGTAGCTGGGGGGGTCACAAAGAGTAGCTGGGGGGGTCACAACAAGTAGCTGGGGGGTCACAACAAGTAGCTGGGGGGGTCACAACAAGTAGCTGGGGGGTCACAACAAGTAGCTGGGGGGGTCACAACAAGTAGCTGGGGGGTCACAACAAGTAGCCGGGGGGTCACAACAAGTAGCTGGGGGGGTCACACCAAGTAGCTTGGGGGTCAAAACAAGTAGCTGGGGGGTCACAACAAGTAGCTGGGGGGGTCACAACAAGTAGCTGGGGGGTCACAACAAGTAGCCGGGGGGTCACAACAAGTAGCTGGGGGGGTCACAACAAGTAGCTGGGGGGTCACAACAAGTAGCTGGGGGGGTCACAACAAGTAGCTGGGGGGTCACAACAAGTAGCTGGGGGGGTCACAACAAGTAGCTGGGGGGTCACAACAAGTAGCTGGGGGGTCACAACAAGTAGCTGGGGGGGTCACAACAAGTAGCTGGGGGGTCACAACAAGTAGCTGGGGGGGGGGTCACAACAAGTAGCTGGGGGATCACAACAAGTAGCTGGGGGGGTCACAACAAGTAGCTGGGGGGTCAAAACAAGTAGCTGGGGGGGTCACAACAAGTAGCTGGGGGGGTCACAACAAGTAGCTGGGAGTCACATTAAGTAGCTGGGGGGGTCACAAAAAGTAGCTGGGGGGGTCACAACAAGTAGCTGGGGGGGCACAAAAAGTAGCTGGGGGGGTCACAACAAGTAGCTGGGGGGGTCACAACAAGTAGCTGGGGGGTCACAACAAGTAGCTGGGGGGTCACAACAAGTAGCTGGGGGGGGCACAACAAGTAGCTGGGGGGGTCACAACAAGTAGCTGGGGGGGTCACAACAAGTAGCTGGGGGGTCACAACAAGTAGCTGGGGGGGGGGTCACAACAAGTAGCTGGGGGGGTCACAACAAGTAGCTGGGGGGGTCACAACAAGTAGCTGGGGGGGTCACAACAAGTAGCTGGGAGTCACAATAAGTAGCTGGGGGGGTCACAACAAGTAGCTGGGATCACAATAAGCAGCTGGGGGGTCACAATAAGTAGCTGGGGGGGTCACAATAAGTAGCTGGGGGGTCACAACAAGTAGCTGGGGGGGTCACAACAAGTAGCTGGGGGGTCACAACAAGTAGTTGGGGGGTCACAACAAGTAGCTGGGGGGGTCACAATAAGTAGCTGGGGGGGGTCACAACAAGTAGCTGCGGGGTCACAACAAGTAGCTGGGGGGGTCACAACAAGTAGCTGGGAGTCACAATAAGTAGCTGGGGGGTCACAACAAGTAGCTGGGGGGGTCACAACAAGTAGCTGGGGGGGGGGTCACAACAAGTAGCTGGGGGGGTCACAACAAGTAGCTGGGGGGGTCACAACAAGTAGCTGGGGGGGTCATAACAAGTAGCTGGGGGGGTCACAACAAGTAGCTGGGGGGGTCACAACAAGTAGCTGGGGGGGTCACAACAAGTAGCTGGGGGGGTCACAACAAGTAGCTGGGAGTCACAATAAGTAGCTGTAGGGGGTCACAACAAGTAGCTGGGGGGTCACAACAAGTAGCTGGGGGGGGTAACAATAAGTAGCTGGGGGGGGTCACAACAAGTAGCTGGGGGGGTCACAACAAGTAGCTGGGGGGGTCACAACAAGTAGCCGGGGGGGTCACAACAAGTAGCTGGGGGGGGTCACAGCAAGTAGCTGGGGGGGTCACAACGAGTAGCTGGGGGGGTCACAACAAGTAGCTGGGGGGTCACAACAAGTAGCTGAGGGGGTCACAACAAGTAGCTGGGGGGTCACATCAAGTAGCTGGGGGGTCACAACAAGTAGCTGGGGGGGTCATAACAAGTAGCTGGGGGGGTCACAACAAGTAGCTGGGGGGGTCACAACAAGTAGCTGGGGGGGTCACAACAAGTAGCTGGGGGGGTCACAACAAGTAGCTGGGAGTCACAATAAGTAGCTGGGGGGGTCACAACAAGTAGCTGGGGGGTCACAACAAGTAGCTTGGGGGGTCACAACAAGTAGCTGGGGGGGGGGTCACAACAAGTAGCAGGGGGGTCACAAGTAGCTGGGAGTCACAACAAGTAGCTGGGGGGGTCACAACAAGTAGCTGGGGGGGGGTCACAACAAGTAGCTGGGGGGTCACAACAAGTAGCTGGGGGGGTCACAACAAGTAGCTGGGAGTCACAATAAGTAGCTGGGGGGTCACAACAAGTAGCTGGGGGGGTCACAACAAGTAGCTGGGGGGGGGGTCACAACAAGTAGCTGGGGGGGTCACAACAAGTAGCTGGGGGGGTCACAACAAGTAGCTGGGGGGGTCATAACAAGTAGCTGGGGGGGTCACAACAAGTAGCTGGGGGGGTCACAACAAGTAGCTGGGGGGGTCACAACAAGTAGCTGGGGGGGACACAACAAGTAGCTGGGAGTCACAATAAGTAGCTGTAGGGGGTCACAACAAGTAGCTGGGGGGTCACAACAAGTAGCTGGGGGGGTAACAATAAGTAGCTGGGGGGGGGTCACAACAAGTAGCTGGGGGGGTCACAACAAGTAGCTGGGGGGGTCACAACAAGTAGCTGGGGGGGTCACAGCAAGTAGCTGGGGGGTCACAACAAGTAGCTGGGGGGTCACAACAAGTAGCTGGGGGGGTCATAACAAGTAGCTGGGGGGGTCACAACAAGTTGCTGGGGGGGTCACAACAAGTAGCTGGGGGGGTCACAACAAGTAGCTGGGGGGGTCACAACAAGTAGCTGGGAGTCACAATAAGTAGCTGGGGGGGTCACAACAAGTAGCTGGGGGGTCACAACAAGTAGCTTGGGGGGTCACAACAAGTAGCTGGGGGGGGGGTCACAACAAGTAGCAGGGGGGTCACAAGTAGCTGGGAGTCACAACAAGTAGCTGGGGGGGTCACAACAAGTAGCTGGGGGGGGGTCACAACAAGTAGCTGGGGAGTCACAATAAGTAGCTGGGGGGGTCACAACAAGTAGCTGGGGGGGTCACAACAAGTAGCTGGGGGGTCACAACAAGTAGCTGGGGGGTCACAACAAGTAGCTGAGGGGGTCACAACAAGTAGCTGGGGGGGTCACAACAAGTAGCTGGGGGGTCACAACAAGTAGCTGGGGGGTCACAACAAGTAGCTGGGGGGGTCATAACAAGTAGCTGGGGGGGTCACAACAAGTAGCTGAGGGGGTCACAACAAGTAGCTGGGGGGGTCACAACAAGTAGCTGGGGGGTCACAACAAGTAGCTGGGGGGTCACAACAAGTAGCTGTAGGGGGTCACAACAAGTAGCTGGGGGGTCACAACAAGTAGCTGGGGGGGTAACAATAAGTAGCTGGGGGGGGGTCACAACAAGTAGCTGGGGGGGTTACAACAAGTAGCTGGGGGGGTCAAAACAAGTAGCTGGGGGGGTCACAACAAGTAGCTGGGGGGGTCACAACAAGTAGCTGGGGGGGTCACAACAAGTAGCTGGGAGTCACAATAAGTAGCTGGGGGGGGTCACAACAAGTAGCTGGGGGGGTCACAACAAGTAGCTGGGGGGGTCACAACAAGTAGCTGGGGGGGTCACAACAAGTAGCCGGGGGGGTCACAACAAGTAGCTGGGGGGGTCACAACGAGTAGCTGGGGGGGTAACAATAAGTAGCTGGGGGGGGGGGTCACAACAAGTAGCCGGGGGGGTCACAACAAGTAGCTGGGGGGGGTCACAACAAGTAGCCGGGGGGGTCACAACAAGTAGCCGGGGGGGTCACAACAAGTAGCTGGGGGGGTCGAAACAAGTAGCTGGGGGGGTCACAACAAGTAGCTGGGGGGTTCACAACAAGTAGCTGGGGGGTCACAACAAGTAGCTGGGAGTCACAATAAGTAGCTGGGGGGTCACAATAAGTAGCTGGGGGGTCACAATAAGTAGCTGGGGGGGTCACAACAAGTAGCTGGGGGGGTCACAACAGGTAGCTGGGGGGGTCACAATAAGTAGCTGGGGGGGTCACAACAAGTAGCTGGGGGGGTCACAACAAGTAGCTGGGGGGGTAACAACAAGTAGCTGGGAGTCACAACAAGTAGCTGGGGGGTAACAACAAGTAGCTGGGGGGTCACAACAAGTAGCTGGGGGGTCACAACAAGTAGCTGGGGGGGTCACAACGAGTAGCTGGGGGGGTCACAACAAGTAGCTGGGGGGGTCACAACAAGTAGCTGGGGGGTCACAACAAGTAGCTGGGGGGGTCACAACAAGTAGCTGGGTGGTCACAACAAGTAGCTGGGGGGTCACAACAAGTAGCTGGGGGGGTCACAACAAGTAGCTGGGGGGGTCACAACAAGTAGCTGGGGGGGGGGGTCACAACTAGTAGCTGGGGGGAGTCACAACAAGTAGCTGGGGGGGTCACAACAAGTAGCTGGGGGGTCACAACAAGTAGCTGGGGGGGTCACAACAAGTAGATGGGGGTTCACAACAAGTAGCTGGGGGGTCACAACAAGTAGCTGGGGGGTCACAACAAGTAGCTGGGGGGGTCAAAACAAGTAGCTGGGGGGTCACAACAAGTAGCTGGGGGGGTCACAACAAGTAGCTGGGGGGTCACAACAAGTAGCTGGGGGGGTCACAACAAGTAGCTGGGGGGGGTCACAACAAGTAGCTGGGGGGGTCACAACAAGTAGCTGTGGGGGTCACAACAAGTAGCTTGGGGGTCAAAACAAGTAGCTGGGGGGTCACAACAAGTAGCTGGGGGGGTCACAACAAGTAGCTGGGGGGTCACAACAAGTAGCCGGGGGGTCACAACAAGTAGCTGGGGGGGTCACAACAAGTAGCTGGGGGGTCACAACAAGTAGCTGGGGGGGTCACAACAAGTAGCTGGGGGGGTCACAACAAGTAGCTGGGGGGGACACAACAAGTAGCTGGGGGGTCACAACAAGTAGCTGGGGGGTCACAACAAGTAGCTGGGGGGGTCACAACAAGTAGCTGGGGGGTCACAACAAGTAGCTGGGGGGGGGGGTCACAACAAGTAGCTGGGGGATCACAACAAGTAGCTGGGGGGGTCACAACAAGTAGCTGGGGGGTCAAAACAAGTAGCTGGGGGGGTCACAACAAGTAGCTGGGGGGGTCACAAAGAGTAGCTGGGGGGTCACAACAAGTAGCTGGGGGGTCACAACAAGTAGCTGGGGGGGTCACAACAAGTAGCTGGGGGGGTCACAACAAGTAGCTGGGAGTCACAATAAGTAGCTGGGGGGGTCACAACAAGTAGCTGGGAGTCACATTAAGTAGCTGGGGGGGTCACAAAAAGTAGCTGGGGGGGTCACAACAAGTAGCTGGGGGGGGCACAAAAAGTAGCTGGGGGGGTCACAACAAGTAGCTGGGGGGGTCACAACAAGTAGCTGGGGGGTCACAACAAGTAGCTGGGGGGTCACAACAAGTAGCTGGGGGGGGCACAACAAGTAGCTGGGGGGGTCACAACAAGTAGCTGGGGGGGTCACAACAAGTAGCTGGGGGGTCACAACAAGTAGCTGGGGGGTCACAACAAGTAGCTGGGGGGGTCACAACAAGTAGCTGGGAGTCACAATAAGTAGCTGGGGGGGTCACAACAAGTAGCTGGGATCACAATAAGCAGCTGGGGGGTCACAATAAGTAGCTGGGGGGTCACAATAAGTAGCTGGGGGGTCACAACAAGTAGCTGGGGGGGTCACAACAAGTAGCTGGGGGGTCACAACAAGTAGCTGGGGGTCACAACAAGTAGCTGGGGGGGTCATAACAAGTAGCTGGGGGGTAACAACAAGTAGCTGGGGGGTCACAACAAGTAGCTGGGGGGTAACAATAAGTAGCTGGGGGGTCACAACAAGTAGCGGGGGGTCACAACAAGTAGCTGGGGGGGTCACAATAAGTAGCTGGGGGGGGTCACAACAAGTAGCTGCGGGGTCACAACAAGTAGCTGGGGGGGTCACAACAAGTAGCTGGGAGTCACAATAAGTAGCTGGGGGGTCACAACAAGTAGCTGGGGGGGGTCACAACAAGTAGCTGGGGGGGTCACAACAAGTAGCTGGGGGGGGGGTCACAACAAGTAGCTGGGGGGTCACAACAAGTAGCTGGGGGGGGTCACAACAAGTAGCTGGGGGGGGGGTCACAACAAGTAGCAGGGGGGTCACAACAAGTAGCTGGGAGTCACAACAAGTAGCTGGGGAGGTCACAACAAGTAGCTGGGGGGGGTCACAACAAGTAGCTGGGGAGTCACAACAAGTAGCTGGGGGGGTCACAACAAGTAGCTGGGGGGGTCACAACAAGTAGCTGGGGGGGTCACAACAAGTAGCTGGGGGGTCACAACAAGTAGCTGAGGGGGTCACAACAAGTAGCTGGGGGGGTCACAACAAGTAGCTGGGGGGTCACAACAAGTAGCTGGGGGGTCACAACAAGTAGCTGGGGGGTCACAACAAGTAGCTGGGGGGGTCATAACAAGTAGCTGGGGGGGTCATAACAAGTAGCTGGGGGGGTCACAACAAGTAGCTGGGGGGTCACAACAAGTAGCTGGGGGGGTCACAACAAGTAGCTGGGGGGGTCACAACAAGTAGCTTGAGGGGGGGAAACAACAAGTAGCTGGGGGGGTCACAACAAGTAGCTGGGGGGGTCACAACAAGTAGCTGGGGGGTCACAACAAGTAGATGGGGGGGGTCACAACAAGTAGCTGGGGGGCACAACAAGTAGCTGGGGGGTCACAACGAGTAGCTGGGGGGTCACAACAAGTAGCTGGGGGGTCACAACAAGTAGCTGGGGGGGTCACAACAAGTAGCTGGGGGGTCACAACAAGTAGCTGGGGGGTCACAACAAGTAGCTGGGGGGGTCACAGCAAGTAGCTGGGAGTCACAATAAGTAGCTGGGGGGTCACAACAAGTAGAAGGGGGGTCACAACAAGTAGCTGGGGGGGTCACAACAAGTAGCTGGGAGTCACAATAAGTAGCTGAGGGGTCACAACAAGTAGCTGAGGGGTCACAACAAGTAGCTGGGGGGTCAAAACAAGTAGCTGGGGGGGGTCACAACAAGTAGCTGGGGGGTCACAACAAGTAGCTGGGGGGTCACAACAAGTAGCTGGGGGGTCACAACAAGTAGCTGGGGGGTCACAACAAGTAGCTGGGGGGTCACAACAAGTAGCTGGGGGGTCACAACAAGTAGCTGGGGGGTCACAACAAGTAGCTGGGGGGGTCACAACAAGTAGCTGGGGGGGGGGTCACAAAAAGTAGCTGGGGAGGTCACAACAAGTAGCTGGGGGGTCACAACAAGTAGTTGGGGGGTCACAACAAGTAGCTGGGGGGTCACAACAAGTAGCTGGGGGGTCACAACAAGTAGCTGGGGGGGTCACAACAAGTAGCTGGGGGGGTCACAACAAGTAGCTGGGGGGGGGTCACAAAAAGTAGCTGGGGAGGTCACAACAAGTAGCTGGGGGGTCACAACAAGTAGTTGGGGGGTCACAACAAGTAGCTGGGGGGGTCACAACAAGTAGCTGGGAGTCACAATAAGTAGCTGGGGGGGTCACAACAAGTAGCTGGGGGGTCACAACAAGTAGCTGGGGGGGTCACAACAAGTAGCTGGGAGTCACAATAAGTAGCTGAGGGGTCACAGCAAGTAGCTGAGGGGTCACAACAAGTAGCTGGGGGGTCACAACAAGTAGCTGGGGGGGTCACAACAATTAGCTGGGGGGGTCACAACAAGTAGCTGGGGGGAGCAGAAAAAGTAGCTGGGGGGGTCACAACAAGTAGCTGGGGGGGTCACAACAAGTAGCTGGGGGGGTCACAACAAGTAGCTGGGAGTCACAATAAGTAGCTGGGGGGGTCACAACAAGTAGCTGGGAGTCACAATAAGTAGCTGGGGGGTCACAATAAGTAGCTGGGGGGTCACCATAAGTAGCTGGGGGGTCACAACGAGTAGCTGGGGGGTCACAACAAGTAGCTGGGGGGTCACAACAAGTAGCTGGTGGGGTCACAACAAGTAGCTGGGGGGTAACAACAAGTAGCTGGGGGGTCACAACAAGTAGCTGGGGGGGTCACAATAAGTAGCTGGGGGGGGTCACAACAAGTAGCTGGGGGGTCACAACAAGTAGCTGGGGGGGTCACAACAAGTAGCTGGGGGGGTCACAACAAGTAGCTGGGGGGGCACAACAAGTAGCTGGGGGGGTCATAACAAGTAGCTGGGGGGGTCACAACAAGTAGCTGGGGGGGTCACAACAAGTAGCTGGGGGGGGTCACAAAAAGTAGCTGGGGGGGTCACAACAAGTAGCTGGGGGGGTCACAACAAGTAGCTGGGGGGGTCACAACAAGTAGCTGGGAGTCACAATAAGTAGCTGGGGGGGTCACAACAAGTAGCTGGGAGTCACAATAAGTAGCTGGGGGGTCACAATAAGTAGCTGGGGGGTCACAATAAGTAGCTGGGGGGTCACAACGAGTAGCTGGGGGGTCACAACAAGTAGCTGGGGGGTCACAACAAGTAGCTGGGGGGGTCACAACAAGTAGCTGGGGGGTCACAACAAGTAGCTGGGGGGGTCACAACAAGTAGCTGGGGGGGTCACAAAAAGTAGCTGGGAGGGTCACAACAAGTAGCTGGGGGGGTCACAACAAGTAGCTGGGGGGGTCACAACAAGTAGCTGGGAGTCACAATAAGTAGCTGGGGGGGTCACAACAAGTAGCTGGGAGTCACAATAAGTAGCTGGGGGGTCACAATAAGTAGCTGGGGGGTCACAATAAGTAGCTGGGGGGTCACAACGAGTAGCTGGGGGGTCACAACAAGTAGCTGGGGGGTCACAACAAGTAGCTGGGGGGGTCACAACAAGTAGCTGGGGGGTCACAACAAGTAGCTGGGGGGTCACAACAAGTAGCTGGGGGGGTCACAGCAAGTAGCTGGGAGTCACAATAAGTAGCTGGGGGGTCACAACAAGTAGAAGGGGGGTCACAACAAGTAGCTGGGGGGGTCACAACAAGTAGCTGGGAGTCACAATAAGTAGCTGAGGGGTCACAACAAGTAGCTGAGGGGTCACAACAAGTAGCTGGGGGGTCAAAACAAGTAGCTGGGGGGGGTCACAACAAGTAGCTGGGGGGTCACAACAAGTAGCTGGGGGGTCACAACAAGTAGCTGGGGGGTCACAACAAGTAGCTGGGGGGTCACAACAAGTAGCTGGGGGGTCACAACAAGTAGCTGGGGGGTCACAACAAGTAGCTGGGGGGTCACAACAAGTAGCTGGGGGGGTCACAACAAGTAGCTGGGGGGGTCACAACAAGTAGCTGGGGGGTCACAACAAGTAGCTGGGGGGGTCACAACAAGTAGCTGGGGGGGGTCACAACAAGTAGCTGGGGGGGTCACAACAAGTAGCTGGGGGGGGTCACAACAAGTAGCTGGGGGGGACACAACAAGTAGCTGGGGGGTCACAACAAGTAGCTGGGGGGTCACAACAAGTAGCTGGGGGGGTCACAACAAGTAGCTGGGGGGAGGTCACAACAAGTAGATGGGGGGGTCACAACAAGTAGCTGGGGAGTCACAATAAGTAGCTGGGGGGGTCACAACAAGTAGCTGGGGGGTCACAACAAGTAGCTGGGGGGTCACAACAAGTAGCTGGGGGGGGCACAACAAGTAGCTGGGGGGGTCACAACAAGTAGCTGGGGGGGTCACAACAAGTAGCTGGGGGGTCACAACAAGTAGCTGGGGGGGGTCACAACAAGTAGCTGGGGGGTAACAACAAGTAGCTGGGGGGGTCACAACATGTAGCTGGGGGGGGGGGGTCACAACAAGTAGCTGGGGGGGTCACAACAAGTAGCTGGGGGGGTCACAACAAGTAGCTGGGGGGGTCACAACAAGTAGCTGGGGGGGTCACAACAAGTAGCTGGGGGGTCACAACAAGTAGCTGGGGGGTCACAACAAGTAGCTGGGTGGGGGCACAACAAGTAGCTGGGGGGGTCACAACAAGTAGCTGGGGGGGTCACAACAAGTAGCTGGGGGGGTCACAACAAGTAGCTGGGGGGGTCACAACAAGTAGCTGGGGGGGTCACAACAAGTAGCTGGGGGGGTCATAACAAGTAGCTGGGGGGGGGTCACAAAAAGTAGCTGGGGGGGTCACAACAAGTAGCTGGGGGGGTCACAACAAGTAGCTGGGAGTCACAATAAGTAGCTGGGGGGGTTCACAACAAGTAGCTGGGAGTCACAATAAGTAGCTGGGGGGTCACAATAAGTAGCTGGGGGGGATCACAACAAGTAGCTGGGGGGGGTCACAACAAGTAGCTGGGGGGTCACAACAAGTAGCTGGGGGGGTCACAACATGTAGCTGGGGGGTCACAACAAGTAGCTGGGGGGGTCACAACATGTAGCTGGGGGGGGGTCACAACAAGTAGCTGGGGGGGTCACAACAAGTAGCTGGGGGGTCACAACAAGTAGCTGGGGGGAGGCACAACAAGTAGCTGGGGGGTCACAACAAGTAGCTGGGGGGTCACAACAAGTAGCTGGGGGGTCACAACAAGTAGCTGGGGGGTCACAACAAGTAGCTGGGGGGGCACAACAAGTAGCTGGGGGGGTCACAACAAGTAGCTGGGGGGTCAAAACAAGTAGCTGGGGGGTCACAACAAGTAGCTGGGGGGGTCACAAAAAGTAGCTGGGGGGGTCACAACAAGTAGCTGGGGGGTCACAACAAGTAGCTGGGGGGGTCACAACAAGTAGCTGGGAGTCACAATAAGTAGCTGGGGGGTCACAACAAGTAGCTGGGGGGGTCACAACAAGTAGCTGGGGGGGACACAACAAGTAGCTGAGGGGTCACAACGAGTAGCTGGGGGGTCACAACAAGTAGCTGGGGGGTCACAACAAGTAGCTGGGGGGGTCACAACAAGTAGCTGGGGGGTCACAACAAGTAGCTGGGGGGTCACAACAAGTAGCTGGGGGGGTCACAACAAGTAGCTGGGAGTCACAATAAGTAGCTGGGGGGGTCACAACAAGTAGCTGGGGGGGTCACAACAAGTAGCTGGGAGTCACAATAAGTAGCTGAGGGGTCACAACAAGTAGCTGAGGGCTCACATCAAGTAGCTGGGGGGTCACAACAAGTAGCTGGGGGGGTCACAACAAGTAGCTGGGGGGGTCACAACAAGTAGCTGGGGGGGTCACAACAAGTAGCTGGGGGATCACAACAAGTAGCTGGGGGGGGGTCACAAAAAGTAGCTGGGGGGGTCACAACAAGTAGCTGGGGGGGTCACAACAAGTAGCTGGGGGGGTCACAACAAGTAGCTGGGAGTCACAATAAGTAGCTGGGGGGGTCACAACAAGTAGCTGGGAGTCACAATAAGTAGCTGAGGGGTCACAACAAGTAGCTGAGGGGTCACAACAAGTAGCTGGGGGGTCACAACAAGTAGCTGGGGGGGTCACAACAAGTAGCTGGGGGATCACAACAAGTAGCTGGGGGGTCACAACAAGTAGCTGGGGGGGGGGGTCACAAAAAGTAGCTGGGGGGGTCACAACAAGTAGCTGGGGGGGTCACAACAAGTAGCTGGGGGGGTCACAACAAGTAGCTGGGGGGTCACAACAAGTAGAAGGGGGGTCACAACAAGTAGCTGGGAGTCACAATAAGTAGCTGGGGGGTCACAACAAGTAGCTGGGGGGTCACAACAAGTAGCTGGGGGGGTCACAACAAGTAGCTGGGAGTCACAATAAGTAGCTGGGGGGGTCACAACAAGTAGCTGGGGGGTCACAACAAGTAGCTGGGGGGTCACAACAAGTAGCTGGGAGTCACAATAAGTAGCTGAGGGGTCACAACAAGTAGCTGAGGGGTCACAACAAGTAGCTGGGGGGTCACAACAAGTAGCTGGGGGGGTCACAACAAGTAGCTGGGGGGGTCACAACAAGTAGCTGGGGGGGTCACAACAAGTAGCTGGGGGATCACAACAAGTAGCTGGGGGGGTCACAACAAGTAGCTGGGGGGGGGGGTCACAAAAAGTAGCTGGGGGGGTCACAACAAGTAGCTGGGGGGGTCACAACAAGTAGCTGGTGGGGTCACAACAAGTAGCTGGGAGTCACAATAAGTAGCTGGGGGGGTCACAACAAGTAGCTGGGAGTCACAATAAGTAGCTGGGGGGTCACAATAAGTAGCTGGGGGGTCACCATAAGTAGCTGGGGGGTCACAACGAGTAGCTGGGGGTCACAACAAGTAGCTGGGGGGTCACAACAAGTAGCTGGCGGGGTCACAACAAGTAGCTGGGGGGTAACAACAAGTAGCTGGGGGGTCACAACAAGTAGCTGGGGGGGTCACAATAAGTAGCTGGGGGGGGTCACAACAAGTAGCTGGGGGGTCACAACAAGTAGCTGGGGGGGTCACAACAAGTAGCTGGGGGGGTCACAACAAGTAGCTGGGGGGTCACAACAAGTAGCTGGGGGGGTCACAACATGTAGCTGGGGGGTCACAACAAGTAGCTGGGGGGGTCACAACATGTAGCTGGGGGGGGGGGTCACAACAAGTAGCTGGGGGGGTCACAACAAGTAGCTGGGGGGTCACAACAAGTAGCTGGGGGGGGGCACAACAAGTAGCTGGGGGGGTTACAACAACAAGTTGCTGGGGGGGTCACAACAAGTAGCTGGGGGGTCACAACAAGTAGCTGGGGGGTAACAACAAGTAGCTGGGGGGGTCACAACATGTAGCTGGGGGGGGGGGTCACAACAAGCAGCTGGGGGGGTCACAACAAGTAGCTGGGGGGGTCACAACAAGTAGCTGGGGGGGGCACAACAAGTAGCTGGGGGGGTCACAACAAGTAGCTGGGGGGGGTCACAACAAGTAGCTGGGGGGTCACAACAAGTAGCTGGGGGGGGTCACAACAAGTAGCTGGGGGGGTCACAACAAGTAGCTGGGGGGTCACAACAAGTAGCTGGGGGGTCACAACAAGTAGCTGGGGGGGTCACAACAAGTAGCTGGGGGGGGGTCACGACAAGTAGATGGGGGGGTCACAACAAGTAGCTGGGGAGTCACAATAAGTAGCTGGGGGGGTCACAACAAGTAGCTGGGGGGTCACAACAAGTAGCTGGGGGGTCACAACAAGTAGCTGGGGGGGGCACAACAAGTAGCTGGGGGGGTCACAACAAGTAGCTGGGGGGGTCACAACAAGTAGCTGGGGGGGTCACAACAAGTAGCTGGGGGATCACAACAAGTAGCTGGGGGGGGGTCACAAAAAGTAGCTGGGGGGGTCACAACAAGTAGCTGGGGGGGTCACAACAAGTAGCTGGGGGGGTCACAACAAGTAGCTGGGAGTCACAATAAGTAGCTGGGGGGGTCACAACAAGTAGCTGGGAGTCACAATAAGTAGCTGAGGGGTCACAACAAGTAGCTGAGGGGTCACAACAAGTAGCTGGGGGGTCACAACAAGTAGCTGGGGGGGTCACAACAAGTAGCTGGGGGGGTCACAACAAGTAGCTGGGGGGGTCACAACAAGTAGCTGGGGGATCACAACAAGTAGCTGGGGGGGTCACAACAAGTAGCTGGGGGGGGGGGTCACAAAAAGTAGCTGGGGGGGTCACAACAAGTAGCTGGGGGGGTCACAACAAGTAGCTGGTGGGGTCACAACAAGTAGCTGGGAGTCACAATAAGTAGCTGGGGGGGTCACAACAAGTAGCTGGGAGTCACAATAAGTAGCTGGGGGGTCACAATAAGTAGCTGGGGGGTCACCATAAGTAGCTGGGGGGTCACAACGAGTAGCTGGGGGTCACAACAAGTAGCTGGGGGGTCACAACAAGTAGCTGGCGGGGTCACAACAAGTAGCTGGGGGGTAACAACAAGTAGCTGGGGGGTCACAACAAGTAGCTGGGGGGGTCACAAAAAGTAGCTGGGGGGGGTCACAACAAGTAGCTGGGGGGTCACAACAAGTAGCTGGGGGGGTCACAACAAGTAGCTGGGGGGGTCACAACAAGTAGCTGGGGGGTCACAACAAGTAGCTGGGGGGGTCACAACATGTAGCTGGGGGGTCACAACAAGTAGCTGGGGGGGTCACAACATGTAGCTGGGGGGGGGGGTCACAACAAGTAGCTGGGGGGGTCACAACAAGTAGCTGGGGGGTCACAACAAGTAGCTGGGGGGGGGCACAACAAGTAGCTGGGGGGGTTACAACAACAAGTTGCTGGGGGGGTCACAACAAGTAGCTGGGGGGTCACAACAAGTAGCTGGGGGGTAACAACAAGTAGCTGGGGGGGTCACAACATGTAGCTGGGGGGGGGGGTCACAACAAGCAGCTGGGGGGGTCACAACAAGTAGCTGGGGGGGTCACAACAAGTAGCTGGGGGGGGCACAACAAGTAGCTGGGGGGGTCACAACAAGTAGCTGGGGGGGGTCACAACAAGTAGCTGGGGGGTCACAACAAGTAGCTGGGGGGGGTCACAACAAGTAGCTGGGGGGGTCACAACAAGTAGCTGGGGGGTCACAACAAGTAGCTGGGGGGTCACAACAAGTAGCTGGGGGGGTCACAACAAGTAGCTGGGGGGGGGTCACGACAAGTAGATGGGGGGGTCACAACAAGTAGCTGGGGAGTCACAATAAGTAGCTGGGGGGGTCACAACAAGTAGCTGGGGGGTCACAACAAGTAGCTGGGGGGTCACAACAAGTAGCTGGGGGGGGCACAACAAATAGCTGGGGGGGTCACAACAAGTAGCTGGGGGGGTCACAACAAGTAGCTGGGGGGGTCACAACAAGTAGCTGGGGGATCACAACAAGTAGCTGGGGGGGGGTCACAAAAAGTAGCTGGGGGGGTCACAACAAGTAGCTGGGGGGGTCACAACAAGTAGCTGGGGGGGTCACAACAAGTAGCTGGGAGTCACAATAAGTAGCTGGGGGGGTCACAACAAGTAGCTGGGAGTCACAATAAGTAGCTGAGGGGTCACAACAAGTAGCTGAGGGGTCACAACAAGTAGCTGGGGGGTCACAACAAGTAGCTGGGGGGGTCACAACAAGTAGCTGGGGGATCACAACAAGTAGCTGGGGGGTCACAACAAGTAGCTGGGGGGGGGGGTCACAAAAAGTAGCTGGGGGGGGTCACAACAAGTAGCTGGGGGGGTCACAACAAGTAGCTGGGGGGGTCACAACAAGTAGCTGGGGGGTCACAACAAGTAGAAGGGGGGTCACAACAAGTAGCTGGGAGTCACAATAAGTAGCTGGGGGGTCACAACAAGTAGCTGGGGGGTCACAACAAGTAGCTGGGGGGGTCACAACAAGTAGCTGGGAGTCACAATAAGTAGCTGGGGGGGTCACAACAAGTAGCTGGGGGGTCACAACAAGTAGCTGGGGGGTCACAACAAGTAGCTGGGAGTCACAATAAGTAGCTGAGGGGTCACAACAAGTAGCTGAGGGGTCACAACAAGTAGCTGGGGGGTCACAACAAGTAGCTGGGGGGGTCACAACAAGTAGCTGGGGGGGTCACAACAAGTAGCTGGGGGGGTCACAACAAGTAGCTGGGGGATCACAACAAGTAGCTGGGGGGGTCACAACAAGTAGCTGGGGGGGGGGGTCACAAAAAGTAGCTGGGGGGGTCACAACAAGTAGCTGGGGGGGTCACAACAAGTAGCTGGTGGGGTCACAACAAGTAGCGGGGAGTCACAATAAGTAGCTGGGGGGGTCACAACAAGTAGCTGGGAGTCACAAAAAGTAGCTGGGGGGTCACAATAAGTAGCTGGGGGGTCACCATAAGTAGCTGGGGGGTCACAACGAGTAGCTGGGGGTCACAACAAGTAGCTGGGGGGTCACAACAAGTAGCTGGCGGGGTCACAACAAGTAGCTGGGGGGTAACAACAAGTAGCTGGGGGGTCACAACAAGTAGCTGGGGGGGTCACAATAAGTAGCTGGGGGGGGTCACAACAAGTAGCTGGGGGGTCACAACAAGTAGCTGGGGGGGTCACAACAAGTAGCTGGGGGGGTCACAACAAGTAGCTGGGGGGTCACAACAAGTAGCTGGGGGGGTCACAACATGTAGCTGGGGGGTCACAACAAGTAGCTGGGGGGGTCACAACATGTAGCTGGGGGGGGGGGGTCACAACAAGTAGCTGGGGGGGTCACAACAAGTAGCTGGGGGGTCACAACAAGTAGCTTGGGGGGGGCACAACAAGTAGCTGGGGGGGTTACAACAACAAGTTGCTGGGGGGGTCACAACAAGTAGCTGGGGGGTCACAACAAGTAGCTGGGGGGTAACAACAAGTAGCTGGGGGGGTCACAACATGTAGCTGGGGGGGGGGGGGTCACAACAAGCAGCTGGGGGGGTCACAACAAGTAGCTGGGGGGGTCACAACAAGTAGCTGGGGGGGGCACAACAAGTAGCTGGGGGGGTCACAACAAGTAGCTGGGGGGGGTCACAACAAGTAGCTGGGGGGTCACAACAAGTAGCTGGGGGGGGGTCACAACAAGTAGCTGGGGGGGTCACAACAAGTAGCTGGGGGGTCACAACAAGTAGCTGGGGGGTCACAACAAGTAGCTGGGGGGGTCACAACAAGTAGCTGGGGGGGGGTCACGACAAGTAGATGGGGGGGTCACAACAAGTAGCTGGGGAGTCACAATAAGTAGCTGGGGGGGGCACAACAAGTAGCTGGGGGGGTCACAACAAGTAGCTGGGGGGGTCACAACAAGTAGCTGGGGGGTCACAACAAGTAGCTGGGGGGGGCACAACAAGTAGCTGGGGGGGTCACAACAAGTAGCTGGGGGGGTCACAACAAGTAGCTGGGGGGTCACAACAAGTAGCTGGGGGGGGTCACAACAAGTAGCTGGGGGGTAACAACAAGTAGCTGGGGGGGTCACAACATGTAGCTGGGGGGGGGGGGTCACAACAAGTAGCTGGGGGGGTCACAACAAGTAGCTGGGGGGGTCACAACAAGTAGCTGGGGGGGGCACAACAAGTAGCTGGGGGGGTCACAACAAGTAGCTGGGGGGTCACAACAAGTAGCTGGGGGGTCACAACAAGTAGCTGGGTGGGGGCACAACAAGTAGCTGGGGGGGTCACAACAAGTAGCTGGGGGGGTCACAACAAGTAGCTGGGGGGGTCATAACAAGTAGCTGGGGGGGGGGGTCACAAAAAGTAGCTGGGGGGGTCACAACAAGTAGCTGGGGGGGTCACAACAAGTAGCTGGGAGTCACAAAAAGTAGCTGGGGGGTCACAACAAGTAGCTGGGAGTCACAATAAGTAGCTGGGGGGTCACAATAAGTAGCTGGGGGGGATCACAACAAGTAGCTGGGGGGGTCACAACAAGTAGCTGGGGGGTCACAACAAGTAGCTGGGGGGGTCACAACATGTAGCTGGGGGGTCACAACAAGTAGCTGGGGGGGTCACAACATGTAGCTGGGGGGGGGGGGGTCACAACAAGTAGCTGGGGGGGTCACAACAAGTAGCTGGGGGGTCACAACAAGTAGCTGGGGGGAGGCACAACAAGTAGCTGGGGGGTCACAACAAGTAGCTGGGGGGTCACAACAAGTAGCTGGGGGGTCACAACAAGTAGCTGGGGGGTCACAACAAGTAGCTGGGGGGGCACAACAAGTAGCTGGGGGGGTCACAACAAGTAGCTGGGGGGTCAAAACAAGTAGCTGGGGGGTCACAACAAGTAGCTGGGGGGGTCACAATAAGTAGCTGGGGGGGTCACAACAAGTAGCTGGGGGGTCACAACAAGTAGCTGGGGGGGTCACAACAAGTAGCTGGGAGTCACAATAAGTAGCTGGGGGGTCACAACAAGTAGCTGGGGGGGTCACAACAAGTAGCTGGGGGGTCACAACGAGTAGCTGGGGGGTCACAACAAGTAGCTGGGGGGTCACAACAAGTAGCTGGGGGGGTCACAACAAGTAGCTGGGGGGTCACAACAAGTAGCTGGGGGGTCACAACAAGTAGCTGGGGGGGTCACAACAAGTAGCTGGGAGTCACAATAAGTAGCTGGGGGGGTCACAACAAGTAGCTGGGGGGGTCACAACAAGTAGCTGGGAGTCACAATAAGTAGCTGAGGGGTCACAACAAGTAGCTGAGGGCTCACATCAAGTAGCTCGGGGGTCACAACAAGTAGCTGGGGGGGTCACAACAAGTAGCTGGGGGGGTCACAACAAGTAGCTGGGGGGGTCACAACAAGTAGCTGGGGGATCACAACAAGTAGCTGGGGGGGTCACAAAAAGTAGCTGGGGGGGTCACAACAAGTAGCTGGGGGGGTCACAACAAGTAGCTGGGGGGGTCACAACAAGTAGCTGGGAGTCACAATAAGTAGCTGGGGGGGTCACAACAAGTAGCTGGGAGTCACAATAAGTAGCTGAGGGGTCACAACAAGTAGCTGAGGGGTCACAACAAGTAGCTGGGGGGTCACAACAAGTAGCTGGGGGGGTCACAACAAGTAGCTGGGGGATCACAACAAGTAGCTGGGGGGTCACAACAAGTAGCTGGGGGGGGGGTCACAAAAAGTAGCTGGGGGGGTCACAACAAGTAGCTGGGGGGGTCACAACAAGTAGCTGGGGGGGTCACAACAAGTAGCTGGGGGGTCACAACAAGTAGAAGGGGGGTCACAACAAGTAGCTGGGAGTCACAATAAGTAGCTGGGGGGTCACAACAAGTAGCTGGGGGGTCACAACAAGTAGCTGGGGGGGTCACAACAAGTAGCTGGGAGTCACAATAAGTAGCTGGGGGGGTCACAACAAGTAGCTGGGGGGTCACAACAAGTAGCTGGGGGGTCACAACAAGTAGCTGGGAGTCACAATAAGTAGCTGAGGGGTCACAACAAGTAGCTGAGGGGTCACAACAAGTAGCTGGGGGGTCACAACAAGTAGCTGGGGGGGTCACAACAAGTAGCTGGGGGGGTCACAACAAGTAGCTGGGGGGGTCACAACAAGTAGCTGGGGGATCACAACAAGTAGCTGGGGGGGTCACAACAAGTAGCTGGGGGGGGGGTCACAAAAAGTAGCTGGGGGGGTCACAACAAGTAGCTGGGGGGGTCACAACAAGTAGCTGGGGGGGTCACAACAAGTAGCTGGGAGTCACAATAAGTAGCTGGGGGGGTCACAACAAGTAGCTGGGAGTCACAATAAGTAGCTGGGGGGTCACAATAAGTAGCTGGGGGGTCACCATAAGTAGCTTGGGGGTCACAACGAGTAGCTGGGGGTCACAACAAGTAGCTGGGGGGTCACAACAAGTAGCTGGGGGGGTCACAACAAGTAGCTGAGGGGTAACAACAAGTAGCTGGGGGGGTCACAATAAGTAGCTGGGGGGGGTCACAACAAGTAGCTGGGGGGTCACAACAAGTAGCTGGGGGGGTCACAACATGTAGCTGGGGGGTCACAACAAGTAGCTGGGGGGGTCACAACATGTAGCTGGGGGGGGGGGTCACAACAAGTAGCTGGGGGGGTCACAACAAGTAGCTGGGGGGTCACAACAAGTAGCTGGGGGGGGGCACAACAAGTAGCTGGGGGGGTTACAACAACAAGTTGCTGGGGGGGTCACAACAAGTAGCTGGGGGGTCACAACAAGTAGCTGGGGGGTCACAACAAGTAGCTGGGGGGGCACAACAAGTAGCTGGGGGGGTCACAACAAGCAGCTGGGGGGGTCACAACAAGTAGCTGGGGGGGTCACAACAAGTAGCTGGGGGGGGGTCACAAAAAGTAGCTGGGGGGGGTCACAACAAGTAGCTGGGGGGGTCACAACAAGTAGCTGGGGGGGTCACAACAAGTAGCTGGGAGTCACAATAAGTAGCTGGGGGGGTCACAACAAGTAGCTGGGAGTCACAATAAGTAGCTGGGGGGTCACAATAAGTAGCTGGGGGGTCACAATAAGTAGCTGGGGGGTCACAACGAGTAGCTGGGGGGTCACAACAAGTAGCTGGGGGGTCACAACAAGTAGCTGGGGGGGTCACAACAAGTAGCTGGGGGGTCACAACAAGTAGCTGGGGGGTCACAACAAGTAGCTGGGGGGGTCACAACAAGTAGCTGGAAGTCACAATAAGTAGCTGGGGGGTCACAACAAGTAGCTGGGGGGTCACAACAAGTAGCTGGGGGGGTCACAACAAGTAGCTGGGAGTCACAATAAGTAGCTGAGGGGTCACAACAAGTAGCTGAGGGGTCACAACAAGTAGCTGGAGGGTCACAACAAGTAGCTGGGGGGTCACAACAAGTAGCTGGGGGGGTCACAACAAGTAGCTGGGGGGTCACAACAAGTAGCTGGGGGGTCACAACAAGTAGCTGGGGGGGTCACAACAAGTAGCTGGGGGGTCACAACAAGTAGCTGGGGGGTCACAACAAGTAGCTGGGGGGTCACAACAAGTAGCTGGGGGGTCACAACAAGTAGCTGGGGGGTCACAACAAGTAGCTGGGGGGGTCACAACAAGTAGCTGGGGGGGTCACAACAAGTAGCTGGGGGGGTCACAACAAGTAGCTGGGGGATCACAACAAGTAGCTGGGGGGGTCACAACAAGTAGCTGGGGGGGGGGTCACAAAAAGTAGCTGGGGGGGTCACAACAAGTAGCTGGGGGGGTCACAACAAGTAGCTGGGGGGGTCACAACAAGTAGCTGGGAGTCACAATAAGTAGCTGGGGGGGTCACAACAAGTAGCTGGGAGTCACAATAAGTAGCTGGGGGGTCACAATAAGTAGCTGGGGGGTCACCATAAGTAGCTTGGGGGTCACAACGAGTAGCTGGGGGTCACAACAAGTAGCTGGGGGGTCACAACAAGTAGCTGGGGGGGTCACAACAAGTAGCTGGGGGGTAACAACAAGTAGCTGGGGGGGTCACAATAAGTAGCTGGGGGGGGTCACAACAAGTAGCTGGGGGGTCACAACAAGTAGCTGGGGGGGTCACAACAAGTAGCTGGGGGGGTCACAACAAGTAGCTGGGGGGGTCACAACAAGTAGCTGGGGGGGTCACAACATGTAGCTGGGGGGTCACAACAAGTAGCTGGGGGGGTCACAACATGTAGCTGGGGGGGGGGGTCACAACAAGTAGCTGGGGGGGTCACAACAAGTAGCTGGGGGGTCACAACAAGTAGCTGGGGGGGGGCACAACAAGTAGCTGGGGGGGTTACAACAACAAGTTGCTGGGGGGGTCACAACAAGTAGCTGGGGGGTCACAACAAGTAGCTGGGGGGTCACAACAAGTAGCTGGGGGGGCACAACAAGTAGCTGGGGGGGTCACAACAAGCAGCTGGGGGGGTCACAACAAGTAGCTGGGGGGGTCACAACAAGTAGCTGGGGGGGGGTCACAAAAAGTAGCTGGGGGGGTCACAACAAGTAGCTGGGGGGGTCACAACAAGTAGCTGGGGGGGTCACAACAAGTAGCTGGGAGTCACAATAAGTAGCTGGGGGGGTCACAACAAGTAGCTGGGAGTCACAATAAGTAGCTGGGGGGTCACAATAAGTAGCTGGGGGGTCACAATAAGTAGCTGGGGGGTCACAACGAGTAGCTGGGGGGTCACAACAAGTAGCTGGGGGGTCACAACAAGTAGCTGGGGGGGTCACAACAAGTAGCTGGGGGGTCACAACAAGTAGCTGGGGGGTCACAACAAGTAGCTGGGGGGGTCACAACAAGTAGCTGGAAGTCACAATAAGTAGCTGGGGGGTCACAACAAGTAGCTGGGGGGTCACAACAAGTAGCTGGGGGGGTCACAACAAGTAGCTGGGAGTCACAATAAGTAGCTGAGGGGTCACAACAAGTAGCTGAGGGGTCACAACAAGTAGCTGGAGGGTCACAACAAGTAGCTGGGGGGTCACAACAAGTAGCTGGGGGGGTCACAACAAGTAGCTGGGGGGTCACAACAAGTAGCTGGGGGGTCACAACAAGTAGCTGGGGGGGTCACAACAAGTAGCTGGGGGGTCACAACAAGTAGCTGGGGGGTCACAACAAGTAGCTGGGGGGTCACAACAAGTAGCTGGGGGGTCACAACAAGTAGCTGGGGGGGTCACAACAAGTAGCTGGGGGGGTCACAACAAGTAGCTGGGGGGTCACAACAAGTAGCTGGGGGGGTCACAACAAGTAGCTGGGGGGGGGGTCACAACAAGTAGCTGGGGGGGTCACAACAAGTAGCTGGGGGGGGGGTGTCACAACAAGTAGCTGGGGGGGTCACAACAAGTAGCTGGGGGGTCACAACAAGTAGCTGGGGGGTCACAACAAGTAGCTGGGGGGGTCACAACAAGTAGCTGGGGGGGGTCACGACAAGTAGCTGGGGGGGTCACGACAAGTAGCTGGGGAGTCACAACAAGTAGCTGGGGGGGTCACAACAAGTAGCTGGGGGGGGTCACAACAAGTAGCGGGGGGGGGTCACAACAAGTAGCTGGGGGGTCACAACAAGTAGCTGGGGGGTCACAACAAGTAGCTGCGGGGGTCACAACAAGTAGCTGGGGGAGTCACAACAAGTAGCTGGGGGGGTCACAACAAGTAGCTGGGAGTCACAATAAGTAGCTGGGGGGTCACAATAAGTAGCTGGGGGGTCACCATAAGTAGCTTGGGGGTCACAACGAGTAGCTGGGGGTCACAACAAGTAGCTGGGGGGTCACAACAAGTAGCTGGGGGGGTCACAACAAGTAGCTGGGGGGTAACAACAAGTAGCTGGGGGGGTCACAATAAGTAGCTGGGGGGGGTCACAACAAGTAGCTGGGGGGTCACAACAAGTAGCTGGGGGGGTCACAACAAGTAGCTGGGGGGGTCACAACAAGTAGCTGGGGGGTCACAACAAGTAGCTGGGGGGGTCACAACATGTAGCTGGGGGGTCACAACAAGTAGCTGGGGGGGTCACAACATGTAGCTGGGGGGGGGGGTCACAACAAGTAGCTGGGGGGGTCACAACAAGTAGCTGGGGGGTCACAACAAGTAGCTGGGGGGGGGCACAACAAGTAGCTGGGGGGGTTACAACAACAAGTTGCTGGGGGGGTCACAACAAGTAGCTGGGGGGTCACAACAAGTAGCTGGGGGGTCACAACAAGTAGCTGGGGGGGCACAACAAGTAGCTGGGGGGGTCACAACAAGCAGCTGGGGGGGTCACAACAAGTAGCTGGGGGGGTCACAACAAGTAGCTGGGGGGGGTCACAAAAAGTAGCTGGGGGGGTCACAACAAGTAGCTGGGGGGGTCACAACAAGTAGCTGGGGGGGTCACAACAAGTAGCTGGGAGTCACAATAAGTAGCTGGGGGGGTCACAACAAGTAGCTGGGAGTCACAATAAGTAGCTGGGGGGTCACAATAAGTAGCTGGGGGGTCACAATAAGTAGCTGGGGGGTCACAACGAGTAGCTGGGGGGTCACAACAAGTAGCTGGGGGGTCACAACAAGTAGCTGGGGGGGTCACAACAAGTAGCTGGGGGGTCACAACAAGTAGCTGGGGGGTCACAACAAGTAGCTGGGGGGGTCACAACAAGTAGCTGGAAGTCACAATAAGTAGCTGGGGGGTCACAACAAGTAGCTGGGGGGTCACAACAAGTAGCTGGGGGGGTCACAACAAGTAGCTGGGAGTCACAATAAGTAGCTGAGGGGTCACAACAAGTAGCTGAGGGGTCACAACAAGTAGCTGGAGGGTCACAACAAGTAGCTGGGGGGTCACAACAAGTAGCTGGGGGGGTCACAACAAGTAGCTGGGGGGTCACAACAAGTAGCTGGGGGGTCACAACAAGTAGCTGGGGGGGTCACAACAAGTAGCTGGGGGGTCACAACAAGTAGCTGGGGGGTCACAACAAGTAGCTGGGGGGTCACAACAAGTAGCTGGGGGGTCACAACAAGTAGCTGGGGGGGTCACAACAAGTAGCTGGGGGGGTCACAACAAGTAGCTGGGGGGTCACAACAAGTAGCTGGGGGGGTCACAACAAGTAGCTGGGGGGGGGGTCACAACAAGTAGCTGGGGGGGTCACAACAAGTAGCTGGGGGGGGGGTGTCACAACAAGTAGCTGGGGGGGTCACAACAAGTAGCTGGGGGGTCACAACAAGTAGCTGGGGGGTCACAACAAGTAGCTGGGGGGGTCACAACAAGTAGCTGGGGGGGGTCACGACAAGTAGCTGGGGGGGTCACGACAAGTAGCTGGGGAGTCACAACAAGTAGCTGGGGGGGTCACAACAAGTAGCTGGGGGGGGTCACAACAAGTAGCGGGGGGGGGTCACAACAAGTAGCTGGGGGGTCACAACAAGTAGCTGCGGGGGTCACAACAAGTAGCTGGGGGAGTCACAACAAGTAGCTGGGGGGGTCACAACAAGTAGCTGGGGGGGGTCACAACCAGTAGCTGGGGGGGTCACAACAAGTAGCTGGGGGGGTCACAACAAGTAGCTGGGAGTCACATAAAGTAGCTGGGGGGGTCACAACAAGTAGCTGGGGGTCACAACAAGTAGCTGGGGGGGTCACAAAAAGTAGCTGGGGGGGTCACAACAAGTAGCTGGGGGGGGTTCACAACAAGTAGCTGGGGGGGTCACAACAAGTAGCTGGGGGGTAACAATAAGTAGCTGGGGGGGTCACAACAATTAGCTGGGGGGTCACAACAAGTAGCTGGGGGGGTCACAACAAGTAGCTGGGGGGTCACAACAACTAGCTGGGGGGGTCACAACAAGTAGCTGGGGGGGTCACAACAAGTAGCTGGGGGGGTCACAGCAAGTAGCTGGGGGGATCACAACAAGTAGCTGGGGGGGTCACAACAAGTAGCTGGGGGGGGGTCACGACAAGTAGATGGGGGGGTCACAACAAGTAGCTGGGGAGTCACAAAAAGTAGCTGGGGGGGTCACAACAAGTAGCTGGGGGGTCACAACAAGTAGCTGGGGGGTCACAACAAGTAGCTGGGGGGGGCACAACAAGTAGCTGGGGGGGTCACAACAAGTAGCTGGGGGGGTCACAACAAGTAGCTGGGGGGTCACAACAAGTAGCTGGGGGGGGTCACAACAAGTAGCTGGGGGGTAACAACAAGTAGCTGGGGGGGTCACAACATGTAGCTGGGGGGGGGGGGTCACAACAAGTAGCTGGGGGGGTCACAACAAGTAGCTGGGGGGGTCACAACAAGTAGCTGGGGGGGGCACAACAAGTAGCTGGGGGGGTCACAACAAGTAGCTGGGGGGGTCACAACAAGTAGCTGGGGGGTCACAACAAGTAGCTGGGGGGTCACAACAAGTAGCTGGGTGGGGGCACAACAAGTAGCTGGGGGGGTCACAACAAGTAGCTGGGGGGGTCACAACAAGTAGCTGGGGGGGTCATAACAAGTAGCTGGGGGGGGGGTCACAAAAAGTAGCTGGGGGGGTCACAACAAGTAGCTGGGGGGGTCACAACAAGTAGCTGGGAGTCACAATAAGTAGCTGGGGGGTCACAACAAGTAGCTGGGAGTCACAATAAGTAGCTGGGGGGTCACAATAAGTAGCTGGGGGGGATCACAACAAGTAGCTGGGGGGGTCACAACAAGTAGCTGGGGGGTCACAACAAGTAGCTGGGGGGGTCACAACATGTAGCTGGGGGGTCACAACAAGTAGCTGGGGGGGGTCACAACATGTAGCTGGGGGGGGGGGGTCACAACAAGTAGCTGGGGGGGTCACAACAAGTAGCTGGGGGGTCACAACAAGTAGCTGGGGGGAGGCACAACAAGTAGCTGGGGGGTCACAACAAGTAGCTGGGGGGTCACAACAAGTAGCTGGGGGGTCACAACAAGTAGCTGGGGGGTCACAACAAGTAGCTGGGGGGGCACAACAAGTAGCTGGGGGGGTCACAACAAGTAGCTGGGGGGTCAAAACAAGTAGCTGGGGGGTCACAACAAGTAGCTGGGGGGGTCACAATAAGAAGCTGGGGGGGTCACAACAAGTAGCTGGGGGGTCACAACAAGTAGCTGGGGGGGTCACAACAAGTAGCTGGGAGTCACAATAAGTAGCTGGGGGGTCACAACAAGTAGCTGGGGGGGTCACAACAAGTAGCTGGGGGGGTCACAACAAGTAGCTGGGGGGTCACAACGAGTAGCTGGGGGGTCACAACAAGTAGCTGGGGGGTCACAACAAGTAGCTGGGGGGGTCACAACAAGTAGCTGGGGGGTCACAACAAGTAGCTGGGGGGTCACAACAAGTAGCTGGGGGGGTCACAACAAGTAGCTGGGAGTCACAATAAGTAGCTGGGGGGGTCACAACAAGTAGCTGGGGGGGTCACAACAAGTAGCTGGGAGTCACAATAAGTAGCTGAGGGGTCACAACAAGTAGCTGAGGGCTCACATCAAGTAGCTGGGGGGTCACAACAAGTAGCTGGGGGGGTCACAACAAGTAGCTGGGGGGGTCACAACAAGTAGCTGGGGGGGTCACAACAAGTAGCTGGGGGATCACAACAAGTAGCTGGGGGGGGGTCACAAAAAGTAGCTGGGGGGGTCACAACAAGTAGCTGGGGGGGTCACAACAAGTAGCTGGGGGGGTCACAACAAGTAGCTGGGAGTCACAATAAGTAGCTGGGGGGGTCACAACAAGTAGCTGGGAGTCACAATAAGTAGCTGAGGGGTCACAACAAGTAGCTGAGGGGTCACAACAAGTAGCTGGGGGGTCACAACAAGTAGCTGGGGGGGTCACAACAAGTAGCTGGGGGATCACAACAAGTAGCTGGGGGGTCACAACAAGTAGCTGGGGGGGGGGGTCACAAAAAGTAGCTGGGGGGGTCACAACAAGTAGCTGGGGGGGTCACAACAAGTAGCTGGGGGGGTCACAACAAGTAGCTGGGGGGTCACAACAAGTAGAAGGGGGGTCACAACAAGTAGCTGGGAGTCACAATAAGTAGCTGGGGGGTCACAACAAGTAGCTGGGGGGTCACAACAAGTAGCTGGGGGGTCACAACAAGTAGCTGGGAGTCACAATAAGTAGCTGGGGGGGTCACAACAAGTAGCTGGGGGGTCACAACAAGTAGCTGGGGGGTCACAACAAGTAGCTGGGAGTCACAATAAGTAGCTGAGGGGTCACAACAAGTAGCTGAGGGGTCACAACAAGTAGCTGGGGGGTCACAACAAGTAGCTGGGGGGGTCACAACAAGTAGCTGGGGGGGTCACAACAAGTAGCTGGGGGGGTCACAACAAGTAGCTGGGGGATCACAACAAGTAGCTGGGGGGGTCACAACAAGTAGCTGGGGGGGGGGTCACAAAAAGTAGCTGGGGGGGTCACAACAAGTAGCTGGGGGGGTCACAACAAGTAGCTGGGGGGGTCACAACAAGTAGCTGGGAGTCACAATAAGTAGCTGGGGGGGTCACAACAAGTAGCTGGGAGTCACAATAAGTAGCTGGGGGGTCACAATAAGTAGCTGGGGGGTCACCATAAGTAGCTGGGGGGTCACAACGAGTAGCTGGGGGTCACAACAAGTAGCTGGGGGGTCACAACAAGTAGCTGGGGGGGTCACAACAAGTAGCTGGGGGGTAACAACAAGTAGCTGGGGGGGTCACAATAAGTAGCTGGGGGGGTCACAACAAGTAGCTGGGGGGTCACAACAAGTAGCTGGGGGGGTCACAACAAGTAGCTGGGGGGGTCACAACAAGTAGCTGGGGGGTCACAACAAGTAGCTGGGGGGGTCACAACATGTAGCTGGGGGGTCACAACAAGTAGCTGGGGGGGTCACAACATGTAGCTGGGGGGGGGGGTCACAACAAGTAGCTGGGGGGGTCACAACAAGTAGCTGGGGGGTCACAACAAGTAGCTGGGGGGGGGCACAACAAGTAGCTGGGGGGGTTACAACAACAAGTTGCTGGGGGGGTCACAACAAGTAGCTGGGGGGTCACAACAAGTAGCTGGGGGGTCACAACAAGTAGCTGGGGGGGCACAACAAGTAGCTGGGGGGGTCACAACAAGCAGCTGGGGGGGTCACAACAAGTAGCTGGGGGGGTCACAACAAGTAGCTGGGGGGGGGTCACAAAAAGTAGCTGGGGGGGTCACAACAAGTAGCTGGGGGGGTCACAACAAGTAGCTGAGGGGGTCACAACAAGTAGCTGGGAGTCACAATAAGTAGCTGGGGGGGTCACAACAAGTAGCTGGGAGTCACAATAAGTAGCTGGGGGGTCACAATAAGTAGCTGGGGGGTCACAATAAGTAGCTGGGGGGTCACAACGAGTAGCTGGGGGGTCACAACAAGTAGCTGGGGGGTCACAACAAGTAGCTGGGGGGGTCACAACAAGTAGCTGGGGGGTCACAACAAGTAGCTGGGGGGTCACAACAAGTAGCTGGGGGGGTCACAACAAGTAGCTGGAAGTCACAATAAGTAGCTGGGGGGTCACAACAAGTAGCTGGGGGGTCACAACAAGTAGCTGGGGGGGTCACAACAAGTAGCTGGGAGTCACAATAAGTAGCTGAGGGGTCACAACAAGTAGCTGAGGGGTCACAACAAGTAGCTGGAGGGTCACAACAAGTAGCTGGGGGGTCACAACAAGTAGCTGGGGGGGTCACAACAAGTAGCTGGGGGGTCACAACAAGTAGCTGGGGGGTCACAACAAGTAGCTGGGGGGGTCACAACAAGTAGCTGGGGGGTCACAACAAGTAGCTGGGGGGTCACAACAAGTAGCTGGGGGGTCACAACAAGTAGCTGGGGGGTCACAACAAGTAGCTGGGGGGGTCACAACAAGTAGCTGGGGGGGTCACAACAAGTAGCTGGGGGGTCACAACAAGTAGCTGGGGGGGTCACAACAAGTAGCTGGGGGGGGGTCACAACAAGTAGCTGGGGGGGTCACAACAAGTAGCTGGGGGGGGGTGTCACAACAAGTAGCTGGGGGGGTCACAACAAGTAGCTGGGGGGTCACAACAAGTAGCTGGGGGGTCACAACAAGTAGCTGGGGGGGTCACAACAAGTAGCTGGGGGGGGTCACGACAAGTAGCTGGGGGGGTCACGACAAGTAGCTGGGGAGTCACAACAAGTAGCTGGGGGGGTCACAACAAGTAGCTGGGGGGGGTCACAACAAGTAGCGGGGGGGGTCACAACAAGTAGCTGGGGGGTCACAACAAGTAGCTGCGGGGGTCACAACAAGTAGCTGGGGGAGTCACAACAAGTAGCTGGGGGGGTCACAACAAGTAGCTGGGGGGGGTCACAACCAGTAGCTGGGGGGGTCACAACAAGTAGCTGGGGGGGTCACAACAAGTAGCTGGGGGGGTCACAGCAAGTAGCTGGGGGGATCACAACAAGTATCTGGGGGACACAACAAGTAGCTGGGGGGTTCACAACAAGTAGCTGGTGGGGTCACAACAAGTAGCTGGGGGGGAAGGGTCACAACAAGTAGCTGGGGGGTCACAACAAGTAGCTGGGGAGGTCACAACAAGTAGCTGGGGGGTCACAACAAGTAGCCGGGGGGTCACAACAAGTAGCCGGGGGGGTCACAACAAGTAGCCAGGGGGGTCACAACAAGTAGCTGGGGGGGTCACAACAAGTAGCTGGGGGGGTCACAACAAGTAGCTGGGGGGTCACAACAAGTAGCTGGGGGGGTCACAACAAGTAGCTGGGGGGGGTCACAACAAGTAGCTGGGGGGTCACAACAAGTAGCTGGGGGGATCACAACAAGTAGCTGGGGGTCACAACAAGTAGCTGGGGGGGTCACAACAAGTAGCTGGGAGTCACAATAAGTAGCTGGGGGGGTCACAACAAGTAGCTGGGGGGGGTTCACAACAAGTAGCTGGGGGGGTCACAACAAGTAGCTGGGGGGTAACAATAAGTAGCTGGGGGGGTCACAACAAGTAGCTGGGGGGTCACAACAAGTAGCTGGGGGGTCACAACAAGTAGCTGGGGGGTCACAACAACTAGCTGGGGGGGTCACAACAAGTAGCTGGGGGGGTCACAACAAGTAGCTGGGGAGGTCACAGCAAGTAGCTGGGGGGATCACAACAAGTATCTGGGGGACACAACAAGTAGCTGGGGGGTTCACAACAAGTAGCTGGGGGGGTCACAACAAGTAGCTGGGGGGGAAGGGTCACAACAAGTAGCTGGGGGGTCACAACAAGTAGCTGGGGAGGTCACAACAAGTAGCTGGGGGGTCACAACAAGTAGCCGGGGGGTCACAACAAGTAGCCGGGGGGGTCACAACAAGTAGCCGGGGGGGTCACAACAAGTAGCTGGGGGGGTCACAACAAGTAGCTGGGGGGGTCACAACAAGTAGCTGGGGGGTCACAACAAGTAGCTGGGGGGGTCACAACAAGTAGCTGGGGGGGGGTCACAACAAGTAGCTGGGGGGTCACAACAAGTAGCTGGGGGGATCACAACAAGTAGCTGGGGGGTCACAACAAGTAGCTGGGGGGGTCACAACAAGTAGCTGGGAGTCACAATAAGTAGCTGGGGGGGTCACAACAAGTAGCTGGGGGGTCACAACAAGTAGCTGGGGGGGGTCACAACAAGTAGCTGGGGGGTAACAACAAGTAGCTGGGGGGGTCACAACATGTAGCTGGGGGGGGGGTCACAACAAGTAGCTGGGGGGGTCACAACAAGTAGCTGGGGGGGTCACAACAAGTAGCTGGGGGGGGCACAACAAGTAGCTGGGGGGGTCACAACAAGTAGCTGGGGGGGTCACAACAAGTAGCTGGGGGGTCACAACAAGTAGCTGGGGGGTCACAACAAGTAGCTGGGTGGGGGCACAACAAGTAGCTGGGGGGGTCACAACAAGTAGCTGGGGGGGTCACAACAAGTAGCTGGGGGGGTCATAACAAGTAGCTGGGGGGGGGGGTCACAAAAAGTAGCTGGGGGGGTCACAACAAGTAGCTGGGGGGGTCACAACAAGTAGCTGGGAGTCACAATAAGTAGCTGGGGGGGTCACAACAAGTAGCTGGGAGTCACAATAAGTAGCTGGGGGGTCACAATAAGTAGCTGGGGGGGATCACAACAAGTAGCTGGGGGGGTCACAACAAGTAGCTGGGGGGTCACAACAAGTAGCTGGGGGGGTCACAACATGTAGCTGGGGGGTCACAACAAGTAGCTGGGGGGGTCACAACATGTAGCTGGGGGGTCACAACAAGTAGCTGGGGGGGTCACAACAAGTAGCTGGGGGGTCACAACAAGTAGCTGGGGGGAGGCACAACAAGTAGCTGGGGGGTCACAACAAGTAGCTGGGGGGTCACAACAAGTAGCTGGGGGGTCACAACAAGTAGCTGGGGGGTCACAACAAGTAGCTGGGGGGGCACAACAAGTAGCTGGGGGGGTCACAACAAGTAGCTGGGGGGTCAAAACAAGTAGCTGGGGGGTCACAACAAGTAGCTGGGGGGGTCACAATAAGTAGCTGGGGGGGTCACAACAAGTAGCTGGGGGGTCACAACAAGTAGCTGGGGGGGTCACAACAAGTAGCTGGGAGTCACAATAAGTAGCTGGGGGGTCACAACAAGTAGCTGGGGGGGTCACAACAGGTAGCTGGGGGGGTCACAACAAGTAGCTGGGGGGTCACAACGAGTAGCTGGGGGGTCACAACAAGTAGCTGGGGGGTCACAACAAGTAGCTGGGGGGGTCACAACAAGTAGCTGGGGGGTCACAACAAGTAGCTGGGGGGTCACAACAAGTAGCTGGGGGGGTCACAACAAGTAGCTGGGAGTCACAATAAGTAGCTGGGGGGGTCACAACAAGTAGCTGGGGGGGTCACAACAAGTAGCTGGGAGTCACAATAAGTAGCTGAGGGGTCACAACAAGTAGCTGAGGGCTCACATCAAGTAGCTGGGGGGTCACAACAAGTAGCTGGGGGGGTCACAACAAGTAGCTGGGGGGGTCACAACAAGTAGCTGGGGGGGTCACAACAAGTAGCTGGGGGGTCACAACAAGTAGCTGGGGGGGGGGGTCACAAAAAGTAGCTGGGGGGGTCACAACAAGTAGCTGGGGGGGTCACAACAAGTAGCTGGGGGGGTCACAACAAGTAGCTGGGGGGTCACAACAAGTAGAAGGGGGGTCACAACAAGTAGCTGGGGGGGTCACAACAAGTAGCTGGGGGGGGTCACAAAAAGTAGCTGGGGGGGTCACAACAAGTAGCTGGGGGGGTCACAACAAGTAGCTGGGGGGGTCACAACAAGTAGCTGGGAGTCACAATAAGTAGCTGGGGGGGTCACAACAAGTAGCCGGGGGGGTCACAACAAGTAGCCAGGGGGGTCACAACAAGTAGCTGGGGGGGACACAACAAGTAGCTGGGGGGTTCACAACAAGTAGCTGGGGGGGTCACAACAAGTAGCTGGGGGGGAAGGGTCACAACAAGTAGCTGGGGGGTCACAACAAGTAGCTGGGGAGGTCACAACAAGTAGCTGGGGGGTCACAACAAGTAGCCGGGGGGTCACAACAAGTAGCCGGGGGGGTCACAACAAGTAGCCAGGGGGGTCACAACAAGTAGCTGGGGGGGTCACAACAAGTAGCTGGGGGGGTCACAACAAGTAGCTGGGGGGTCACAACAAGTAGCTGGGGGGGTCACAACAAGTAGCTGGGGGGGGTCACAACAAGTAGCTGGGGGGTCACAACAAGTAGCTGGGGGGATCACAACAAGTAGCTGGGGGGTCACAACAAGTAGCTGGGGGGGTCACAACAAGTAGCTGGGGGTCACAA
Source organism: Salvelinus fontinalis (assembly GCF_029448725.1). NCBI lineage: Eukaryota > Metazoa > Chordata > Actinopteri > Salmoniformes > Salmonidae > Salvelinus > Salvelinus fontinalis. The sequence goes on from NC_074680.1 coordinate 51,410,411, forward strand.
CAAGTAGCTGGGGAGGTCACAGCAAGTAGCTGGGGGGATCACAACAAGTATCTGGGGGACACAACAAGTAGCTGGGGGGTTCACAACAAGTAGCTGGGGGGGTCACAACAAGTAGCTGGGGGGGAAGGGTCACAACAAGTAGCTGGGGGGTCACAACAAGTAGCTGGGGAGGTCACAACAAGTAGCTGGGGGGGTCACAACAAGTAGCCGGGGGGTCACAACAAGTAGCCGGGGGGGTCACAACAAGTAGCCGGGGGGGTCACAACAAGTAGCTGGGGGGGTCACAACAAGTAGCTGGGGGGGTCACAACAAGTAGCTGGGGGGTCACAACAAGTAGCTGGGGGGGTCACAACAAGTAGCTGGGGGGGGGTCACAACAAGTAGCTGGGGGGTCACAACAAGTAGCTGGGGGGATCACAACAAGTAGCTGGGGGGTCACAACAAGTAGCTGGGGGGGTCACAACAAGTAGCTGGGAGTCACAATAAGTAGCTGGGGGGGTCACAACAAGTAGCTGGGAGTCACATTAAGTAGCTGGGGGGTTCACAACAAGTAGCTGGGGGGGGGGGTCACAACAAGTAGCTGGGGGGGTCACAACAAGTAGCTGGGGGGTAACAATAAGTAGCTGGGGGGGTCACAACAAGTAGCTGGGGGGTCACAACAAGTAGCTGGGGGGTCACAACAAGAAGCTGGGGGGTCACAACAACTAGCTGGGGGGGTCACAACAAGTAGCTGGGGGGGTCACAACAAGTAGCTGGGGGGGTCACAGCAAGTAGCTGGGGGGGTCACAACAAGTATCTGGGGGACACAACAAGTAGCTGGGGGGTTCACAACAAGTAGCTGGGGGGGTCACAACAAGTAGCTGGGGGGGAAGGGTCACAACAAGTAGCTGGGGGGTCACAACAAGTAGCTGGGGGGATCACAACAAGTAGCTGGGGGGTCACAACAAGTAGCTGGGGGGGTCACAACAAGTAGCTGGGAGTCACAATAAGTAGCTGGGGGGGTCACAACAAGTAGCTGGGAGTCACATTAAGTAGCTGGGGGGGTCACAACAAGTAGCTGGGGGGGTCACAACAAGTAGCTGGGGGGTCACAACAAGTAGCCGGGGGGTCACAACAAGTAGCCGGGGGGGTCACAACAAGTAGCCGGGGGGGTCACAACAAGTAGCTGGGGGGGTCACAACAAGTAGCTGGGGGGGTCACAACAAGTAGCTGGGGGGTCACAACAAGTAGCTGGGGGGGTCACAACAAGTAGCTGGGGGGGGGTCACAACAAGTAGCTGGGGGGTCACAACAAGTAGCTGGGGGGATCACAACAAGTAGCTGGGGGGTCACAACAAGTAGCTGGGGGGGTCACAACAAGTAGCTGGGAGTCACAATAAGTAGCTGGGGGGGTCACAACAAGTAGCTGGGGGGGGTTCACAACAAGTAGCTGGGGGGGTCACAACAAGTAGCTGGGGGGTAACAATAAGTAGCTGGGGGGGTCACAACAAGTAGCTGGGGGGTCACAACAAGTAGCTGGGGGGTCACAACAAGTAGCTGGGGGGTCACAACAACTAGCTGGGGGGGTCACAACAAGTAGCTGGGGGGGTCACAACAAGTAGCTGGGGAGGTCACAGCAAGTAGCTGGGGGGATCACAACAAGTATCTGGGGGACACAACAAGTAGCTGGGGGGTTCACAACAAGTAGCTGGGGGGGTCACAACAAGTAGCTGGGGGGGAAGGGTCACAACAAGTAGCTGGGGGGTCACAACAAGTAGCTGGGGAGGTCACAACAAGTAGCTGGGGGGTCACAACAAGTAGCCGGGGGGTCACAACAAGTAGCCGGGGGGGTCACAACAAGTAGCCGGGGGGGTCACAACAAGTAGCTGGGGGGGTCACAACAAGTAGCTGGGGGGGTCACAACAAGTAGCTGGGGGGTCACAACAAGTAGCTGGGGGGGTCACAACAAGTAGCTGGGGGGGGGTCACAACAAGTAGCTGGGGGGTCACAACAAGTAGCTGGGGGGATCACAACAAGTAGCTGGGGGGTCACAACAAGTAGCTGGGGGGGTCACAACAAGTAGCTGGGAGTCACAATAAGTAGCTGGGGGGGTCACAACAAGTAGCTGGGAGTCACATTAAGTAGCTGGGGGGGTCACAACAAGTAGCTGGGGGGTCACAACAAGTAGCTGGGGGGGTCACAACAAGTAGATGGGGGGGGGGATCTCAACAAGTAGCTGGGGGGGCACAACAAGTAGCTGGGGGGGTCACAACAAGTAGCTGGGGGGGTCACAACAAGTAGCTGGGGGGGTCACAAAAAGTAGCTGGGGGGTCACAACAAGTAGCTGGGGGGTCACAACAAGTAGCTGGGGGGGTCACAACAAGTAGCTGGGGGGGTCACAACAAGTAGCTGGGGGGGTCACAAAAAGTAGCTGGGGGGGTCACAACAAGTAGCTGGGGGGAGTCACAACAAGTAGCTGGGGGGGGTTCACAACAAGTAGCTGGGGGGGGGGTCACAACAAGTAGCTGGGGGGGTCACAACAAGTAGCTGGGGGGTAACAATAAGTAGCGGGGGGGGTCACAACAAGTAGCTGGGGGGTCACAACAAGTAGCTGGGGGGTCACAACAAGTAGCTGGGGGGTCACAACAAGTAGCTGGGGGGGTCACAACAAGTAGCTGGGGGGGTCACAACAAGTAGCTGGGGGGGTCACAGCAAGTAGCTGGGGGGGTCACAACAAGTATCTGGGGGACACAACAAGTAGCTGGGGGGTTCACAACAAGTAGCTGGGGGGGTCACAACAAGTAGCTGGGGGGGAAGGGTCACAACAAGTAGCTGGGGGGTCACAACAAGTAGCTGGGGGGATCACAACAAGTAGCTGGGGGGTCACAACAAGTAGCTGGGGGGGTCACAACAAGTAGCTGGGAGTCACAATAAGTAGCTGGGGGGGTCACAACAAGTAGCTGGGAGTCACATTAAGTAGCTGGGGGGGTCACAACAAGTAGCTGGGGGGGTCACAACAAGTAGCTGGGGGGTCACAACAAGTAGATGGGGGGGGGGATCACAACAAGTAGCTGGGGGGGCACAACAAGTAGCTGGGGGGGTCACAACAAGTAGCTGGGGGGGTCACAACAAGTAGCTGGGGGGGTCACAACAAGTAGCTGGGGGGTCACAACAAGTAGCTGGGGGGTCACAACAAGTAGCTGGGGGGGTCACAACAAGTAGCTGGGGGGGTCACAACAAGTAGATGGGGGGTCACAACAAGTAGCTGGGGGGTCACAACAAGTAGCTGGGGGGGGTCACAACAAGTAGCTGGGGGGGGTCACAACAAGTAGCTGGGGGGTTACAACAAGTAGCTGGGGGGTCACAATAAGTAGCTGGGGGGGTCACAATAAGTAGCTGGGTGGGGTCACAACACGTAGCTGGGGGGGTCACAACAAGTAGCTGGGGGGGTCACAACAAGTAGCTGGGGGGTCACAACAAGTAGCTGGGGGGGTCACAACAAGTAGCTGGGGGGGTCACAACAAGTAGCTGGGGGGTCACAACAAGTAGCTGGGGGGTCACAACAAGTAGCTGGGGGGGTCACAACAAGTAGCTGGGGGGGTCACAACAAGTAGATGGGGGGTCACAACAAGTAGCTGGGGGGTCACAACAAGTAGCTGGGGGGGGTCACAACAAGTAGCTGGGGGGTCACAACAAGTAGCTGGGGGGTTACAACAAGTAGCTGGGGGGTCACAATAAGTAGCTGGGGGGGTCACAATAAGTAGCTGGGTGGGGTCACAACACGTAGCTGGGGGGGTCACAACAAGTAGCTGGGGGGGTCACAACAAGTAGCTGGGGGGTCACAACAAGTAGCTGGGGGGTCACAACAAGTAGCTGGGGGGTCACAACAAGTAGCTGGGGGGGTCACAACAAGTAGCTGGGGGGGTCACAACAAGTAGCTGGGAGTCACAACAAGTAGCTGGGGGGGTCACAACAAGTAGCTGGGGGGGTCACAACAAGTAGCTGGGGAGTCACAACAAGTAGCTGGGGGGGTCACAACAAGTAGCTGGGGGGGTCACAACAAGTAGCTGGGGGGGTCACAATAAGTAGCTGGGGGGGTCACAACAAGTAGCTGGGAGTCACAATAAGTAGCTGGGGGGTCACAACAAGTAGCTGGGAGTCACAACAAGTAGCTGGGGGGGTCACAACAAGTAGCTGGGGGGGTCACAAAAAGTAGCTGGGGGGGTCACAACAAGTAGCTGGGGGGTCACAACAAGTAGCTGGGGGGGTCACAACAAGTAGCTGGGGGGGTCACAACAAGTAGCTGGGGGGGTCACAACAAGTAGCTGGAGGGTCACAACAAGTAGCTGGGGGGTCACAACAAGTTGCTGGGGGTTTCACAACAAGTAGCTGGGGGGTCACAACAAGTAGCTGGGGGGGTACAACAAGTAGCTGGGGGGTCACAACAAGTAGCTGGGGGGGGGTCACAACAAGTAGCTGGGGGGGTCACAACAAGTAGCTGGGGGGGTCACAACAAGTAGCTGGGGGGGTCACAACAAGTAGCCGGGGGGTCACAACAAGTAGCTGGGGGGATCACAACAAGTAGCTGGGGGGGTCACAACAAGTAGCTGGGGGGTCACAACATGTAGCTGGGGGGTCACAACAAGTAGCTGGGGAGGGGGCACAACGAGTAGCTTGGGGGGGGGGGGTCAAGTAGCTGGAGGTGTCACAACAGGTAGCTGGGAGTCACAATAAGTAGCTGGGGGGGTCACAACAAGTAGCTGGGGGGTCACAACAAGTAGCTGGGGGGGGTAACAATAAGTAGCTGGGGGGGGTCACAACAAGTAGCTGGGGGGGTCACAACAAGTAGCTGGGGGGGTCACAACAAGTAGCTGGGGGGGTCACAACAAGTAGCCGGGGGGGTCACAACAAGTAGCTGGGGGGTAACAACAAGTAGCTGGGGGGTCACAACAAGTAGCTGCGGGGGTCAAAATAAGTAGCTGGGGGGGGGTCACAACAAGTAGCTTGGGGGGGGGGGGTCAAGTAGCTGGAGGTGTCACAACAGGTAGCTGGGAGTCACAATAAGTAGCTGGGGGGGTCACAACAAGTAGCTGGGGGGTCACAATAAGTAGCTGGGGGGTCACAATAAGTAGCTGGGGGGTCACAACGAGTAGCTGGGGGGTCACAACAAGTAGCTGGGGGGTCACAACAAGTAGCTGGGGGGTCACAACAAGTAGCTGAGGGGGTCACAACAAGTAGCTGGGGGGGTCACAACAAGTAGCTGGGGGGTCACAACAAGTAGCTGGGGGGGTCACAACAAGTAGCTGGGGGGGTCACAACAAGTAGCTGGGGGGGTCACAACAAGTAGCTGGAGGGTCACAACAAGTAGCTGGGGGGGTCACAACAAATGCTGGGGGGGTCACAACAAGTAGCTGGGGGGTCACAACAAGTAGCTGGGGGGGTACAACAAGTAGCTGGGGGGTCACAACAAGTAGCTGGGGGGGGGTCACAACAAGTAGCTGGGGGGGTCACAACAAGTAGCTGGGGGGGTCACAACAAGTAGCTGGGGGGGTCACAACAAGTAGCCGGGGGGTCACAACAAGTAGCTGGGGGGGTCACAACAAGTAGCTGGGGGGGTCACAACAAGTAGCTGGGGGGTCACAACATGTAGCTGGGGGGTCACAACAAGTAGCTGGGGAGGGGGCACAACGAGTAGCTTGGGGGGGGGGGGTCAAGTAGCTGGAGGTGTCACAACAGGTAGCTGGGAGTCACAATAAGTAGCTGGGGGGGTCACAACAAGTAGCTGGGGGGTCACAACAAGTAGCTGGGGGGGGTAACAATAAGTAGCTGGGGGGGGTCACAACAAGTAGCTGGGGGGGTCACAACAAGTAGCTGGGGGGGTCACAACAAGTAGCTGGGGGGGTCACAACAAGTAGCCGGGGGGGTCACAACAAGTAGCTGGGGGGTAACAACAAGTAGCTGGGGGGTCACAACAAGTAGCTGCGGGGGTCAAAATAAGTAGCTGGGGGGGGGTCACAACAAGTAGCTTGGGGGGGGGGGGTCAAGTAGCTGGAGGTGTCACAACAGGTAGCTGGGAGTCACAATAAGTAGCTGGGGGGGTCACAACAAGTAGCTGGGGGGTCACAATAAGTAGCTGGGGGGTCACAATAAGTAGCTGGGGGGTCACAACGAGTAGCTGGGGGGTCACAACAAGTAGCTGGGGGGTCACAACAAGTAGCTGGGGGGTCACAACAAGTAGATGGGGGGGTCACAACAAGTAGCTGGGGGGTCACAACAAGTAGCTGGGGGGGGTCACAACAAGTAGCTGGGGGGTCACAACAAGTAGCTGGGGGGTCACAATAAGTAGCTGGGGGGGTCACAACAAGTAGCTGGGTGGGGTCACAACACGTAGCTGGGGGGGTCACAACAAGTAGCTGGGGGGGTCACAACAAGTAGCTGGGGGGTCACAACAAGTAGCTGGGGGGTCACAACAAGTAGCTGGGGGGGGTCACAACAAGTAGCTGGGGGGGTCACAACAAGTAGCTGGGGGGGTCACAACAAGTAGCTGGGGGGTCACAACAAGTAGCTGGGGGGGTCACAACATGTAGCTGGGGGGTCACAACAAGTAGCTGGGGGGGTCACAACATGTAGCTGGGGGGGGGTCACAACAAGTAGCTGGGGGGGTCACAACAAGTAGCTGGGGGGGTCACAACAAGTAGCTGGGGGGTCACAACAAGTAGCTGGGGGGGTCACAACAAGTAGCTGGGGGGTCACAACAAGTAGCTGGGGGGTCACAACAAGTAGCTGGGGGGGGGGCACAACAAGTAGCTGGGGGGGTCACAACAAGTAGCTGGGGGGGTCACAAAAAGTAGCTGGGGGGGTCACAACAAGTAGCTGAGGGGTCACAACAAGTAGCTGGGGGGGTCACAACAAGTAGCTGGGGGGGTCACAATAAGTAGCTGGGGGGGTCACAACAAGTAGCTGGGAGTCACAATAAGTAGCTGGGGGGTCACAACAAGTAGCTGGGAGTCACAACAAGTAGCTGGGGGGGTCACAACAAGTAGCTGGGGGGGGTCACAACAAGTAGCTGGGGAGTCACAACAAGTAGCTGGGGGGGTCACAACAAGTAGCTGGGGGGGTCACAACAAGTAGCTGGGGGGTCACAACAAGTAGCTGGGGGGGTCACAACAAGTAGCTGGGGGGGTCACAACAAGTAGCCGGGGGGGTCACAACAAGTAGCTGGGGGGGTCACAACAAGTAGCTGGGGGGGTCACAACAAGTTGCTGGGGGGTCACAACATGTAGCTGGGGGGTCACAACAAGTAGCTGGGGAGGGGGCACAACGAGTAGCTTGGGGGGGGGGGTCAAGTAGCTGGAGGTGTCACAACAGGTAGCTGGGAGTCACAATAAGTAGCTGGGGGGGTCACAACAAGTAGCTGGGGGGTCACAACAAGTAGCTGGGGGGGTAACAATAAGTAGCTGGGGGGGGTCACAACAAGTAGCTGGGGGGGTCACAACAAGTAGCTGGGGGGGTCACAACAAGTAGCTGGGGGGGTCACAACAAGTAGCCGGGGGGGTCACAACAAGTAGCTGGGGGGTAACAACAAGTAGCTGGGGGGTCACAACAAGTAGCTGGGGGGGTCAAAATAAGTAGCTGGGGGGGGGTCACAACAAGTAGCTTGGGGGGGGGGGTCAAGTAGCTGGAGGTGTCACAACAGGTAGCTGGGAGTCACAATAAGTAGCTGGGGGGGTCACAACAAGTAGCTGGGGGGTCACAATAAGTAGCTGGGGGGTCACAATAAGTAGCTGGGGGGTCACAACGAGTAGCTGGGGGGTCACAACAAGTAGCTGGGGGGTCACAACAAGTAGCTGGGGGGTCACAACAAGTAGCTGGAGGGGTCACAAAAAGTAGCTGGGGGGTAACAACAAGTAGCTGGGGGGTCACAACAAGTAGCTGGGGGGGTCAAAATAAGTAGCTGGGGGGGTCACAACAAGTAGCTGGGGGGTCACAACAAGTAGCTGGGGGGTCACAACAAGTAGCTGGGAGTCACAATAAGTAGCTGGGGGGTCACAACAAGTAGCTGGGGGGGGGTCACAACAAGTAGCTGGGGGGGGGTCACAACAAGTAGCTGGGGGGGGTCACAACAAGTAGCTGGGGGGTCACAACAAGTAGCTGGGGGGGTCACAACAAGTAGCTGGGGGGTCACAACAAGTAGCTGGGGGGGTCACAACAAGTAGCTGGGAGTCACAATAAGTAGCTGGGGGGGTCACAACAAGTAGCTGGGAGTCACAATAAGTAGCTGGGGGGTCACAACAAGTAGCTGGGAGTCACAACAAGTAGCTGGGGGGGGTCACAACAAGTAGCTGGGGGGGGTCACAACAAGTAGCTGGGGAGTCACAACAAGTAGCTGGGGGGGTCACAACAAGTAGCTGGGGGGGTCACAACAAGTAGCTGGGGGGTCACAACAAGTAGCTGGGGGGTCACAACAAGTAGCTGAGGGGGTCACAACAAGTAGCTGGGGGGGTCACAACAAGTAGCTGGGGGGTCACAACAAGTAGCTGGGGGGGTCACAACAAGTAGCTGGGGGGGTCACAACAAGTAGCTGGGGGGGTCACAACAAGTAGCTGGAGGGTCACAACAAGTAGCTGGGGGGGTCACAACAAGTTGCTGGGGGGGTCACAACAAGTAGCTGGGGGGTCACAACAAGTAGCTGGGGGGGTACAACAAGTAGCTGGGGGGTCACAACAAGTAGCTGGGGGGTCACAACAAGTAGCTGGGGGGGTCACAACAAGTAGCTGGGGGGGTCACAACAAGTAACTGGGGGGGTCACAACAAGTAGCCGGGGGGGTCACAACAAGTAGCTGGGGGGGTCACAACAAGTAGCTGGGGGGGTCACAACAAGTTGCTGGGGGGGGTCACAACATGTAGCTGGGGGGGTCACAACAAGTAGCCGGGGGGGTCACAACAAGTAGCTGGGGGGTCACAACAAGTAGCTGGGGGGTCACAACAAGTACCTGGGGGGGTCACAACAAGTAGCTGGGGGGGTCACAACAAGTAGCTGGGGGGGTCACAACAAGTAGCTGGGGGGTCACAACAAGTAGCTGGGGGGGTCACAACAAGTAGCTGGGGGGGTCACAACAAGTAGCTGGGGGGGTCACAACAAGTAGCTGGGGGGGGGTCACAACAAGTAGCTGGGGGGGTCACAACAAGTAGCTGGGGGGATCACAACAAGTAGCTGGGAGTCACAATAAGTAGCTGGGGGGGTCACAACAAGTAGCTGGGGGTCACAACAAGTAGCTGGGGGGGTCACAACAAGTAGCTGGGGGGGTTCACAACAAGTAGCTGGGGGGGGGGGGTCACAACAAGTAGCTGGGGGGGTCACAACAAGTAGCTGGGGGGTAACAATAAGTAGCTGGGGGGGTCACAACAAGTAGCTGGGGGGTCACAAAAAGTAGCTGGGGGGTCACAACAATTAGCTGGGGGGTCACAACAAGTAGCTGGGGGGGTCACAACAAGTAGCTTGGGGGGTCACAACAAGTATCTGGGGGGACACAACAAGTAGCTGGGGGGGTCACAACAAGTATCTGGGGGGACACAACAAGTAGCTGGGGGGGTCACAACAAGTAGCTGGGGGGTCACAACAAGTAGCTGGGGGTCACAACAAGTAGCTGGGGGTCACAACAAGTAGCTGGGGGGTCACAACAAGTAGCTGGGGGGTCACAACAAGTAGCTGGGGGGGTCACAGCAAGTAGCTGGGAGTCACAATAAGTAGCTGGGGGGGTCACAACAAGTAGCTGGGGGGTCACAACAAGTAGCTGGGGGGGGTCACAACAAGTAGCTGGGGGGGTCACAGCAGTAGCTGGGGGGGTCACAACAAGTAGCTGGGGGGGTCCCAGCAGTAGCTGGGGGGGTCACAACAAGTAGCTGGGGGGTCACAACAAGTAGCTGGGGGGGGGTCACAACAAGTAGCTGGGGGGTCACAACAAGTAGCTGGGGGGTCACAACAAGTAGCTTGGGGGTCACAACAACCTTCACACCATCAATACAAGGGAAACAGCATTGTGTGCCAGAGAATCCACTACAGCAACAAATACACTCTGGCTGGTCTAAGTCATTGATTTTTTAAAGGTTTACTGAATAAAAAGTCTAAATATTACATTTCAGATTTACCTGGCAAGCATGGAGCCATAGGATTAACCAATAGGATTTGCCCAAAACTATGCTTTAAGGAAAGCATTTCAAATCCTCTCAGGTGTGGAGACTGACAACACTGCTGAGTTCGCTCACATGGTGACAACTTTTGGCAAGGAACTGACGAGACAGAGACCCATCCAATAAATGCTACCTGACACACCGTTAGAAGACTTTCCAGACATAACCTGTGGGCTGACAGTGTCCATTTAATCAAGGCCCAATCCATCAGAGGCTTGGTACATGGGGGATCAATTCAAATTGATTTCTGAGACATTTATTAGTGACACCCAATTCAGCAATCAATCAATCAAATGTATTTATAAAGCCCTTCGTACATCAGCTGATGTCACAAAGTGCTGTACAGAAACCCAGCCTAAAACCCCAAACAGCAAGCAATGCAGGTGTAGAAGCACGGTGGCTAGGAAAAACTCCCTAGAAAGGCCAAAACCCAGGAAGAAACCTGGAGAGGAACCAGGCTATGAGGGGTGGCCAGTCCTCTTCTGGCTGTCCCGAGTGGAGAATATAATCTCTTACTTGTTACCTCCATCAGCTCCAGCCTGGTCTGTCCATCAGCCCCCAGCCTGGTCTGTCCATCAGCCCCCAGCCTGGTCTGTCCATCAGCCCCCAGCCTGGTCTGTCCATCATCCCCAAGCCTGGTCTGTCCATCAGCCCCCAGCCTGGTCTGTTTATCAGCCCCCAGCCTGGTCTGTCCATCAGCCCCCAGCCTGGTCTGTCCATCAGCCCCGAGCCTGGTCTGTCCATCAGCCCCGAGCCTGGTCTGTCCATCAGCCCCGAGCCTGGTCTGTCCATCAGCCCCCAGCCTGGTCTGTTTATCAGCCCCCAGCCTGGTCTGTCCATCAGCCCCCAGCCTGGTCTGTCCATCAGCCCCGAGCCTGGTCTGTCCATCAGCCCAGAGCCTGGTCTGTTTATCAGCCACCCGCCTGGTCAGTCCATCAGCCCCGAGCCTGGTCTGTCCATCAGCCACGAGCCTGGTCTGTTTATCAGCCCCCAGCCTTGTCTGTCCATCAGCCCCCAGCCTGGTCTGTCCATCAGCCCCCAGCCTGGTCTGTTTATCAGCCCCCAGCCTGGTCTGTCCATCAGCCCCCAGCCTGGTCTGTCCATCAGCCCCGAGCCTGGTCTGTCCATCAGCCCCGAGCCTGGTCTGTCCATCAGCCCCAAGCCTGGTCTGTCCATCAGCCCCCAGGCTGGTCTGTTTATCAGCCCCCAGCCTGGTCTGTCCATCAGCCCCCAGCCTGGTCTGTCCATCAGCCCCGAGCCTGGTCTGTCCATCAGCCCCGAGCCTGGTCTGTTTATCAGCCCCCAGCCTGGTCTGTCCATCAGCCCCCAGCCTGGTCTGTCCATCAGCCCCGAGCCTGGTCTGTCCATCAGCCCCGAGCCTGGTCTGTCCATCAGCCCCAAGCCTGGTCTGTCCATCAGCCCCGAGCCTGGTCTGTCCATCAGCCCCCAGCCTGGTCTGTTTATCAGCCCCGAGCCTGGTCTGTTTATCAGCCCCCAGCCTGGTCTGTTTATCAGCCCCCAGCCTGGTCTGTCCATCAGCCTGTTCTGTCCATCAGCCCCAAGCCTGGTCTGTCCATCAGCCCCGAGCCTGATCTGTCCATCAGCCCCCAGCCTGTTCTGTCCATCAGCCCCAAGCCCTGTCTGTCCATCAGCCCCCAGCCTGGTCTGTTTATCAGCCCCCAGCCTGTTCTTACCATCAGCCCCGAGCCTGGTCTGTCCATCAGCCCCGAGCCTGTTCTGTCCATCAGCCCCGAGCCTGGTCTGTCCGTCAGCCCCGAGCCTGATCTGTCCATCAGCCCCCAGCCTGTTCTGTCCATCAGCCCCGAGCCTGGTCTGTCCATCAGCCCCGAGCCTGATCTGTCCATCAGCCCCGAGCCTGGTCTGTCCGTCAGCCCCGAGCCTGGTTTGTTTATCAGCCCCGAGCCTGGTCTGTTTATCAGCCCTGAGCCTGGTCTGTTTATCAGCCCCGAGCCTGGTCTGTCCGTCAGCCCCGAGCCTGGTCTGTCCATCAGCCCCCAGCCTGTTCTGTCCATCAGCCCCGAGCCTGGTCTGTCCGTCAGCCCCGAGCCTGGTTTGTTTATCAGCCCCGAGCCTGGTCTGTTTATCAGCCCTGAGCCTGGTCTGTTTATCAGCCCTGAGCCTGGTCTGTTTATCAGCCCTGAGCCTGGTCTGTTTATCAGCCCCCAGCCTGTTCTGTTTATCAGCCCCGAGCCTGGTCTGTTTATCAGCCCCGAGCCTGGTCTGTTTATCAGCCCTGAGCCTGGTCTGTTTATCAGCCCCCAGCCTGTTCTGTTTATCAGCCCCGAGCCTGGTCTGTCCATCAGCCCTGATCTGTCCGTCAGCCCCCAGCCTGTTCTGTTTATCAGCCCCGAGCCTGGTCTGTCCATCAGCCCTGATCTGTCCGTCAGCCCCCAGCCTGTTCTGTTTATCAGCCCCTAGCCTGGTCTGGTTTCATTCTCAAGGGAAGGGAACCACAAGTGATTATTTCATCTCAGACTTGGTGGTACCTACATGTCTCTGAAAGTGATGACACCTCATGTACATATTTATGTACATATTCTTCATCCCTTTACTCTTGTGTGTATAAGGTAGTAGTTGTGGAATTGTTAAATTAGATTACGCGTTGGTTAGATTACTGCATTGTCGGAACTAGAAGCACAAGCATTTCGCTACACTCGCATTAACATCTGCTAACCATGTGTATGTGACCAATAACATGTTATTTGATTTGATCAACTAATATGTAGAGAACCAGGATTCCTGAAGACACGCAGGGTTCAGTCTTTTTTCTCAGAGCTTTTGTGTGCCTCGTGTCTAGGATAAACCATATGTAATAAGACCTTTATATTGAACACAGAAATGACATGTTCTGATGGGGATAACTGTATGTATTGAACTTGCAATCAAATGCGATGTCAGGGGTTTAAAAACATATACTTTAGGACATGCAGAACATAGACACATTACTGTCTGGTGGAACATATATACATTACTGTCTGGTTGAACATATATACATTACTGTCTGGTTGAACATATAGGCATTACTGTCTGGTTGAACATATATACATTACTGTCTGGTTGAACATATAGACATTACTGTCTGGTTGAACATATATACATTACTGTCTGGTTGAACATATAGGCATTACTGTCTGGTTGAACATATATACATTACTGTCTGGTTGAACATATATACATTACTGTCTGGTTGAACATATAGACATTACTGTCTGGTTGAACATATAGACATTACTGTCTGGTTGAACATATATACATTACTGTCTGGTTGAACATATAGACATTACTGTCTGGTTGAACATATAGACATTACTGTCTGGTTGAACATATAGATATTACTGTCTGGTTGGACATATAGACATTACTGTCTGGTTGAACATATATACATTACTGTCTGGTTGAACATATAGACATTACTGTCTGGTTGAACATATATACATTACTGTCTGGTTGAACATATATACATTACTGTCTGGTTGAACATATATACATTACTGTCTGGTTGAACATATATACATTACTGTCTGGTTGAACATATAGGCATTACTGTCTGGTTGAACATATATACATTACTGTCTGGTTGAACATATATACATTACTGTCTGGTTGAACATATAGACATTACTGTCTGGTTGAACATATATACATTACTGTCTGGTTGAACATATAGGCATTACTGTCTGGTTGAACATATAGACATTACTGTCTGGTTGAACATATAGATATTACTGTCTGGTTGAACATATATACATTACTGTCTGGTTGAACATATAGACATTACTGTCTGGTTGAACATATAGACATTACTGTCTGGTTGAACATATAGGCATTACTGTCTGGTTGAACATATATACATTACTGTCTGGTTGAACATATATACATTACTGTCTGGTTGAACATATAGACATTACTGTCTGGTTGAACATATATACATTACTGTCTGGTTGAACATATAGGCATTACTGTCTGGTTGAACATATAGACATTACTGTCTGGTTGAACATATAGATATTACTGTCTGGTTGAACATATATACATTACTGTCTGGTTGAACATATAGACATTACTGTCTGGTTGAACATGTATACATTACTGTCTGGTTGAACATATAGACATTACTGTCTGGTTGAACATGTCATGTTTTGTCTTTGATCTTCATGTCTTGTCCCTGTGCTTCCCTCTGCTGGTCTTATTAGGTTCTTTCCCTCTTTCTATTCCTCTCTCTCCTCCTCCCTCTCTCCCTCCCCCGCTCTCTCTCTCTATCGTTCCGTTCCTGCTCCCAGCTGTTTCGCTTTCTCCTAACGACCTCATTTACTCTTTCACACCTGTCCCCTATTTTGCCCTCTGATTTGAGTCCCTATTTCTCCCTCTGTTTTCTGCTTCTGTCTTTGTCGGATTCTTGTTTGATGTTTGCTGTTCTGTGTCCTGGTTCCGCCCTGTCGTGTTTTTGCCTTCAACAGATGCTGCGTGTGAGCAGGTGTCATCTAAGATATATCCTGGAGTACCGTTTTGTTTAAGACTGGAATAAAGACTCTGTTTTTGTTAAGTCGCTTTTGGGTCCTCATTCAACAGCATAACAGAAGAATCCGACCAAGAATGGACCCAGCGACTACGGATTCTCTCTACACTACCGTCAAGTTCCAGGGAGCAATGCTCGGCAGACACGAGCAGGAATTGTCTGCTGCTCGTCATGCCGTTGAGACCCTGGCCGCTCAGGTTTCCGATCTCTCAGGACAGTTTTCAGAGTCTTCGTCTCGTACCACAAGCTACTTCCTGGTCTTCCGAGTCTCCGGAACCCAGGGTTAATAATCCACCATGTTACTCTGGACAGCCCACTGAGTGTCGCTCCTTTCTCACCCAGTGTGATATTGTGTTCTCTCTCCAGCCCAACACATACTCTGGAGAGAGAGCTGGGATCGCTTACGTCATATCACTCCTTACTGGGCGGGCTCGGGAGTGGGGCACAGCTATCTGGGAGGCAAGGGCTGAGTGTTCTGACGTTTATCAGAACTTTAAGGAGGAGATGATACGGGTCTTTGATCGTTCAGTTTTTGGGAAGGAGGCTTCCAGGGGTCTGGCTTCCCTATGTCAAGGTGATCGATCCATAACGGATTACTCTATAGAGTTTCGTACTCTTGCTGCATCCAGTGACTGGAACGAGCCGGCGTTGCTCGCTCGTTTTCTGGAGGGACTCCACGCTGAGGTTAAGGATGAGATTCTCTCCCGGGAGGTTCCTTCCAGCGTGGACTCGTTGATTGCACTCGCCATCCGCATAGAACGACGGGTAGATCTTCGTCACCGAGCTCGTGGAAGAGAGCTCGCGTTAGCGGGGCTTCCCTTCTCCGCATCTCGACCATCTCCTTCCATCGGCTCAGAGACTGAGCCCATGCAGCTGGGAGGTGTTCACATCTCGACTAAGGAGAGGGAACGGAGAATCACCAACCGCCTTTGCTTCTATTGCGGTTCTGCTGGACATTTTGTCATGTCATGTCCAGTTAAAGGTCAGAGATCATCAGTAAGCGGAGGGCTACTGGTGAGCGCTACTACTCAGGTCTATCCATCAAGATCCTGTACTACCTTGTCGGTCCATCTACGCTGGACCGGGTCGGCTGCTTCCTGCAGTGCCTTGATAGACTCTGGGGCTGAGGGTTGTTTTATGGACAAAGCATGGGCTCGGAAACATGAGATTCCTCTCAGAGAGTTAGGGAGGATCACACCCATGTTCGCCTTAGATGGTAGTCCTCTCCCCAGTTTCAGATATGAGACACTACCTTTAACCCTCACAGTATCTGGTAACCACAGTGAGACCATTTCTTTTTTGATTTTTTGTTCACCTGTTACACCTGTTGTTTTGGGTCATCCCTGGCTAGTATGTCATAATCCTTCTATTAATTGGTCTAGTAATTCTATCCTATCCTGGAACGTTTCTTGTCATGTGAAGTGTTTAATGTCTGCTATTCCTCCTGTTTCTTCTGTCCCCTCTACTCAGGAGGAGCCTGGTGATGTGACAGGAGTGCCGGAGGAACATCATGATCTACGCACGGTCTTCAGTCGGTCCAGAGCCAACTCTCTTCCTCCTCACCGGTCGTATGATTGTTGTATTGATCTCCTTCCGGGGACCACTTCTCCTCGGGGTAGATTATTCTCTCTGTCGGCTCCCGAACGTTAGGCTCTCGATGATTATCTGTCTGCTGAAGGCATTCAGATGGATCCCGCTAAGGTCCAGGATGTCAGAGATTGGCCCGTTCCTAAGTCACGTGTCGAGTTACTGCGCTTTCTCGGTTTCGCTAATTTCTATCGGCGTTTCATTCGTAATTTCGGTCAAGTGTCTGCCCCTCTCACAGCTCTGACTTCTGTCAAGTCTTGCTTTAAGTGGTCCGGTTCCGCCCAGGGAGCTTTTGATCTCCTCAAGAAGCGTTTTACATCCGCCCCTATCCTTGTTACTCCTGACGTCACAAAACAATTCATTGTCGAGGTTGACGCTTCAGAGGTGGGCGTGGGAGCCATTCTGTCCCAGCGCTTCCAGTCTGACGATAAGGTCCATCCTTGCGCTTACTTTTCTCATCGCTTGTCGCCATCGGAACGCAACTATGATGTGGGTAACCGCGAACTGCTCGCCATCCGCTTAGCCTTAGGCGAATGGCGACAGTGGTTGGAGGGGGCGACCGTTCCTTTTGTCGTTTGGACTGACCATAAGAACCTTGAGTACATCCGTTCTGCCAAACGACTTAATGCACGTCAAGCTCGTTGGGCATTGTTTTTCGCTCGTTTCGAGTTCGAGATTTCCTATCGTCCGGGAAATAAGAACACCAAGCCTGATGCTTTATCCCGTCTCTTTAGTTCTCCTGTGGTTTCTACCGAACCCGAGGGGATTCTCCCTGAAGGGCGTGTTGTCGGGTTGACTGTCTGGGGAATTGAGAGACAGGTAGAGCAAGCACTCATCACACTGCGTCGCCGCGCGCTTGTCCTAGTAACCTTCTGTTCGTTCCTGTCTCTACTCGTCTGGCTGTTCTTCAGTGGGCTCATTCTGCCAAGTTAGCTGGTCACCCCGGTGTTCGGGGTACGCTTGCTTCTATTCGCCAGCGGTTTTGGTGGCCTACTCAGGAGCGGGACACGCGCCGTTTCGTGGCTGCTTGTTCGGACTGCGCGCAGACTAAGTCAGGTAACTCTCCTCATGCCGGTCGTCTTAGACCGCTTCCCATTCCTTCTCGACCATGGTCTCAGATCGCCTTAGACTTTAGTACCGGTCTGCCTTCGTCTGCGGGGAGGACTGTGAGAGCCGCCAATAAACGTAGGATTAAGAGTCCTAAGTATTGTCGCGGTCAGAGAGTGTGGCTTTCCACTCGTAACCTTTCCCTTACGACAGCTTCTCGCAAGTTGACTCCGCGGTTCATTGGTCCGTTCCGTGTCTCTCAGGTCGTTAATCCTGTCGCTGTGCGACTGCTTCTTCCGCGACATCTTCGTCGCGTCCACCCTGTCTTCCATGTCTCTTGTGTCAAGCCTTTTCTTCGCGCCCCCGTTCGTCTTCCCTCCCCCCCTCCCGTCCTTGTCGAGGGCGCACCTATTTACAAGGAACGGAGGATCATGGACATGCGTTCTCAGGGACGTGGTCACCAGTACTTAGTGGATTGGGAGGGTTACGGTCCTGAGGAGAGGAGTTGGGTTCCTTCTCGGGACGTGCTGGACCGTTCGTTGATTGATGATTTCCTTCGTCGCCGCCAGGGTTCCTCCTCGAGTGCGCCAGGAGGCGCTTGGTGAGTGGGGGGGTACTGTCATGTTTTGTCTTTGATCTTCATGTCTTGTCCCTGTGCTTCCCTCTGCTGGTCTTATTAGGTTCTTTCCCTCTTTCTATTCCTCTCTCTCCTCCTCCCTCTCTCCCTCCCCCGCTCTCTCTCTCTATCGTTCCGTTCCTGCTCCCAGCTGTTTCTCTTTCTCCTAACGACCTCATTTACTCTTTCACACCTGTCCCCTATTTTGCCCTCTGATTTGAGTCCCTATTTCTCCCTCTGTTTTCTGCTTCTGTCTTTGTCGGATTCTTGTTTGATGTTTGCTGTTCTGTGTCCTGGTTCCGCCCTGTCGTGTTTTTGCCTTCAACAGATGCTGCGTGTGAGCAGGTGTCATCTAAGATATATCCTGGAGTACCGTTTTGTTTAAGACTGGAATAAAGACTCTGTTTTTGTTAAGTCGCTTTTGGGTCCTCATTCAACAGCATAACAGAACATATATACATTACTGTCTGGTTGACATGCAGAACATACAGACATTACTGTCTGGTTGAACATATAGACATTACTGTCTGGTTGAACATATAGGCATTACTGTCTGGTTGAACATATAGACATTACTGTCTGGTTGACATGCAGAACATACAGACATTACTGTCTGGTTGAACATATATACATTACTGTCTGGTTGAACATATAGGCATTACTGTCTGGTTGAACATATAGACATTACTGTCTGGTTGAACATATAGATATTACTGTCTGGTTGGACATATAGACATTACTGTCTGGTTGAACATATATGCATTACTGTCTGGTTGAACATATAGACATTACTGTCTGGTTGAACATATATACATTACTGTCTGGTTGAACATATATACATTACTTTCTGGTTGAACATATATACATTACTGTCTGGTTGAACATATAGGCATTACTGTCTGGTTGACATGCAGAACACATAAACAGCAGAACATATAGACATTACTGTCTGGTTGACATGCAGAACACATAAACAGCAGAACATATATACATTACTGTCTGGTTGAACATATATACATTACTTTCTGGTTGAACATATAGACATTACTGTCTGGTTGAACATATATACATTACTGTCTGGTTGAACATATATACATTACTTTCTGGTTGAACATATAGACATTACTGTCTGGTTGACATGTAGACATTACTGTCTGGTTGACATGTAGACATTACTGTCTGGTTGACATGCAGAACATAGAAACAGCAGAACATATAGATCTTGCTGTCAAGTTATCAGTAACCACAGCAAGGTTGGCATTACATCAGACTAGCAATCTTCCTCAAAGTGTTGAAAGCCTTGACATAACTGCAAATCATTGTTGACTTGTCATGCAGATATAATTTTTTTCTGACAGCTTAATTAAGAATACAGTGGATATTTGTTGTAAAGTCTAACTGAATGCCTGAAGGCCAGTCATGTAAAGCCTTTAAGATGTCTCCTTCTTCACCTTGATTACTATCATCTTCTTTCCCTGTCTACTAGATATAAAAAATATCAAGACATATGTCCTCTTTCTATACGGGTACAGGGCGAGACCCAGAAGCAGACAAAGAGGCCCATGGTTAGAGTCTCTGATATTTGTTATAATCCAAGGGGCAGGCAAGAGAATAGTTGTGGACAGGCAAAATATCATAAACAATGTCACAGTCCAGGAGGTACAGAGTGGCAGGTAGGCTCGAGGGCAGGGCAGGCAGTATGGTCAGGTAGGCTCGAGGTCAGGGCAAGGCAGTATGGTCAGGTAGGCTCGAGGGCAAGGCAGGCAGTATGGTCAGGCAAGCTCGAAGGCAGGGTCAGGCAGACTGGTCAGGCAGGCGGGTACAGAGTCAAGGCAGACAAGGGTCAAAACTGGGAGGACTAGCAAAAGAGAGATCAGATAAAGCAGGAGCACGGAAAAACAAGCTGGTTGACTTGAACAGACAAGACAAACTGGCAACCTACAAACAGGGAACACCGGAATAAATACCCAGGGGCTAATGGGGAAAGCGGGTGACACCTGGAGGTGGGTGGAGACAATCACAAAGACAGGTGAAACAGATCAGGGTGTGACAGCACCACCCCTCTAGGGGCGCCACCGTACGTTTGACCTGGGCGCATACCTGGCTGACCGGGGTGCCAGCGGTGAAAGTCAGTGATGAGGGCCAGGTCCAGGTTGTCTTTAGGGGGAACCCAGCACCTCTCCTCCGGGGTGTAACCCTCCCAGTCAACCAGGTACTGGAAACCCCTGCCCTGTGGTCAAAACCCCTGCCCCTTGAGGCGTCTCACCGTGTACGCTGGCTGACCGTCGATGACACCGGGTGGAGGAATGGGCCTAGAAATGGAAGACAAAGGACTCTGAGACAAGGGTTTAGTCTTGGGGACAAGAAAAGTAGAGTGAACATGGAGGGTACAGGGGTAACAGCAGGCGAACAGCAGTGGGACAAAGGACTCTAGAAATGGGAAAAGGACCAAAGAAACGGGGGGAAAGTTTGCGGGAAGCCACCCTGGGGGGTAGGTCCCGTGTGGACAACATTACCCTCTGCCCGACCCTATAGCGGGGAGCCAGAGTCCGGTGGCGCTCCGCTTGTCGACGATACCTGGATGTGGTCTTGAGAAGAGCCGCCTGAGCTCTTTTCCAGGTACGCCGACAGCGGCGGAAGAACATCTGGGCTGAGGCTCTGTTGACCTTAACTTATTGCTGTTGGAAGAGCGGAGGCTGAATCCCCCTTCGAATGCTCCACGGCGGGGGAGAGTCCAGTAGCCGAGCAGGGAAGAGTATTCCTAGCATATTCCACAAAGACCAGTTGCTCCAGGTGGTGGGGTTACTAGCAACAAAACACCGAAGTGTCGTCTCCATGTCTTGATTGGCTCGCTCTGATTGGCTGTTGAATTGGGGATGAAACCCAGAGGACAGACTGGCCGACGACCCGATAAGGATGCAGAATGCCTTCCAGAATCGGGACGAGAATGGGGATGGATTTGAAAGACGTGCTGCACCATGAGCTGGGCCGTCTCCTTGGCTGAAGGTAACTTGGGAAGAGGGATGAAATGGGTGGCTTTGGAAAACCTATTAACCACCATCAGAATGGTGGTGTTACCATCTGATGGGGGAAACCCAGTGACAAAATCCAGGGAAATATGGGACCAGGGACAATGAGGGACAGGGAGTGGCTGAAGGAGGCCAGATGGAGCTTGCCGTGGAGTCTTGCTTTGAGCGCACATCATGCATGTGGCGACGAAGGCCGAGAAATCAGGAGTCATGGTGGGCTACCAGAAGTGTTGTCGAAGGAAAGCCAGCGTACGACGAGCCCCAGGATGACAGGTAAGCCTGGAGGAGTGAGCCCATTCCAGAACCTGAGGCCGGGTCGAATCAGGAATGAACATCTGGGTAGTCGCCCCCCCCCAGGGTCCAGCTGGGAATGTTGTGCCTTGCGGACAAGAGCCTCAATAGCCCAAAACTACCGAAGCCACCAAACATGAGGCAGGGAGGATGGTCTCAGATTCAGAGGAAGTGGCAGTGGAACAGTACAGACGGAAGAGGGCGTCCGGCTTCACGTTTTTGGACACTGGGTGGAAGGAGATGGTGAAATTGAATCTGGTAGATAACTTCTTGCCGCACTGATCCCTTTAGCGGGATCATTTTCGTAAACAACCGCTGAATTGCAGAGCGCCAAATTCAAAAATAATACTAAAAATATTTATAATCATGAAATCACAAGTGCAATATACCAACACACAGCCTAGCTTGTTGTTAATCCACCTATCGTGTCACATTTTGAAAATATGCTTTACAGCGAAAGCAATCCAAGCGTTTCTGAGTTTATCAATCACTAGACACAACAGTAAGAACAGCTAGCCCCAAATTAGCTTGGTCACGAAAGTCAGAAAAGCAATAAAATTTATCGCTTACCTTTGATAATCTTCGGATGTTTGCACTCACGAGACTCCTAGTTACACAATAAATGTTCTTTTTGTTCGATAAAGATTCGTTTTATAACCAAAAGAAAATGTCGAGCTACATCTCTCGGGCGCAGGAACTAATCAAAGGACACCTGATGCGTTTTGAAAAATCTCGCTTATTTTTCCAAATAAAAGCTTGAAACTATGTCTAAAGCCTGGTCACAGCCTGAAGAAACCTGAGGGAAAGCCATTGGAAAAGGAATCTGGTTGATACCCCTTTAAATGGAGGAGAGGCAAACAATGGAACAGGGATAAAAACCTCTGTAGTATTGAACAGTTTATCGTCCGGTTGAAATATTCAGCTTCAGTGTAAAGGGAATAGGGGATATTTTAGGGATGGGGAAATAGAGAAAGGTAGGAAGATAAGATTTGGGAATGTGTTTTATGTGGGTATTAAGGGGGAGGGAAGGGGCTCACCTGGCTTTTATGTTTTGCTATGGTTTGTTTTGTTGTTTTTGGGATGCATAGAGTTGTGCGTTTTAAATTATTTTATGGATAGTTTGTATGTTGTGTATCAAGCTTTAGGTTTTTGTTTGTTAGTAAAAGCTTTTAATAATCTATGAAGCCCTCGTTACCATGACTGAGTAGTGTTGTATCTGTGGACCCCTCGTTACCATGACTAAGTAGTGTTGTATCTATAAACCCCTCGTTACCATGACTGAGTAGTGTTGTATCTATGGACCCCTCGTTACCATGACTGAGTAGTGTTGTATCTATGGACCCCTCGTTACCATGACTAAGTAGTGTTGTATCTATAAACCCCTCGTTACCATGACTGAGTAGTGTTGTATCTATAAACCCCTCGTTACCATGACTGAGTAGTGTTGTATCTATAAACCCCTCGTTACCATGACTAAGTAGTGTTGTATCTATGGACCCCTCGTTACCATGACTGAGTAGTGTTGTATCTATGGACCCCTCGTTACCATGACTGAGTAGTGTTGTATCTATGGACCCCTCGTTACCATGACTGAGTAGTGTTGTATCTATGGACCCCTCGTTACCATGACTGAGTAGTGTTGTATCTATGGACCCCTCGTTACCATGACTGAGTAGTGTTGTATCTATAAACCCCTCGTTACCATGACTGAGTAGTGTTGTATCTATGGACCCCTCGTTACCATGACTGAGTAGTGTTGTATCTATAAACCCCTCGTTACCATGACTGAGTAGTGTTGTATCTATGGACCCCTCGTTACCATGACTGAGTAGTGTTGTATCTATGGACCCCTCGTTACCATGACTGAGTAGTGTTGTATCTAGGGACGCCTCGTTACCATGACTGAGTAGTGTTGTATCTATGGACCCCTCGTTACCATGACTGAGTAGTGTTGTATCTATGGACCCCTCGTTACCATGACTGAGTAGTGTTGTATCTATAAACCCCTCGTTACCATGACTGAGTAGTGTTGTATCTATAAACCCCTCGTTACCATGACTGAGTAGTGTTGTATCTATAAACCCCTCGTTACCATGACTAAGTAGTGTTGTATCTATGAACCCCTCGTTACCATGACTGAGTAGTGTTGTATCTATAAACCCCTCGTTACCATGAATGAGTAGTGTTGTATCTATGGACCCCTCGTTACCATGACTGAGTAGTGTTGTATCTATGGACCCCTCGTTACCATGACTGAGTAGTGTTGTATCTATGGACCCCTCGTTACCATGACTGAGTAGTGTTGTATCTATGGACCCCTCGTTACCATGACTGAGTAGTGTTGTATCTATGGACCCCTCGTTACCATGACTGAGTAGTGTTGTATCTATGGACCCCTCGTTACCATGACTGAGTAGTGTTGTATCTATAAACCCCTCGTTACCATGACTGAGTAGTGTTGTATCTATGGACCCCTCGTTACCATGACTGAGTAGTGTTGTATCTATAAACCCCTCGTTACCATGACTGAGTAGTGTTGTATCTATGGACCCCTCGTTACCATGACTGAGTAGTGTTGTATCTATGGACCCCTCGTTACCATGACTGAGTAGTGTTGTATCTAGGGACGCCTCGTTACCATGACTGAGTAGTGTTGTATCTATGGACCCCTCGTTACCATGACTGAGTAGTGTTGTATCTATGGACCCCTCGTTACCATGACTGAGTAGTGTTGTATCTATAAACCCCTCGTTACCATGACTGAGTAGTGTTGTATCTATAAACCCCTCGTTACCATGACTGAGTAGTGTTGTATCTATAAACCCCTCGTTACCATGACTAAGTAGTGTTGTATCTATGAACCCCTCGTTACCATGACTGAGTAGTGTTGTATCTATAAACCCCTCGTTACCATGAATGAGTAGTGTTGTATCTATGGACCCCTCGTTACCATGACTGAGTAGTGTTGTATCTATGGACCCCTCGTTACCATGACTGAGTAGTGTTGTATCTATGGACCCCTCGTTACCATGACTGAGTAGTGTTGTATCTATGGACCCCTCGTTACCATTACTGAGTAGTGTTGTATCTATGAACCCCTCGTTACCATGACTGAGTAGTGTTGTATCTATGGACCCCTCGTTACCATGACTGAGTAGTGTTGTATCTATGGACCCCTCGTTACCATTACTGAGTAGTGTTGTATCTATGAACCCCTCGTTACCATGACTGAGTAGTGTTGTATCTATGGACCCCTCGTTACCATGACTGAGTAGTGTTGTATCTATGGACCCCTCGTTACCATGACTGAGTAGTGTTGTATCTATAAACCCCTCGTTACCATGACTGAGTAGTGTTGTATCTATGGACCCCTCGTTACCATGACTGAGTAGTGTTGTATCTATGGACCCCTTGTTACCATGACTGAGTAGTGTTGTATCTATGGACCCCTTGTTACCATGACTGAGTAGTGTTGTATCTATGGACCCCTCGTTACCATGACTGAGTAGTGTTGTATCTATGGACCCCTTGTTACCATGACTGAGTAGTGTTGTATCTATGGACCCCTCGTTACCATGACTGAGTAGTGTTGTATCTATGGACCCCTCGTTACCATGACTGAGTAGTGTTGTATCTATAAACCCCTCGTTACCATGACTGAGTAGTGTTGTATCTATGGAACCCTCGTTACCATGACTGAGTAGTGTTGTATCTATGGACCCCTCGTTACCATGACTGAGTAGTGTTGTATCTATGGACCCCTCGTTACCATGACTGAGTAGTGTTGTATCTATAAACCCCTCGTTACCATGACTGAGTAGTGTTGTATCTATGAACCCCTCGTTACCATGACTGAGTAGTGTTGTATCAATAAACCCCTCGTTACCATGACTGAGTAGTGTTGTATCTATGGACCCCTCGTTACCATGACTGAGTAGTGTTGTATCTATGGACCCCTCGTTACCATGACTGAGTAGTGTTGTATCTATAAACCCCTCGTTACCATGACTGAGTAGTGTTGTATCTATGGACCCCTCGTTACCATGACTGAGTAGTGTTGTATCTATGAACCCCTCGTTACCATGACTGAGTAGTGTTGTATCTATGGACCCCTCGTTACCATGACTGAGTAGTGTTGTATCTATGGACCCCTCGTTACCATGACTGAGTAGTGTTGTATCTATGGACCCCTCGTTACCATGACTGAGTAGTGTTGTATCTATGGACCCCTCGTTACCATGACTGAGTAGTGATGTATCTATAAACCCCTCGTTACCATGACTGAGTAGTGTTGTATCTATGGACCCCTCGTTACCATGACTGAGTAGTGTTGTATCTATGGACCCCTCGTTACCATGACTGAGTAGTGTTGTATCTATGGACCCCTCGTTACCATGACTGAGTAGTGTTGTATCTATAAACCCCTCGTTACCATGACTGAGTAGTGTTGTATCTATGAACCCCTCGTTACCATGACTGAGTAGTGTTGTATCAATAAACCCCTCGTTACCATGACTGAGTAGTGTTGTATCTATGGACCCCTCGTTACCATGACTGAGTAGTGTTGTATCTATGGACCCCTCGTTACCATGACTGAGTAGTGTTGTATCTATAAACCCCTCGTTACCATGACTGAGTAGTGTTGTATCTATGGACCCCTCGTTACCATGACTGAGTAGTGTTGTATCTATGAACCCCTCGTTACCATGACTGAGTAGTGTTGTATCTATGGACCCCTCGTTACCATGACTGAGTAGTGTTGTATCTATGGACCCCTCGTTACCATGACTGAGTAGTGTTGTATCTATAAACCCCTCGTTACCATGACTAAGTAGTGTTGTATCTATGGACCCCTCGTTACCATGACTGAGTAGTGTTGTATCTATGGACCCCTCGTTACCATGACTGAGTAGTGTTGTATCTATGGACCCCTCGTTACCATGACTGAGTAGTGTTGTATCTATGGACCCCTCGTTACCATGACTGAGTAGTGTTGTATCTATGGACCCCTCGTTACCATGACTGAGTAGTGTTGTATCTATAAACCCCTCGTTACCATGACTGAGTAGTGTTGTATCTATGGACCCCTCGTTACCATGACTGAGTAGTGTTGTATCTATAAACCCCTCGTTACCATGACTGAGTAGTGTTGTATCTATGGACCCCTCGTTACCATGACTGAGTAGTGTTGTATCTATGGACCCCTCGTTACCATGACTGAGTAGTGTTGTATCTAGGGACGCCTCGTTACCATGACTGAGTAGTGTTGTATCTATGGACCCCTCGTTACCATGACTGAGTAGTGTTGTATCTATGGACCCCTCGTTACCATGACTGAGTAGTGTTGTATCTATAAACCCCTCGTTACCATGACTGAGTAGTGTTGTATCTATAAACCCCTCGTTACCATGACTGAGTAGTGTTGTATCTATAAACCCCTCGTTACCATGACTAAGTAGTGTTGTATCTATGAACCCCTCGTTACCATGACTGAGTAGTGTTGTATCTATAAACCCCTCGTTACCATGAATGAGTAGTGTTGTATCTATGGACCCCTCGTTACCATGACTGAGTAGTGTTGTATCTATGGACCCCTCGTTACCATGACTGAGTAGTGTTGTATCTATGGACCCCTCGTTACCATGACTGAGTAGTGTTGTATCTATGGACCCCTCGTTACCATTACTGAGTAGTGTTGTATCTATGAACCCCTCGTTACCATGACTGAGTAGTGTTGTATCTATGGACCCCTCGTTACCATGACTGAGTAGTGTTGTATCTATGGACCCCTCGTTACCATTACTGAGTAGTGTTGTATCTATGAACCCCTCGTTACCATGACTGAGTAGTGTTGTATCTATGGACCCCTCGTTACCATGACTGAGTAGTGTTGTATCTATGGACCCCTCGTTACCATGACTGAGTAGTGTTGTATCTATAAACCCCTCGTTACCATGACTGAGTAGTGTTGTATCTATGGACCCCTCGTTACCATGACTGAGTAGTGTTGTATCTATGGACCCCTTGTTACCATGACTGAGTAGTGTTGTATCTATGGACCCCTTGTTACCATGACTGAGTAGTGTTGTATCTATGGACCCCTCGTTACCATGACTGAGTAGTGTTGTATCTATGGACCCCTTGTTACCATGACTGAGTAGTGTTGTATCTATGGACCCCTCGTTACCATGACTGAGTAGTGTTGTATCTATGGACCCCTCGTTACCATGACTGAGTAGTGTTGTATCTATAAACCCCTCGTTACCATGACTGAGTAGTGTTGTATATATGGAACCCTCGTTACCATGACTGAGTAGTGTTGTATCTATGGACCCCTCGTTACCATGACTGAGTAGTGTTGTATCTATGGACCCCTCGTTACCATGACTGAGTAGTGTTGTATCTATAAACCCCTCGTTACCATGACTGAGTAGTGTTGTATCTATGAACCCCTCGTTACCATGACTGAGTAGTGTTGTATCAATAAACCCCTCGTTACCATGACTGAGTAGTGTTGTATCTATGGACCCCTCGTTACCATGACTGAGTAGTGTTGTATCTATGGACCCCTCGTTACCATGACTGAGTAGTGTTGTATCTATAAACCCCTCGTTACCATGACTGAGTAGTGTTGTATCTATGGACCCCTCGTTACCATGACTGAGTAGTGTTGTATCTATGAACCCCTCGTTACCATGACTGAGTAGTGTTGTATCTATGGACCCCTCGTTACCATGACTGAGTAGTGTTGTATCTATGGACCCCTCGTTACCATGACTGAGTAGTGTTGTATCTATGGACCCCTCGTTACCATGACTGAGTAGTGTTGTATCTATGGACCCCTCGTTACCATGACTGAGTAGTGATGTATCTATAAACCCCTCGTTACCATGACTGAGTAGTGTTGTATCTATGGACCCCTCGTTACCATGACTGAGTAGTGTTGTATCTATGGACCCCTCGTTACCATGACTGAGTAGTGTTGTATCTATGGACCCCTCGTTACCATGACTGAGTAGTGTTGTATCTTTAAACCCCTCGTTACTATGACTGAATAGTGTTGTATCTATGAACCCCTCGTTACCATGACTGAGTAGTGTTGTATCTATGAACCCCTCGTTACCATGACTGAGTAGTGTTGTATCTATAAACCCCTCGCTACCATGACTGAGTAGTGTTGTATCTATAAACCCCTCGTTACCATGACTGAGTAGTGTTGTATCTATGGACCCCTCGTTACCATGACTGAGTAGTGATGTATCTATAAACCCCTCGTTACCATGACTGAGTAGTGTTGTATCTATAAACCCCTCGTTACCATGACTGAGTAGTGTTGTATCTATGAACCCCTCGTTACCATGACTGAGTAGTGTTGTATCTATGGACCCCTCGTTACCATGACTGAGTAGTGTTGTATCTATGGACCCCTCGTTACCATGACTGAGTAGTGTTGTATCTATGGACCCCTCGTTACCATGACTGAGTAGTGTTGTATCTATAAACCCCTCGTTACCATGACTGAGTAGTGTTGTATCTATGGACCCCTCGTTACCATGACTGAGTAGTGTTGTATCTATAAACCCCTCGTTACCATGACTGAGTAGTGTTGTATCTATGGACCCCTCGTTACCATGACTGAGTAGTGTTGTATCTATGAACCCCTCGTTACCATGACTGAGTAGTGTTGTATCTATGGACCCCTCGTTACCATGACTGAGTAGTGTTGTATCTATGAACCCCTTGTTACCATGACTGAGTAGTGTTGTATCTATGGACCCCTTGTTACCATGACTGAGTAGTGTTGTATCTATGGACCCCTCGTTACCATGACTGAGTAGTGTTGTATCTAGGGACGCCTCGTTACCATGACTAAGTAGTGTTGTATCTATAAACCCCTCGTTACCATGACTGAGTAGTGTTGTATCTATGGACCCCTCGTTACCATGACTGAGTAGTGTTGTATCTATGGACCCCTCGTTACCATGACTGAGTAGTGTTGTATCTATGGACCCCTCGTTACCATGACTGAGTAGTGTTGTATCTATAAACCCCTCGTTACCATGACTGAGTAGTGTTGTATCTATGGACCCCTCGTTACCATGACTGAGTAGTGTTGTATCTATGAACCCCTGGTTACCATGACTGAGTAGTGATGTATCTATAAACCCCTCGTTACCATGACTGAGTAGTGTTGTATCTATGGACCCCTCGTTACCATGACTGAGTAGTGTTGTATCTATCAACCCCTCGTTACCATGACTGAGTAGTGTTGTATCTATGAACCCCTCGTTACCATGACTGAGTAGTGTTGTATCTATGAACCCCTCGTTACCATGACTGAGTACTGTTGTATCTATGAACCCCTCGTTACCATGACTGAGTAGTGTTGTATCTATGGACCCCTTGTTACCATGACTGAGTAGTGTTGTATCTATGGACCCCTCGTTACCATGACTGAGTAGTGTTGTATCTATGGACCCCTCGTTACCATGACTGAGTAGTGTTGTATCTATGGACCCCTCGTTACCATGACTGAGTAGTGTTGTATCTATGGACCCCTCGTTACCATGACTGAGTAGTGTTGTATCTATAAACCCCTCGTTACCATGACTGAGTAGTGTTGTATCTATGGACCCCTCGTTACCATGACTGAGTAGTGTTGTATCTATGAACCCCTGGTTACCATGACTGAGTAGTGATGTATCTATAAACCCCTCGTTACCATGACTGAGTAGTGTTGTATCTATGGACCCCTCGTTACCATGACTGAGTAGTGTTGTATCTATCAACCCCTCGTTACCATGACTGAGTAGTGTTGTATCTATGAACCCCTCGTTACCATGACTGAGTAGTGTTGTATCTATGAACCCCTCGTTACCATGACTGAGTACTGTTGTATCTATGAACCCCTCGTTACCATGACTGAGTAGTGTTGTATCTATGGACCCCTTGTTACCATGACTGAGTAGTGTTGTATCTATGGACCCCTCGTTACCATGACTGAGTAGTGTTGTATCTAGGGACGCCTCGTTACCATGACTGAGTAGTGTTGTATCTATGAACCCCTCGTTACCATGACTGAGTAGTGTTGTATCTATGGACCCCTCGTTACCATGACTGAGTAGTGTTGTATCTATGGACCCCTCGTTACCATGACTGAGTAGTGTTGTATCAATAAACCCCTCGTTACCATGACTGAGTAGTGTTGTATCTATGGACCCCTCGTTACCATGACTGAGTAGTGTTGTATCTATGAACCCCTCGTTACCATGACTGAGTAGTGTTGTATCTATGGACCCCTCGTTACCATGACTGAGTAGTGTTGTATCTATGGACCCCTCGTTACCATGACTGAGTAGTGTTGTATCTATGGACCCCTTGTTACCATGACTGAGTAGTGTTGTATCTATGGACCCCTCGTTACCATGACTGAGTAGTGTTGTATCTATGGACCCCTCGTTACCATGACTGAGTAGTGTTGTATCTATGGACCCCTCGTTACCATGACTAAGTAGTGTTGTATCTATAAACCCCTCGTTACCATGACTGAGTAGTGTTGTATCTATGGACCCCTCGTTACCATGACTGAGTAGTGTTGTATCTATAAAC
Organism: Salvelinus fontinalis; assembly: GCF_029448725.1. Classification (NCBI taxonomy): domain Eukaryota; kingdom Metazoa; phylum Chordata; class Actinopteri; order Salmoniformes; family Salmonidae; genus Salvelinus; species Salvelinus fontinalis. Next base: position 51,441,295 of record NC_074680.1, read on the forward strand.
CCCTCGTTACCATGACTGAGTAGTGTTGTATCTATGAACCCCTCGTTACCATGACTGAGTAGTGTTGTATCTATGGACCCCTCGTTACCATGACTGAGTAGTGTTGTATCTATAAACCCCTCGTTACCATGACTGAGTAGTGTTGTATCTATGGACCCCTCGTTACCATGACTGAGTAGTGTTGTATCTATGGACCCCTCGTTACCATGACTGAGTAGTGTTGTATCTATAAACCCCTCGTTACCATGACTGAGTAGTGTTGTATCTATGGACCCCTCGTTACCATGACTGAGTAGTGTTGTATCTATGGACCCAGGATTCCTCCTAGTGCAGAGCTGCAGGAGAGTAGACCTCTATTAGAGCCAGGATTCCTCCTAGTGCAGAGCTGCAGGAGAGTAGACCTCTCTTAGAGCCAGGATTCCTCACAGTGCAGAGCTGCAGGAGAGTAGATCTCTCTTAGAGCCAGGATTCCTCACAGTGCAGAGCTGCAGGAGAGTAGACCTCTCTTAGAGCCAGGATTCCTCCTAGTGCAGAGCTGCAGTAGAACAGACCTCTCTTAGAGCCAGGATTCCTCACAGTGCAGAGCTGCAGGAGAGTAGACCTCTCTTAGAGCCAGGATTCCTCCTAGTGCAGAGCTGCAGGAGAGTAGACCTCTCTTAGAGCCAGGATTCCTCACAGTGCAGAGCTGCAGGAGAGTAGACCTCTCTTAGAGCCAGGATTCCTCCTAGTGCAGAGCTGCAGGAGAGTAGACCTCTCTTAGAGCCAGGGTTCCTCCCAGTGCAGAGCTGCAGTAGAGTAGACCTCTCTTTGCGCTGTGTTTTGGCTCCACCCCTTGGTGTTAATGAATCACTACAACAATACACACACATCTGCGTTACAGTCATGTCCAACGTATTGGCACCATTGATAAAGACAAGAAAAAAAGACAACAAATTAAATACTATAAATGGTCAGCTATATTGTACAGAATGCCAAAAAGATATGGGGAAATTATTTTATACTAATACATTTACTCAGAGGAATATATATTTAAATATGCACTATGCAGAAATCGCTGCTCCATATTCTGGTTGATAAAATTCTAATAGTTCATCCTAATTTCAGTTTATGTTACTAAACAAGCAAGTATAGTGTAGAGAATCATTGTACCGTCTAAAACGCTGTGAAATATATTTTCTACAACCAAAAATATTGTATTTTCAGGTGTTAAAAGCTGGTTGACAAAACTGAAAGTAAATGATCCAAAAACAACACTGAAGAACGGAAAACCTAGAAACAGAGCACACAGAACAGACATACCGCTTCTTAGACTGGCTTTCAATGAGAACGACAGATCTATATCTCACATTTCTGTGTGAATTTGGTCAGTTCACCCAAAAAAGTCAAATATTGCAGCTTTAACAAGTAATAAAGATAATTTTCAAAAAGATAGAGGTCAAAATTATTGTTTTCAATACTCCAGCACCCTCCCTTTACGAGGATAACGACACAGTATTTTTCTAAAATGTATTATGATATTGGCGAACACAGTGGGAGGGATCTTAGACCATTCCTCTATACAGAATTTTTCCAGGTCCTTGATATCTTTCATCTGCTCTTAAAAACGGTCCTCTTCAATTCAAACCACGGGTTTTCAACGCGGTTCAAGTACGGAGACTGAGATGGCCACTGCAAAATGTAGATTTTTTGGGGTCAATTAGCTAAACAAATTAGCATTTTTATTTGTGCTTGGGGTTAATGTCTGGCTGGAAGATCCACTTGTGGCCAAGTCTCAGCCTCCTGGAAGAGGCGACCAGATTTTAGGTTAAAAGGTCCTGGTACTTGGTAAAGGTCATGTTGTTGACCTTAACACGGCCCCAGGACCAGTGGAAGCAAAATAGACCCATAACATCAAAGATCCACCACCATATTTTACAGCAGGTATCAGCTATTTCTTCTGCATATGCTTCCGTTTTTCGACGCCAAAACCACCACTGGTGTGCGTCGTCAAACAGCTCTATTTTCACGAGACTGTTGATTAACGGCGTTGGCACATGGATTGGACCTACTTTCCTGTCATCTGACCATAAATAACACTGCGTATTACTAGAGGCACGTGTTCAGGAGACACTCCTGTCCCTAGAGTAATACCTGAGGCCAGTTTATCAAAACCATGTTGAAGTTGTTTCATCTTCATGTCCTAGTTTCCCGCTTTGTCAGTTCGATCAAACCTAGATGGTCCTTGGTGGGAACACTCTTTAAATAACGGGAGAACCACTTCTCCCTGTTATGACATGATGAATGGTTCGTTTATGTAAACCTGTCACCTCCGTCTCTCTGTCTAATGTAAAAAAAAAAACGCTACAGACTTTAAACATCCCTGGGACTGAGTGTGACAGACATGGCTACTCTACAGCCCCTACCCTTCTGCAGATCTCACCATGCAGCCGGCATCACTTCAGAGAACTTTACATTTTCCAAACGAGTTGTCCCGTCTGCACAAATGAGGTAGCCGCTCGACCTAAACTGCTAAATAAGACTTTAGACCCCGGCTATGCATTCGACTGAGCCACAGCCATTGTTAAATCTGCTGCACCATAACAATAGTATTTTCTACCGCCGTGCATGTTAACGGTCTCTGGGTTATTATGTGTTGCTCATTTAACTTTCTAATGCAGTACTTTAAAGGCATGCAGAGCTCTTTGCCGTGACCAGATAGGGTCTCTGGAGGGTATCCTGGCATGAGAACAGTCGACTCTAAAAATACATGAGATATGTGATGTAGGAGGAGGGAAGTCCATCTGTTTTCCAGGTATGAATACAACCAGGGCAGTAGTCTATCTGTTTTCCAGGTATGAATACAACCAGGACAGTAGTCTGTTTTCCAGGTATGAATACAACCAGGGCAGTAGTCTATCTGTGTTCCAGGTATGAATACAACCAGGGCAGTAGTCTGTCTGTTTTCCAGGTATGAATACAACCAGGGCAGTAGTCTGTCTGTTTTCCAGGTATGAATACAACCAGGGCAGTAGTCTATCTGTTTTCCAGGTATAAATACAACCAGGGCAGTAGTCTATCTGTTTTCCAGGTATGAATACAACCAGGGCAGTAGTCTATCTGTTTTCCAGGTATGAATACAACCAGGGCAGTAGTCTATCTGTTTTCCAGGTATGAATACAACCAGGGCAGTAGTCTATCTGTTTTCCAGGTATAAATACAACCAGGGCAGTAGTCTATCTGTTTTCCAGGTATGAATTCAACCAGGGCAGTAGTCTGTTTTCCAGGTATGAATTCAACCAGGGCAGTAGTCTATCTGTTTTCCAGGTATGAATTCAACCAGGGCAGTAGTCTGTTTTCCAGGTATGAATTCAACCAGGGCAGTAGTCTGTTTTCCAGGTATGATTACAACCAGGGCAGTAGTCTGTTTTCCAGGTATGAATACAACCAGGGCAGTAGTCTATCTGTTTTCCAGGTATGAATACAACCAGGGCAGTAGTCTGTCTGTTTTCCAGGTATAAATACAACCAGGGCAGTAGTCTATCTGTTTTCCAGGTATGAATACAACCAGGGCAGTAGTCTATCTGTTTTCCAGGTATGAATACAACCAGGGCAGTAGTCTATCTGTTTTCCAGGTATGAATACAACCAGGGCAGTAGTCTGTTTTCCAGGTATGAATACAACCAGGGCAGTAGTCTATCTGTTTTCCAGGTATGAATACAACCAGGGCAGTAGTCTATCTGTTTTCCAGGTATGAATACAACCAGGGTAGTAGTCTGTCTGTTTTCCAGGTATGAATACAACCAGGGCAGTAGTCTGTCTGTTTTCCAGGTATGAATACAACCAGGGCAGTAGTCTGTTTTCCAGGTATGATTACAACCAGGGCAGTAGTCTGTTTTCCAGGTATAAATACAACCAGGGCAGTAGTCTGTTTTCCAGGTATGAATACAACCAGGGCAGTAGTCTATCTGTTTTCCAGGTATGAATACAACCAGGGCAGTAGTCTGTTTTCCAGGTATAAATACAACCAGGGCAGTAGTCTATCTGTTTTCCAGGTATGAATACAACCAGGGCAGTAGTCTGTTATCCAGGTATGAATACAACCAGGGTAGTAGTCTATCTGTTTTCCAGGTATGAATACAACCAGGGCAGTAGTCTGTTTTCCAGGTATGAATACAACCAGGGCAGTAGTCTATCTGTTTTCCAGGTATAAATACAACCAGGGCAGTAGTCTATCTGTTTTCCAGGTATGAATTCAACCAGGGCAGTAGTCTATCTGTTTTCCAGGTATGAATACAACCAGGGCAGTAGTCTGTTTGCAGGTATGAATACAACCAGGGCAGTAGTCTATCTGTTTGCAGGTATGAATACAACCAGGGCAGTAGTCTGTTTGCAGGTATAAATACAACCAGGGCAGTATGTTATTACCTGGTACTTCCTGTATATAGCCATGTTATTACCTGGTACTTACTGTATATAGCCATGTTATTACCTGGTACGTCCTGTATATAGCCATGTTATTACCTGGTACTTCCTGGTTATAGCCATGTTATTACCTGGTACTTCCTGTATATAGCCATGTTATTACCTGGTACGTCCTGTATATAGCCATGTTATTACCTGATACTTCCTGTATATAGCCATGTTATTACCTGGTACGTCCTGTATATAGCCATGTTATTACCTGGTACTCCCTGTATATAGCCATGTTATGACCTGGTACTTCCTGTATATAGCCATGTTATTACCTGGTACTTCCTGTATATAGCCATGTTATTACCTGGTACTTCCTGTATATAGCCATGTTATTACCTGGTACTTCCTGTATATAGCCATGTTATTACCTGGTACTTCCTGTATATAGTCATGTTATTACCTGGTACGTCCTGTATATAGTCATGTTATTACCTGGTACGTCCTGTATATAGTCATGTTATTACCTGGTACTTCCTGTATATAGTCATGTTATTACCTGGTACTTCCTGTATATAGCCATGTTATTACCTGGTACTTCCTGTATATAGTCATGTTATTACCTGGTACTTCCTGTATATAGTCATGTTATTACCTGATACTTCCTGTATATAGCCATGTTATTACCTGGTACTTCCTGTATATAGCCATGTTATTACCTGGTACTTCCTGTATATAGTCATGTTATTACCTGGTACTTCCTGTATATAGTCATGTTATTACCTGGTACTTCCTGTATATACCCATGTTATTACCTGGTACTTCCTGTATATATCCATGTTATTACCTGGTACTTCCTGTATATAGTCATGTTATTACCTGGTACTTCCTGTATATAGTCATGTTATTACCTGGTACTTCCTGTATATAGTCATGTTATTACCTGGTACTTCCTGTATATACCCATGTTATTACCTGGTACTTCCTGTATATAGCCATGTTATTACCTGGTACTTCCTTTATATAGCCATGTTATTACCTGGTACTTCCTGTATATAGCCATGTTATTACCTGGTACTTCCTGTATATAGCCATGTTATTACCTGGTACTTCCTGTATATAGCCATGTTATTACCTGGTACTTCCTGTATATAGTCATGTTATTACCTGGTACTTCCTGTATATAGCCATGTTATTACCTGGTACTTCCTGTATATAGTAATGTTATTACCTGGTACTTCCTGTATATAGTCATGTTATTACCTGATACTTCCTGTATATAGCCATGTTATTACCTGGTACTTCCTGTATATAGCCATGTTATTACCTGGTACTTCCTGTATATAGCCATGTTATTACCTGGTACTTCCTGTATATAGCCATGTTATTACCTGGTACTTCCTGTATATAGTCATGTTATTACCTGGTACTTCCTGTATATAGCCATGTTATTACCTGGTACTTCCTGTATATAGTCATGTTATTACCTGGTACTTCCTGTATATAGTCATGTTATTACCTGGTACTTCCTGTATATAGTCATGTTATTACCTGGTACTTCCTGTATATAGTCATGTTATTACCTGGTACTTCCTGTATATAGTCATGTTATTACCTGGTACTTCCTGTATATAGCCATGTTATTACCTGGTACTTCCTGTATATAGCCATGTTATTACCTGATACTTCCTGTATATAGTCATGTTATTACCTGGTACTTCCTGTATATAGTCATGTTATTACCTGGTACTTCCTGTATATAGTCATGTTATTACCTGGTACTTCCTGTATATAGTCATGTTATTACCTGGTACTTCCTGTATATAGCCATGTTATTACCTGGTACTTCCTGTATATAGCCATGTTATTACCTGGTACTTCCTGTATATAGCCATGTTATTACCTGGTACTTCCTGTATATAGCCATGTTATTACCTGATACTTCCTGTATATAGTCATGTTATTACCTGGTACTTCCTGTATATAGCCATGTTATTACCTGGTACTTCCTGTATATAGCCATGTTATTACCTGGTACTTCCTGTATATAGCCATGTTATTACCTGATACTTCCTGTATATAGTCATGTTATTACCTGGTACTTCCTGTATATAGCCATGTTATTACCTGGTACTTCCTGTATATAGCCATGTTATTACCTGGTACTTCCTGTATATAGCCATGTTATTACCTGGTACGTCCTGTATATAGCCATGTTATTACCTGGTACTTCCTGTATATAGCCATGTTATTACCTGGTACTTCCTGTATATAGTCATGTTATTACCTGGTACTTCCTGTATATAGTCATGTTATTACCTGGTACTTCCTGTATATAGCCATGTTATTACCTGGTACTTCCTGTATATAGTCATGTTATTACCTGGTACGTCCTGAATATAGCCATGTTATTACCTGGTACGTCCTGTATATAGCCATGTTATTACCTGGTACGTCCTGTATATAGCCATGTTATTACCTGGTACTTCCTCTATATAGCCATGTTATTACCTGGTACTTCCTGTATATAGCCATGTTATTACCTGGTACGTCCTGTATATAGTCATGTTATTACCTGGTACTTCCTGTATATAGCCATGTTATTACCTGGTACTTCCTGTATATAGTCATGTTATTACCTGGTACGTCCTGTATATAGTCATGTTATTACCTGGTACGTCCTGTATATAGTCATGTTATTACCTGGTACGTCCTGTATATAGTCATGTTATTACCTGGTACTTCCTGTATATAGCCATGTTATTACCTGGTACTTCCTGTATATAGTCATGTTATTACCTGGTACTTCCTGTATATAGTCATGTTATTACCTGGTACTTCCTGTATATAGCCATGTTATTACCTGGTACTTCCTGTATATAGCCATGTTATTACCTGGTACGTCCTGTATATAGTCATGTTATTACCTGGTACTTCCTGTATATAGCCATGTTATTACCTGGTACTTCCTGTATATAGCCATGTTATTACCTGGTACGTCCTGTATATAGTCATGTTATTACCTGGTACTTCCTGTATATAGTCATGTTATTACCTGGTACGTCCTGTATATAGCCATGTTATTACCTGGTACTTCCTGTATATAGTCATGTTATTACCTGGTACTTCCTGTATATAGCCATGTTATTACCTGGTACTCCCTGTATATAGCCATGTTATTACCTGGTACTTCCTGTATATAGTCATGTTATTACCTGGTACTTCCTGTATATAGCCATGTTATTACCTGGTACTCCCTGTATATAGCCATGTTATTACCTGGTACGTCCTGTATATAGTCATGTTATTACCTGGTACTTCCTGTATATAGCCATGTTATTACCTGGTACTTCCTGTATATAGTCATGTTATTACCTGGTACGTCCTGTATATAGTCATGTTATTACCTGGTACGTCCTGTATATACTCATGTTATTACCTGGTACGTCCTGTATATAGCCATGTTATTACCTGGTACTTCCTGTATATAGCCATGTTATTACCTGGTACTTCCTGTATATAGTCATGTTATTACCTGGTTTTTCCTGTATATAGTCATGTTATTACCTGGTACTTCCTGTATATAGCCATGTTATTACCTGGTACTTCCTGTATATAGCCATGTTATTACCTGGTACGTCCTGTATATAGTCATGTTATTACCTGGTACTTCCTGTATATAGCCATGTTATTACCTGGTACTTCCTGTATATAGCCATGTTATTACCTGGTACGTCCTGTATATAGCCATGTTATTACCTGGTACGTCCTGTATATAGTCATGTTATTACCTGGTACGTCCTGTATATAGTCATGTTATTACCTGGTACTTCCTGTATATAGCCATGTTATTACCTGGTACGTCCTGTATATAGCCATGTTATTACCTGGTACTTCCTGTATATAGCCATGTTATTACCTGGTACTTCCTGTATATAGTCATGTTATTACCTGGTACTTCCTGTATATAGTCATGTTATTACCTGGTACTTCCTGTATATAGTCATGTTATTACCTGGTACTTCCTGTATATAGTCATGTTATTACCTGGTACGTCCTGTATATAGCCATGTTATTACCTGGTACTTCCTGTATATAGTCATGTTATTACCTGGTACTTCCTGTATATAGCCATGTTATTACCTGGTACTCCCTGTATATAGCCATGTTATTACCTGGTACTTCCTGTATATAGTCATGTTATTACCTGGTACTTCCTGTATATAGCCATGTTATTACCTGGTACTCCCTGTATATAGCCATGTTATTACCTGGTACGTCCTGTATATAGTCATGTTATTACCTGGTACTTCCTGTATATAGCCATGTTATTACCTGGTACTTCCTGTATATAGTCATGTTATTACCTGGTACGTCCTGTATATAGTCATGTTATTACCTGGTACGTCCTGTATATAGTCATGTTATTGCCTGGTACGTCCTGTATATAGCCATGTTATTACCTGGTACTTCCTGTATATAGCCATGTTATTACCTGGTACTTCCTGTATATAGTCATGTTATTACCTGGTACTTCCTGTATATAGTCATGTTATTACCTGGTACTTCCTGTATATAGCCATGTTATTACCTGGTACTTCCTGTATATAGCCATGTTATTACCTGGTACGTCCTGTATATAGTCATGTTATTACCTGGTACTTCCTGTATATAGCCATGTTATTACCTGGTACTTCCTGTATATAGCCATGTTATTACCTGGTACGTCCTGTATATAGCCATGTTATTACCTGGTACGTCCTGTATATAGTCATGTTATTACCTGGTACGTCCTGTATATAGTCATGTTATTACCTGGTACTTCCTGTATATAGCCATGTTATTACCTGGTACGTCCTGTATATAGCCATGTTATTACCTGGTACTTCCTGTATATAGCCATGTTATTACCTGGTACTTCCTGTATATAGTCATGTTATTACCTGGTACTTCCTGTATATAGTCATGTTATTACCTGGTACTTCCTGTATATAGTCATGTTATTACCTGGTACTTCCTGTATATAGTCATGTTATTACCTGGTACTTCCTGTATATAACCATGTTATTACCTGGTACTTCCTGTATATAGTCATGTTATTACCTGGTACTTCCTGTATATAGCCATGTTATTACCTGGTACTCCCTGTATATAGTCATGTTATTACCTGGTACTTCCTGTATATAGTCATGTTATTACCTGGTACTTCCTGTATATAGCCATGTTATTACCTGGTACTCCCTGTATATAGTCATGTTATTACCTGGTACTTCCTGTATATAGTCATGTTATTACCTGGTACTCCCTGTATATAGCCATGTTATTACCTGGTACTCCCTGTATATAGTCATGTTATTACCTGGTACTTCCTGTATATAGTCATGTTATTACATGGTACTTCCTGTATATAGTCATGTTATTACCTGGTACTTCCTGTATATAGCCATGTTATTACCTGGTACTTCCTGTATATAGCCATGTTATTACCTGGTACGTCCTGTATATAGCCATGTTATTACCTGATACTTCCTGTATATAGCCATGTTATTACCTGGTACTTCCTGTATATAGCCATGTTATTACCTGGTACGTCCTGTATATAGTCATGTTATTACCTGGTACTTCCTGTATATAGCCATGTTATTACCTGGTACTTCCTGTATATAGCCTTGTTATTACCTGGTACCCCCTGTATATAGCCATGTTATTACCTGGTACTTCCTGTATATAGCCATGTTATTACCTGGTACTTCCTGTACATAGTCATGTTATTACCTGGTACTTCCTGTATATAGTCATGTTATTACCTGGTACTTCCTGTATATAGCCATGTTATTACCTGGTACTCCCTGTATATAGCCATGTTATTACCTGGTACGTCCTGTATATAGCCATGTTATTACCTGGTACGTCCTGTATATAGCCATGTTATTACCTGGTACGTCCTGTATATAGCCATGTTATTACCTGGTACGTCCTGTATATAGCCATGTTATTACCTGGTACGTCCTGTATATAGCCATGTTATTACCTGGTACGTCCTGTATATAGCCATGTTATTACCTGGTACTTCCTGTATATAGCCATGTTATTACCTGGTACGTCCTGTATATAGCCATGTTATTACCTGGTACGTCCTGTATATAGCCATGTTATTACCTGGTACTTCCTGTATATAGCCATGTTATTACCTGGTACGTCCTGTATATAGCCATGTTATTACCTGGTACTTCCTGTATATAGCCATGTTATTACCTGGTACTTCCTGTATATAGCCATGTTATTACCTGGTACTTCCTGTATATAGTCATGTTATTACCTGGTACTTCCTGTATATAGCCATGTTATTACCTGGTACTTCCTGTATATAGCCATGTTATTACCTGGTACGTCCTGTATATAGCCATGTTATTACCTGGTACTTCCTGTATATAACCATGTTATTACCTGGTACGTCCTGTATATAGCCATGTTATTACCTGGTACTTCCTGTATATAACCATGTTATTACCTGGTACTTCCTGTATATAGCCATGTTATTACCTGGTACTTCCTGTATATAGCCATGTTATTACCTGGTACTTCCTGTATATAGCCATGTTATTACCTGGTACTTCCTGTATATAACCATGTTATTACCTGGTACTTCCTGTATATAGCCATGTTATTACCTGGTACTTCCTGTATATAACCATGTTATTACCTGGTACTTCCTGTATATAGCCATGTTATTACCTGGTACTTCCTGTATATAGCCATGTTATTACCTGGTACTTCCTGTATATAGCCATGTTATTACCTGGTACGTCCTGTATATAGTCATGTTATTACCTGGTACTTCCTGTATATAGTCATGTTATTACCTGGTACTTCCTGTATATAGCCATGTTATTGTACTCGTGTATTTAATCCTTGTGTTATAACGTTGTTTATATTGTTTCTCTGCGTTGTTGGGAAGGACCTGTGAGTCAGCATTTCACCGTCAGTCTACACCTGTTGTCACAAATGTTTTATTTCGTAAATATTGTCTTAACTCCATTTTCTTGAAACTGCATTGTTGTTTAAGAGCTTCTAACTAAACATTTCACGGTAAGATCGACACCTGTTATATTCGACGCATGTGACAAATTTGATTAATTTTTTTTTTTTTACAAATGATGTGACAAATAAAATGTGATTTGACATCGTTCTTCCGTGATAAATTCCATGCTTTGGTGTTTTGTTGTTGGTGATGGAAAATGTTGTCTCTGGCACCACTCCAGGACCTCCCATAGGTGTTCAATTAGGTTGAGATCTGGTGTCTGAGACAGTCTGGCATATGGTTTACATCGTTTAATTAGGTTGAGATCTGGTGTCTGAGACAGCCTGGCATACGGTTTACATCGTTCAATTAGGTTGAGATCTGGTGTCTGAGACAGCCTGGCATACGGTTTACATCGTTCAATTAGGTTGAGATCTGGTGTCTGAGACAGTCTGGCATACGGTTTACATTGTTTTCATGCTCATCAATCCATTCAGTGACCACTTGTGCCCCGTGGATGGGGGGCATTGTCATCCTATGGGGCATAGCCATGGTGGCCAAAATAATGGCCTGCCCAGCATATCTTATACATGACCCTAAACAGAGGTGAGCTCTCTACCAAACCATCTAAACTGACAGACTTGTGCCCCGTGGATGGGGGGCATTGTCATCCTATGGGGCATAGCCATAGTGGCCAAAATAATGACCTGCCCAGCATTTTTATGCGTTGAACTAGTAACCGAAAGGGTTGCAAGATCAAATCCGCTGGCTGACAAGGTAAAAAATCTGTCATTCTGTCCCTGAATAAGGCAGTTAACCCACTGTTCCTAGGCTGTCATTGACAATAAGAATGTGTTCTTAACTGACTTGCCTAGTTAAATAAAGGTTACATTAAATAAAATGTTTTTAATTAACTTAGGAACCACACATGTGTGGGATTACCTGCTTTCAATCCACTTTCTATCCCTCATTTACTTGTGTTTCCTTTATTTTGGCAGTTACCTGTATATATTACAGCCAGTCTATTCTAAGACCATCACAACCCGCGACAGGATTTCAATCACAAGACAAACACAAACAGGTGATGAGATGTGAATAATATATTACTTCATATTGTATAACCACAAACATCTGCCTGTGTGCAAAGGGCTTTCTAGATTACTGTGTTCAAAACCACATCTGCAGAGGGCATACATGGAGATTTCTGCATTAGAGAGACAGCTCTGTGGTACTCAGGTTGATTAGAGACAGCTCTGTGGTACTCAGTATACAGGTTGATTAGAGACAGCTCTGTGGTACTCAGTATACAGGTTGATTAGAGAGACAGCTCTGTGGTACTCAGTATGCAGGTTGATTAGACACAGCTCTGTGGTACTCAGGTTGATTAGAGAGACAGCTCTGTGGTACTCAGTATACAGGTTGATTAGAGACAGCTCTGTGGTACTCAGGTTGATTAGAGACAGCTCTGTGGTACTCAGTATACAGGTTGATTAGAGACAGCTCTGTGGTACTCAGTATACAGGTTGATTAGAGAGACAGCTCTGTGGTACTCAGTATACAGGTTGATTAGAGACAGCTCTGTGGTACTCAGTATACAGGTTTATTAGAGAGACAGCTCTGTGGTACTCAGTGTTAATGGTGATTAGAGACAGCTCTGTGGTACTCAGTATACAGGTTGATTAGAGACAGCTCTGTGGTACTCAGTGTTAATGGTGATTAGAGACAGCTCTGTGGTACTCAGTATACAGGTTGATTAGAGACAGCTCTGTGGTACTCAGTATACAGGTTGCTTAGAGACAGCTCTGTGGTACTCAGTATACAGGTTGCTTAGAGACAGCTCTGTGGTACTCAGTATACAGGTTGCTTAGAGACAGCTCTGTGGTACTCAGTATACAGGTTGCTTAGAGACAGCTCTGTGGTACTCAGTATACAGGTTGCTTAGAGACAGCTCTGTGGTACTCAGTATGCAGGTTGATTAGAGAGACAGCTCTGTGGTACTCAGTATACAGGTTGATTAGAGACAGCTCTGTGGTACTCAGTATACAGGTTGCTTAGAGACAGCTCTGTGGTACTCAGGTTGATTAGAGAGACAGCTCTGTGGTACTCAGTATACAGGTTGATTAGAGACAGCTCTGTGGTACTCAGTATACAGGTTGATTAGAGACAGCTCTGTGGTACTCAGTATACAGGTTGATTAGAAACAGCTCTGTGGTACTCAGTATACAGGTTGATTAGAGAGACAGCTCTGTGTTACTCAGTATACAGTTTGATTAGAGAGACAGCTCTGTGGTACTCAGTATACAGGTTGATTAGAGAGACAGCTCTGTGGTACTCAGTATACAGGTTGATTAGAGACAGCTCTGTGGTACTCAGTATACAGGTTGATTAGAGAGACAGCTCTGTGGTACTCAGTATGCAGGTTGATTAGACACAGCTCTGTGGTACTCAGGTTGATTAGAGAGACAGCTCTGTGGTACTCAGTATACAGGTTGATTAGAGACAGCTCTGTGGTACTCAGGTTGATTAGAGACAGCTCTGTGGTACTCAGTATACAGGTTGATTAGAGACAGCTCTGTGGTACTCAGTATACAGGTTGATTAGAGAGACAGCTCTGTGGTACTCAGTATACAGGTTGATTAGAGACAGCTCTGTGGTACTCAGTATACAGGTTTATTAGAGAGACAGCTCTGTGGTACTCAGTGTTAATGGTGATTAGAGACAGCTCTGTGGTACTCAGTATACAGGTTGATTAGAGACAGCTCTGTGGTACTCAGTGTTAATGGTGATTAGAGACAGCTCTGTGGTACTCAGTATACAGGTTGATTAGAGACAGCTCTGTGGTACTCAGTATACAGGTTGCTTAGAGACAGCTCTGTGGTACTCAGTATACAGGTTGCTTAGAGACAGCTCTGTGGTACTCAGTATACAGGTTGCTTAGAGACAGCTCTGTGGTACTCAGTATACAGGTTGCTTAGAGACAGCTCTGTGGTACTCAGTATACAGGTTGCTTAGAGACAGCTCTGTGGTACTCAGTATGCAGGTTGATTAGAGAGACAGCTCTGTGGTACTCAGTATACAGGTTGATTAGAGACAGCTCTGTGGTACTCAGTATACAGGTTGCTTAGAGACAGCTCTGTGGTACTCAGGTTGATTAGAGAGACAGCTCTGTGGTACTCAGTATACAGGTTGATTAGAGACAGCTCTGTGGTACTCAGTATACAGGTTGATTAGAGACAGCTCTGTGGTACTCAGTATACAGGTTGATTAGAAACAGCTCTGTGGTACTCAGTATACAGGTTGATTAGAGAGACAGCTCTGTGTTACTCAGTATACAGTTTGATTAGAGAGACAGCTCTGTGGTACTCAGTATACAGGTTGATTAGAGAGACAGCTCTGTGGTACTCAGTATACAGGTTGATTAGAGACAGCTCTGTGGTACTCAGTATACAGGTTGCTTAGAGACAGCTCTGTGGTACTCAGTATACAGGTTGATTAGAGACAGCTCTGTGGTACTCAGTATACAGGTTGATTAGAGACAGCTCTGTGGTACTCAGGTTGATTAGAGACAGCTCTGTGGTACTCAGGTTGATTAGAGAGACAGCTCTGTGGTACTCAGTATACAGGTTGATTAGAGACAGCTCTGTGGTACTCAGTATGCAGGTTGATTAGAGACAGCTCTGTGGTACTCAGTATACAGGTTGATTAGAGACAGCTCTGTGGTACTCAGTATGCAGGTTGATTAGAGAGACAGCTCTGTGGTACTCAGTATACAGGTTGATTAGACACAGCTCTGTGGTACTCAGTATGCAGGTTGATTAGAGAGACAGCTCTGTGGTACTCAGTTTGCAGGTTGATTAGAGAGACAGCTCTGTGGTACTCAGTATACAGGTTGATTAGACACAGCTCTGTGGTACTCAGTATGCAGGTTGATTAGAGAGACAGCTCTGTGGTACTCAGTTTGCAGGTTGATTAGAGAGACAGCTCTGTGGTACTCAGTGTACAGGTTGATTAGAGAGAGCTCTGTGGTACTCAGTATACAGGTTGATTAGAGAGAGCTCTGTGGTACTCAGTGTACAGGTTGATTAGAGAGAGCTCTGTGGTACTCAGTGTACAGGTTGATTAGAGACAGCTCTGTGGTACTCAGTATACAGGTTGATTAGAGACAGCTCTGTGGTACTCAGTATACAGGTTGATTAGACACAGCTCTGTGGTACTCAGGTTGATTAGAGACAGCTCTGTGGTACTCAGGTTGATTAGAGAGACAGCTCTGTGGTACTCAGTATACAGGTTGATTAGAGAGAAAGCTCTGTGGTACTCAGTATACAGGTTGATTAGAGACAGCTCTGTGGTACTCAGGTTGATTAGAGACAGCTCTGTGGTACTCAGTATACAGGTTGATTAGAGAGACAGCTCTGTGGTACTCAGTATGCAGGTTGATTAGAGAGACAGCTCTGTGGTACTCAGTATACAGGTTGATTAGAGACAGCTCTGTGGTACTCAGTATACAGGTTTATTAGAGAGACAGCTCTGTGGTACTCAGTATACAGGTTGATTACAGACAGCTCTGTGGTACTCAGTATACAGGTTGATTAGAGACAGCTCTGTGGTACTCAGTATGCAGGTTGATTAGAGAGACAGCTCTGTGGTACTCAGTATACAGGTTGATTAGAGACAGCTCTGTGGTACTCAGTATGCAGGTTGATTAGAGAGACAGCTCTGTGGTACTCAGTATACAGGTTGATTAGAGAGACAGCTCTGTGGTACTCAGTATACAGGTTGATTAGAGAGACAGCTCTGTGGTACTCAGGTTGATTAGAGACAGCTCTGTGGTACTCAGGTTGATTAGAGAGACAGCTCTGTGGTACTCAGTATACAGGTTGATTAGAGAGACAGCTCTGTGGTACTCAGTATACAGGTTGATTAGAGACAGCTCTGTGGTACTCAGTATACAGGTTGATTAGAGACAGCTCTGTGGTACTCAGTATACAGGTTGATTAGAGAGACAGCTCTGTGGTACTCAGTATACAGGTTGATTAGAGGGACAGCTCTGTGGTACTCAGTATACAGGTTGATTATAGACAGCTCTGTGGTACTCAGGTTGATTAGAGACAGCTCTGTGGTACTCAGGTTGATTAGAGAGACAGCTCTGTGGTACTCAGTATACAGGTTGATTAGAGAGAAAGCTCTGTGGTACTCAGTATACAGGTTGATTAGAGACAGCTCTGTGGTACTCAGGTTGATTAGAGACAGCTCTGTGGTACTCAGTATACAGGTTGATTAGAGAGACAGCTCTGTGGTACTCAGTATGCAGGTTGATTAGAGAGACAGCTCTGTGGTACTCAGTATACAGGTTGATTAGAGAGAAAGCTCTGTGGTACTCAGTATACAGGTTGATTAGAGACAGCTCTGTGGTACTCAGGTTGATTAGAGACAGCTCTGTGGTACTCAGTATACAGGTTGATTAGAGAGACAGCTCTGTGGTACTCAGTATACAGGTTGATTAGACACAGCTCTGTGGTACTCAGGTTGATTAGAGACAGCTCTGTGGTACTCAGGTTGATTAGAGAGACAGCTCTGTGGTACTCAGTATACAGGTTGATTAGAGAGAAAGCTCTGTGGTACTCAGTATACAGGTTGATTAGAGACAGCTCTGTGGTACTCAGGTTGATTAGAGACAGCTCTGTGGTACTCAGTATACAGGTTGATTAGAGAGACAGCTCTGTGGTACTCAGTATGCAGGTTGATTAGAGAGACAGCTCTGTGGTACTCAGTATACAGGTTGATTAGAGACAGCTCTGTGGTACTCAGTATACAGGTTTATTAGAGAGACAGCTCTGTGGTACTCAGTATACAGGTTGATTACAGACAGCTCTGTGGTACTCAGTATACAGGTTGATTAGAGACAGCTCTGTGGTACTCAGTATGCAGGTTGATTAGAGAGACAGCTCTGTGGTACTCAGTATACAGGTTGATTAGAGACAGCTCTGTGGTACTCAGTATGCAGGTTGATTAGAGAGACAGCTCTGTGGTACTCAGTATACAGGTTGATTAGAGAGACAGCTCTGTGGTACTCAGTATACAGGTTGATTAGAGAGACAGCTCTGTGGTACTCAGGTTGATTAGAGACAGCTCTGTGGTACTCAGGTTGATTAGAGAGACAGCTCTGTGGTACTCAGTATACAGGTTGATTAGAGAGACAGCTCTGTGGTACTCAGTATACAGGTTGATTAGAGACAGCTCTGTGGTACTCAGTATACAGGTTGATTAGAGACAGCTCTGTGGTACTCAGTATACAGGTTGATTAGAGAGACAGCTCTGTGGTACTCAGTATACAGGTTGATTAGAGGGACAGCTCTGTGGTACTCAGTATACAGGTTGATTATAGACAGCTCTGTGGTACTCAGTGTACAGGTTGATTAGAGACAGCTCTGTGGTACTCAGTATACAGGTTGATTAGAGAGACAGCTCTGTGGTACTCAGTATGCAGGTTGATTAGAGAGACAGCTCTGTGGTACTCAGTATACAGGTTGATTAGAGACAGCTCTGTGGTACTCAGTATACATGTTGATTATAGACAGCTCTGTGGTACTCAGTATACAGGTTGATTAGAGACAGCTCTGTGGTACTCAGGTTGATTAGAGACAGCTCTGTGGTACTCAGTATACAGGTTGATTAGAGAGACAGCTCTGTGGTACTCAGTATGCAGGTTGATTAGAGACAGCTCTGTGGTACTCAGTATACAGGTTGATTAGAGAGACAGCTCTGTGGTACTCAGTATACAGGTTGATTAGAGACAGCTCTGTGGTACTCAGTATACAGGTTGATTAGAGACAGCTCTGTGGTACTCAGTATACAGGTTGATTAGAGAGACAGCTCTGTGGTACTCAGTATACAGGTTGATTATAGACAGCTCTGTGGTACTCAGTGTACAGGTTGATTAGAGACAGCTCTGTGGTACTCAGTATACAGGTTGATTAGAGAGACAGCTCTGTGGTACTCAGTATGCAGGTTGATTAGAGAGACAGCTCTGTGGTACTCAGTATACAGGTTGATTAGAGACAGCTCTGTGGTACTCAGGTTGATTAGAGACAGCTCTGTGGTACTCAGTATACAGGTTGATTAGAGACAGCTCTGTGGTACTCAGTATGCAGGTTGATTAGAGAGACAGCTCTGTGGTACTCAGTATACAGGTTGATTAGAGACAGCTCTGTGGTACTCAGGTTGATTAGAGACAGCTCTGTGGTACTCAGGTTGATTAGAGACAGCTCTGTGGTACTCAGTATACAGGTTGATTAGAGAGACAGCTCTGTGGTACTCAGTATACAGGTTGATTAGAGAGACAGCTCTGTGGTACTCAGGTTGATTAGAGACAGCTCTGTGGTACTCAGTATACAGGTTTATTAGAGAGACAGCTCTGTGGTACTCAGTATACAGGTTGATTAGAGACAGCTCTGTGGTACTCAGTATACAGGTTGATTAGAGAGACAGCTCTGTGGTACTCAGTATACAGGTTGATTAGAGACAGCTCTGTGGTACTCAGTATACAGGTTGATTAGAGAGACAGCTCTGTGGTACTCAGGTTGATTAGAGACAGCTCTGTGGTACTCAGTATACAGGTTGATTAGAGAGACAGCTCTGTGGTACTCAGTATACAGGTTGATTAGAGACAGCTCTGTGGTACTCAGTATACAGGTTGATTAGAGACAGCTCTGTGGTACTCAGTATACAGGTTTATTAGAGAGACAGCTCTGTGGTACTCAGTATACAGGTTGATTAGAGAGACAGCTCTGTGGTACTCAGTATACAGGTTGACTAGAGAGACAGCTCTGTGGTACTCAGTATACAGGTTGATTAGAGACAGCTCTGTGGTACTCAGTATACAGGTTGATTAGAGAGACAGCTCTGTGGTACTCAGTATACAGGTTGATTAGAGAGACAGCTCTGTGGTACTCAGGTTGATTAGAGACAGCTCTGTGGTACTCAGGTTGATTAGAGACAGCTCTGTGGTACTCAGGTTGATTAGAGAGACAGCTCTGTGGTACTCAGGTTGATTAGAGACAGCTCTGTGGTACTCAGGTTGATTAGAGAGACAGCTCTGTGGTACTCAGTATGCAGGTTGATTAGAGACAGCTCTGTGGTACTCAGGTTGATTAGAGAGACAGCTCTGTGGTACTCAGGTTGATTAGAGACAGCTCTGTGGTACTCAGTATACAGGTTGATTAGAGAGACAGCTCTGTGGTACTCAGTATGCAGGTTGATTATAGACAGCTCTGTGGTACTCAGTATGCAGGTTGATTAGAGACAGCTCTGTGGTACTCAGTATGCAGGTTGATTATAGACAGCTCTGTGGTACTCAGTATGCAGGTTGATTAGAGACAGCTCTGTGGTACTCAGGTTGATTAGAGAGACAGCTCCGTGGTACTCAGGTTGATTAGAGACAGCTGTGTGGTACTCAGTATACGGGTTGATGAGAGACAGCTCTGTGGTACTCAGTATACAGGTTTATTAGAGAGACAGCTCTGTGGTACTCAGTATACAGGTTGATTAGAGAGACAGCTCTGTGGTACTCAGGTTGATTAGAGACAGCTCTGTGGTACTCAGGTTGATTAGAGAGACAGCTCTGTGGTACTCAGTATACAGGTTGATTAGAGACAGCTCTGTGGTACTCAGTATACAGGTTTATTAGAGAGACAGCTCTGTGGTACTCAGGTTGATTAGAGAGACAGCTCTGTGGTACTCAGTATACAGGTTGATTAGAGACAGCTCTGTGGTACTCAGTATACAGGTTGATTAGAGACAGCTCTGTGGTACTCAGTATGCAGGTTGATTATAGACAGCTCTGTGGTACTCAGGTTGATTAGAGACAGCTCTGTGGTACTCAGTATGCAGGTTGATTAGAGAGACAGCTCTGTGGTACTCAGTATACAGGTTGATTAGAGAGACAGCTCTGTGGTACTCAGTATACAGGTTGATTAGAGAGACAGCTCTGTGGTACTCAGGTTGATTAGAGACAGCGCTGTGGTACTCAGTATACAGGTTGATTAGAGACAGCGCTGTGGTACTTGTTACGTTCCCCAGTTTCTGTGTTCTGTTTTGTATTTTAGTGTGTGTGTTTCAGGAGATGGCTTCCTGAAGTACTCCCCAACCAGCTGATTGGTCAACCCCAGGCTAATTGGTGATTGGAGCTGACCCCGCCCCCTCGTCAAGAAGCAGCTGACTCTAATCACCATTGCCACCTGAAGATAAAAGCCAGTGTTCTGCCCAAGAGAAAATTGAGAAGGGAGAGAGAGGAGATGAGATTTGGAGTAGAGATTTGGAGATTGAGAGAGAAAAATTAGATTGTGATATAGTGTGGGTTGTGTATCAGAAAGTGTGGTATGTACTGTTGTTGTTGGTAGCAGTTTTTCTATGTCCTGTGTTTGAGTGTTTGTGAAATCATTAATAATTACTCTGTTTCATGTGTTCCCAGGGGGGAAGGAGAAGGCACTTTGGGAGTGCTTAGGCAAGAGGCCCGAGGGCATACATATACCCGTAGTATATTTACTGTCTAGGCACACTAGGTAAGACCTGGGCGGACCACCCCCTGTATTTTGGTTAGGGCACCAGGCGGTGTTAAGTAAGGTAAGTTAAGTGGGTAGGCAGGTTAGATAGGAGAGGGGGAACTTTGATATTTACTTTCTTTGCTTTGGTTCCGTCCAGCCCCTTTTCCCCATATTACCGTGTAAGAAAATAAATTCTAGTAAACGGTAAATTCTGCTTTTGTGTCATCCTTACTCGCACCTACAGTCCATACCTCTTGCACTTCAGAGAGTTGAGTTGTAGCAGGGAGTTGCGTTCCCTCTTCTCAGAGGCGTGCGTAACATACTCAGTATGCAGGTTGATTAGAGACAGCTCTGTGGTACTCAGTATACAGGTTGATTAGAGAGACAGCTCTGTGGTACTCAGTATACAGGTTGATTAGAGAGACAGCTCTGTGGTACTCAGTATGCAGGTTGATTAGAGAGACAGCTCTGTGGTACTCAGTATACAGGTTGATTAGAGACAGCTCTGTGGTACTCAGGTTGATTAGAGACAGCTCTGTGGTACTCAGTATACAGGTTGATTAGAGAGACAGCTCTGTGGTACTCAGTATACAGGTTGATTAGAGACAGCTCTGTGGTACTCAGTATACAGGTTGATTAGAGACAGCTCTGTGGTACTCAGTATGCAGGTTGATTAGAGAGACAGCTCTGTGGTACTCAGTATACAGGTTGATTAGAGACAGCTCTGTGGTACTCAGTATGCAGGTTGATTAGAGAGACAGCTCTGTGGTACTCAGTATACAGGTTGATTAGAGAGACAGCTCTGTGGTACTCAGTATACAGGTTGATTAGAGAGACAGCTCTGTGGTACTCAGGTTGATTAGAGACAGCTCTGTGGTACTCAGGTTGATTAGAGAGACAGCTCTGTGGTACTCAGTATACAGGTTGATTAGAGAGACAGCTCTGTGGTACTCAGTATACAGGTTGATTAGAGACAGCTCTGTGGTACTCAGTATACAGGTTGATTAGAGACAGCTCTGTGGTACTCAGTATACAGGTTGATTAGAGAGACAGCTCTGTGGTACTCAGTATACAGGTTGATTAGAGGGACAGCTCTGTGGTACTCAGTATACAGGTTGATTATAGACAGCTCTGTGGTACTCAGTGTACAGGTTGATTAGAGACAGCTCTGTGGTACTCAGTATACAGGTTGATTAGAGAGACAGCTCTGTGGTACTCAGTATGCAGGTTGATTAGAGAGACAGCTCTGTGGTACTCAGTATACAGGTTGATTAGAGACAGCTCTGTGGTACTCAGTATACATGTTGATTATAGACAGCTCTGTGGTACTCAGTATACAGGTTGATTAGAGACAGCTCTGTGGTACTCAGGTTGATTAGAGACAGCTCTGTGGTACTCAGTATACAGGTTGATTAGAGAGACAGCTCTGTGGTACTCAGTATGCAGGTTGATTAGAGACAGCTCTGTGGTACTCAGTATACAGGTTGATTAGAGAGACAGCTCTGTGGTACTCAGTATACAGGTTGATTAGAGACAGCTCTGTGGTACTCAGTATACAGGTTGATTAGAGACAGCTCTGTGGTACTCAGTATACAGGTTGATTAGAGAGACAGCTCTGTGGTACTCAGTATACAGGTTGATTATAGACAGCTCTGTGGTACTCAGTGTACAGGTTGATTAGAGACAGCTCTGTGGTACTCAGTATACAGGTTGATTAGAGAGACAGCTCTGTGGTACTCAGTATGCAGGTTGATTAGAGAGACAGCTCTGTGGTACTCAGTATACAGGTTGATTAGAGACAGCTCTGTGGTACTCAGGTTGATTAGAGACAGCTCTGTGGTACTCAGTATACAGGTTGATTAGAGACAGCTCTGTGGTACTCAGTATGCAGGTTGATTAGAGAGACAGCTCTGTGGTACTCAGTATACAGGTTGATTAGAGACAGCTCTGTGGTACTCAGGTTGATTAGAGACAGCTCTGTGGTACTCAGGTTGATTAGAGACAGCTCTGTGGTACTCAGTATACAGGTTGATTAGAGAGACAGCTCTGTGGTACTCAGTATACAGGTTGATTAGAGAGACAGCTCTGTGGTACTCAGGTTGATTAGAGACAGCTCTGTGGTACTCAGTATACAGGTTTATTAGAGAGACAGCTCTGTGGTACTCAGTATACAGGTTGATTAGAGACAGCTCTGTGGTACTCAGTATACAGGTTGATTAGAGAGACAGCTCTGTGGTACTCAGTATACAGGTTGATTAGAGACAGCTCTGTGGTACTCAGTATACAGGTTGATTAGAGAGACAGCTCTGTGGTACTCAGGTTGATTAGAGACAGCTCTGTGGTACTCAGTATACAGGTTGATTAGAGAGACAGCTCTGTGGTACTCAGTATACAGGTTGATTAGAGACAGCTCTGTGGTACTCAGTATACAGGTTGATTAGAGACAGCTCTGTGGTACTCAGTATACAGGTTTATTAGAGAGACAGCTCTGTGGTACTCAGTATACAGGTTGATTAGAGAGACAGCTCTGTGGTACTCAGTATACAGGTTGACTAGAGAGACAGCTCTGTGGTACTCAGTAAACAGGTTGATTAGAGACAGCTCTGTGGTACTCAGTATACAGGTTGATTAGAGAGACAGCTCTGTGGTACTCAGTATACAGGTTGATTAGAGAGACAGCTCTGTGGTACTCAGGTTGATTAGAGACAGCTCTGTGGTACTCAGGTTGATTAGAGACAGCTCTGTGGTACTCAGGTTGATTAGAGAGACAGCTCTGTGGTACTCAGGTTGATTAGAGACAGCTCTGTGGTACTCAGGTTGATTAGAGAGACAGCTCTGTGGTACTCAGTATGCAGGTTGATTAGAGACAGCTCTGTGGTACTCAGGTTGATTAGAGAGACAGCTCTGTGGTACTCAGGTTGATTAGAGACAGCTCTGTGGTACTCAGTATACAGGTTGATTAGAGAGACAGCTCTGTGGTACTCAGTATGCAGGTTGATTATAGACAGCTCTGTGGTACTCAGTATGCAGGTTGATTAGAGACAGCTCTGTGGTACTCAGTATGCAGGTTGATTATAGACAGCTCTGTGGTACTCAGTATGCAGGTTGATTAGAGACAGCTCTGTGGTACTCAGGTTGATTAGAGAGACAGCTCCGTGGTACTCAGGTTGATTAGAGACAGCTGTGTGGTACTCAGTATACGGGTTGATGAGAGACAGCTCTGTGGTACTCAGTATACAGGTTTATTAGAGAGACAGCTCTGTGGTACTCAGTATACAGGTTGATTAGAGAGACAGCTCTGTGGTACTCAGGTTGATTAGAGACAGCTCTGTGGTACTCAGGTTGATTAGAGAGACAGCTCTGTGGTACTCAGTATACAGGTTGATTAGAGACAGCTCTGTGGTACTCAGTATACAGGTTTATTAGAGAGACAGCTCTGTGGTACTCAGGTTGATTAGAGAGACAGCTCTGTGGTACTCAGTATACAGGTTGATTAGAGACAGCTCTGTGGTACTCAGTATACAGGTTGATTAGAGACAGCTCTGTGGTACTCAGTATGCAGGTTGATTATAGACAGCTCTGTGGTACTCAGGTTGATTAGAGACAGCTCTGTGGTACTCAGTATGCAGGTTGATTAGAGAGACAGCTCTGTGGTACTCAGTATACAGGTTGATTAGAGAGACAGCTCTGTGGTACTCAGTATACAGGTTGATTAGAGAGACAGCTCTGTGGTACTCAGGTTGATTAGAGAGACAGCTCTGTGGTACTCAGTATACAGGTTGATTAGAGACAGCGCTGTGGTACTTGTTACGTTCCCCAGTTTCTGTGTTCTGTTTTGTATTTTAGTGTGTGTGTTTCAGGAGATGGCTTCCTGAAGTACTCCCCAACCAGCTGATTGGTCAACCCCAGGCTAATTGGTGATTGGAGCTGACCCCGCCCCCTCGTCAAGAAGCAGCTGACTCTAATCACCATTGCCACCTGAAGATAAAAGCCAGTGTTCTGCCCAAGAGAAAATTGAGAAGGGAGAGAGAGGAGATGAGATTTGGAGTAGAGATTTGGAGATTGAGAGAGAAAAATTAGATTGTGATATAGTGTGGGTTGTGTATCAGAAAGTGTGGTATGTACTGTTGTTGTTGGTAGCAGTTTTTCTATGTCCTGTGTTTGAGTGTTTGTGAAATCATTAATAATTACTCTGTTTCATGTGTTCCCAGGGGGGAAGGAGAAGGCACTTTGGGAGTGCTTAGGCAAGAGGCCCGAGGGCATACATATACCCGTAGTATATTTACTGTCTAGGCACACTAGGTAAGACCTGGGCGGACCAACCCCTGTATTTTGGTTAGGGCACCAGGCGGTGTTAAGTAAGGTAAGTTAAGTGGGTAGGCAGGTTAGATAGGAGAGGGGGAACTTTGATATTTACTTTCTTTGCTTTGGTTCCGTCCAGCCCCTTTTCCCCATATTACCGTGTAAGAAAATAAATTCTAGTAAACGGTAAATTCTGCTTTTGTGTCATCCTTACTCGCACCTACAGTCCATACCTCTTGCACTTCAGAGAGTTGAGTTGTAGCAGGGAGTTGCGTTCCCTCTTCTCAGAGGCGTGCGTAACATACTCAGTATGCAGGTTGATTAGAGACAGCTCTGTGGTACTCAGTATACAGGTTGATTAGAGAGACAGCTCTGTGGTACTCAGTATACAGGTTGATTAGAGAGACAGCTCTGTGGTACTCAGTATGCAGGTTGATTAGAGAGACAGCTCTGTGGTACTCAGTATACAGGTTGATTAGAGACAGCTCTGTGGTACTCAGGTTGATTAGAGACAGCTCTGTGGTACTCAGTATACAGGTTGATTAGAGAGACAGCTCTGTGGTACTCAGTATACAGGTTGATTAGAGACAGCTCTGTGGTACTCAGTATACAGGTTGATTAGAGACAGCTCTGTGGTACTCAGTATACAGGTTGATTAGAGACAGCTCTGTGGTACTCAGTATACAGGTTGATTAGAGAGACAGCTCTGTGGTACTCAGTATACAGGTTGATTAGAGACAGCTCTGTGGTACTCAGGTTGATTAGAGACAGCTCTGTGGTACTCAGGTTGATTAGAGACAGCTCTGTGGTACTCAGTATACAGGTTGATTAGAGACAGCTCTGTGGTACTCAGGTTGATTAGAGACAGCTATGTGGTACTCAGTATACAGGTTGATTAGAGACAGCTCTGTGGTACTCAGGTTGATTAGAGACAGCTCTGTGGTACTCAGTGTACAGGTTGATTAGAGACAGCTCTGTGGTACTCAGGTTGATTAGAGACAGC
This sequence comes from Salvelinus fontinalis, assembly GCF_029448725.1. Lineage (NCBI taxonomy): Eukaryota > Metazoa > Chordata > Actinopteri > Salmoniformes > Salmonidae > Salvelinus > Salvelinus fontinalis. Next base: position 51,467,552 of record NC_074680.1, read on the forward strand.
TCTGTGGTACTCAGTGTACAGGTTGATTAGAGACAGCTCTGTGGTAGTCAGTATGCAGGTTGATTAGAGACAGCTCTGTGGTACTCAGGTTGATTAGAGACAGCTCTGTGGTACTCAGTATACAGGTTGATTAGAGAGACAGCTCTGTGGTACTCAGTATACAGGTTGATTAGAGAGACAGCTCTGTGGTACTCAGTATGCAGGTTGATTAGAGAAGCTCTGTGGTACTCAGTATACAGGTTGATTAGAGACAGCTCTGTGGTACTCAGTATACAGGTTGATTAGAGACAGCTCTGTGGTACTCAGTATACAGGTTGATTAGAGAGACAGCTCTGTGGTACTCAGTATACAGGTTGATTAGACAGCTCTGTGGTACTCAGTGTACAGGTTGATTAGAGACAGCTCTGTGGTACTCAGTATACAGGTTGATTAGAGAGACAGCTCTGTGGTACTCAGTATGCAGGTTGATTAGAGAGACAGCTCTGTGGTACTCAGTATACAGGTTGATTAGAGACAGCTCTGTGGTACTCAGGTTGATTAGAGACAGCTCTGTGGTACTCAGTATACAGGTTGATTAGAGACAGCTCTGTGGTACTCAGTATGCAGGTTGATTAGAGAGACAGCTCTGTGGTACTCAGTATACAGGTTGATTAGAGACAGCTCTGTGGTACTCAGGTTGATTAGAGACAGCTCTGTGGTACTCAGGTTGATTAGAGACAGCTCTGTGGTACTCAGTATACAGGTTGATTAGAGAGACAGCTCTGTGGTACTCAGTATACAGGTTGATTAGAGAGACAGCTCTGTGGTACTCAGGTTGATTAGAGACAGCTCTGTGGTACTCAGTATACAGGTTTATTAGAGAGACAGCTCTGTGGTACTCAGTATACAGGTTGATTAGAGACAGCTCTGTGGTACTCAGTATACAGGTTGATTAGAGAGACAGCTCTGTGGTACTCAGTATACAGGTTGATTAGAGACAGCTCTGTGGTACTCAGTATACAGGTTGATTAGAGAGACAGCTCTGTGGTACTCAGGTTGATTAGAGACAGCTCTGTGGTACTCAGTATACAGGTTGATTAGAGAGACAGCTCTGTGGTACTCAGTATACAGGTTGATTAGAGACAGCTCTGTGGTACTCAGTATACAGGTTGATTAGAGACAGCTCTGTGGTACTCAGTATACAGGTTTATTAGAGAGACAGCTCTGTGGTACTCAGTATACAGGTTGATTAGAGAGACAGCTCTGTGGTACTCAGTATACAGGTTGATTAGAGAGACAGCTCTGTGGTACTCAGTATACAGGTTGATTAGAGACAGCTCTGTGGTACTCAGTATACAGGTTGATTAGAGAGACAGCTCTGTGGTACTCAGTATACAGGTTGATTAGAGAGACAGCTCTGTGGTACTCAGGTTGATTAGAGACAGCTCTGTGGTACTCAGGTTGATTAGAGACAGCTCTGTGGTACTCAGGTTGATTAGAGAGACAGCTCTGTGGTACTCAGGTTGATTAGAGACAGCTCTGTGGTACTCAGGTTGATTAGAGAGACAGCTCTGTGGTACTCAGTATGCAGGTTGATTAGAGACAGCTCTGTGGTACTCAGGTTGATTAGAGAGACAGCTCTGTGGTACTCAGGTTGATTAGAGACAGCTCTGTGGTACTCAGTATACAGGTTGATTAGAGAGACAGCTCTGTGGTACTCAGTATGCAGGTTGATTATAGACAGCTCTGTGGTACTCAGTATGCAGGTTGATTAGAGACAGCTCTGTGGTACTCAGTATGCAGGTTGATTATAGACAGCTCTGTGGTACTCAGTATGCAGGTTGATTAGAGACAGCTCTGTGGTACTCAGTATGCAGGTTGATTAGAGAGACAGCTCTGTGGTACTCAGGTTGATTAGAGAGACAGCTCTGTGGTACTCAGGTTGATTAGAGACAGCTGTGTGGTACTCAGTATACGCGTTGATTAGAGACAGCTCTGTGGTACTCAGTATACAGGTTTATTAGAGAGACAGCTCTGTGGTACTCAGTATACAGGTTGATTAGAGAGACAGCTCTGTGGTACTCAGGTTGATTAGAGACAGCTCTGTGGTACTCAGGTTGATTAGAGAGACAGCTCTGTGGTACTCAGTATACAGGTTGATTAGAGACAGCTCTGTGGTACTCAGTATACAGGTTTATTAGAGAGACAGCTCTGTGGTACTCAGGTTGATTAGAGAGACAGCTCTGTGGTACTCAGTATACAGGTTGATTAGAGACAGCTCTGTGGTACTCAGTATACAGGTTGATTAGAGACAGCTCTGTGGTACTCAGTATGCAGGTTGATTATAGACAGCTCTGTGGTACTCAGGTTGATTAGAGACAGCTCTGTGGTACTCAGTATGCAGGTTGATTAGAGAGACAGCTCTGTGGTACTCAGTATACAGGTTGATTAGAGAGACAGCTCTGTGGTACTCAGGTTGATTAGAGACAGCGCTGTGGTACTCAGTATACAGGTTGATTAGAGACAGCGCTGTGGTACTTGTTACGTTCCCCAGTTTCTGTGTTCTGTTTTGTATTTTAGTGTGTGTGTTTCAGGAGATGGCTTCCTGAAGTACTCCCCAACCAGCTGATTGGTCAACCCCAGGCTAATTGGTGATTGGAGCTGACCCCGCCCCCTCGTCAAGAAGCAGCTGACTCTAATCACCATTGCCACCTGAAGATAAAAGCCAGTGTTCTGCCCAAGAGAAAATTGAGAAGGGAGAGAGAGGAGATGAGATTTGGAGTAGAGATTTGGAGATTGAGAGAGAAAAATTAGATTGTGATATAGTGTGGGTTGTGTATCAGAAAGTGTGGTATGTACTGTTGTTGTTGGTAGCAGTTTTTCTATGTCCTGTGTTTGAGTGTTTGTGAAATCATTAATAATTACTCTGTTTCATGTGTTCCCAGGGGGGAAGGAGAAGGCACTTTGGGAGTGCTTAGGCAAGAGGCCCGAGGGCATACATATACCCGTAGTATATTTACTGTCTAGGCACACTAGGTAAGACCTGGGCGGACCACCCCCTGTATTTTGGTTAGGGCACCAGGCGGTGTTAAGTAAGGTAAGTTAAGTGGGTAGGCAGGTTAGATAGGAGAGGGGGAACTTTGATATTTACTTTCTTTGCTTTGGTTCCGTCCAGCCCCTTTTCCCCATATTACCGTGTAAGAAAATAAATTCTAGTAAACGGTAAATTCTGCTTTTGTGTCATCCTTACTCGCACCTACAGTCCATACCTCTTGCACTTCAGAGAGTTGAGTTGTAGCAGGGAGTTGCGTTCCCTCTTCTCAGAGGCGTGCGTAACATACTCAGTATGCAGGTTGATTAGAGACAGCTCTGTGGTACTCAGTATACAGGTTGATTAGAGAGACAGCTCTGTGGTACTCAGTATACAGGTTGATTAGAGAGACAGCTCTGTGGTACTCAGTATACAGGTTGATTAGAGACAGCTCTGTGGTACTCAGTATACAGGTTGATTAGAGACAGCTCTGTGGTACTCAGTATACAGGTTGATTAGAGAGACAGCTCTGTGGTACTCAGTATACAGGTTGATTAGAGAGACAGCTCTGTGGTACTCAGTATACAGGTTGATTAGAGACAGCTCTGTGGTACTCAGTATACAGGTTGATTAGAGACAGCTCTGTGGTACTCAGGTTGATTAGAGACAGCTCTGTGGTACTCAGGTTGATTAGAGACAGCTCTGTGGTACTCAGTATACAGGTTGATTAGAGACAGCTCTGTGGTACTCAGGTTGATTAGAGACAGCTATGTGGTACTCAGTATACAGGTTGATTAGAGACAGCTCTGTGGTACTCAGGTTGATTAGAGACAGCTCTGTGGTACTCAGTGTACAGGTTGATTAGAGACAGCTCTGTGGTACTCAGGTTGATTAGAGACAGCTCTGTGGTACTCAGTGTACAGGTTGATTAGAGACAGCTCTGTGGTAGTCAGTATGCAGGTTGATTAGAGACAGCTCTGTGGTACTCAGGTTGATTAGAGACAGCTCTGTGGTACTCAGTATACAGGTTGATTAGAGAGACAGCTCTGTGGTACTCAGTATACAGGTTGATTAGAGAGACAGCTCTGTGGTACTCAGTATACAGGTTGATTAGAGAGACAGCTCTGTGGTACTCAGTATACAGGTTGATTAGAGACAGCTCTGTGGTACTCAGGTTGATTAGAGACAGCTCTGTGGTACTCAGTATACAGGTTGATTAGAGAGACAGCTCTGTGGTACTCAGGTTGATTAGAGACAGCTCTGTGGTACTCAGTATACAGGTTGATTAGAGACAGCTCTGTGGTACTCAGTATACAGGTTGATTAGAGACAGCTCTGTGGTACTCAGTATACAGGTTGATTAGAGAGACAGCTCTGTGGTACTCAGTATACAGGTTGATTAGAGAGACAGCTCTGTGGTACTCAGTATACAGGTTGATTAGAGACAGCTCTGTGGTACTCAGTATACAGGTTGATTAGAGACAGCTCTGTGGTACTCAGTATACAGGTTGATTAGAGAGACAGCTCTGTGGTACTCAGTATACAGGTTGATTAGAGACAGCTCTGTGGTACTCAGGTTGATTAGAGACAGCTCTGTGGTACTCAGGTTGATTAGAGACAGCTCTGTGGTACTCAGTATACAGGTTGATTAGAGACAGCTCTGTGGTACTCAGTATACAGGTTGATTAGAGAGACAGCTCTGTGGTACTCAGTATACAGGTTGATTAGAGACAGCTCTGTGGTACTCAGGTTAATTAGAGACAGCTCTGTGGTACTCAGGTTGATTAGAGACAGCTCTGTGGTACTCAGTATACAGGTTGATTAGAGACAGCTCTGTGGTACTCAGGTTGATTAGAGACAGCTATGTGGTACTCAGTATACAGGTTGATTAGAGACAGCTCTGTGGTACTCAGGTTGATTAGAGACAGCTCTGTGGTAGTCAGTATGCAGGTTGATTATAGACAGCTCTGTGGTACTCAGTATACAGGTTGATTAGAGAGACAGCTCTGTGGTACTCAGTATGCAGGTTGATTAGAGAAGCTCTGTGGTACTCAGTATACAGGTTGATTAGAGACAGCTCTGTGGTACTCAGTATACAGGTTGATTAGAGACAGCTCTGTGGTACTCAGTACACAGGTTGATTAGAGAGACAGCTCTGTGGTACTCAGTATACAGGTTGATTAGACAGCTCTGTGGTACTCAGTGTACAGGTTGATTAGAGACAGCTCTGTGGTACTCAGTATACAGGTTGATTAGAGAGACAGCTCTGTGGTACTCAGTATGCAGGTTGATTAGAGAGACAGCTCTGTGGTACTCAGTATACAGGTTGATTAGAGACAGCTCTGTGGTACTCAGGTTGATTAGAGACAGCTCTGTGGTACTCAGTATACAGGTTGATTAGAGACAGCTCTGTGGTACTCAGTATGCAGGTTGATTAGAGAGACAGCTCTGTGGTACTCAGTATACAGGTTGATTAGAGACAGCTCTGTGGTACTCAGGTTGATTAGAGACAGCTATGTGGTACTCAGGTTGATTAGAGACAGCTCTGTGGTACTCAGTATACAGGTTGATTAGAGAGACAGCTCTGTGGTACTCAGTATACAGGTTGATTAGAGAGACAGCTCTGTGGTACTCAGGTTGATTAGAGACAGCTCTGTGGTACTCAGTATACAGGTTTATTAGAGAGACAGCTCTGTGGTACTCAGTATACAGGTTGATTAGAGACAGCTCTGTGGTACTCAGTATACAGGTTGATTAGAGAGACAGCTCTGTGGTACTCAGTATACAGGTTGATTAGAGACAGCTCTGTGGTACTCAGTATACAGGTTGATTAGAGAGACAGCTCTGTGGTACTCAGGTTGATTAGAGACAGCTCTGTGGTACTCAGTATACAGGTTGATTAGAGAGACAGCTCTGTGGTACTCAGTATACAGGTTGATTAGAGACAGCTCTGTTGTACTCAGTATACAGGTTGATTAGAGACAGCTCTGTGGTACTCAGTATACAGGTTTATTAGAGAGACAGCTCTGTGGTACTCAGTATACAGGTTGATTAGAGAGACAGCTCTGTGGTACTCAGTATACAGGTTGATTAGAGAGACAGCTCTGTGGTACTCAGTATACAGGTTGATTAGAGACAGCTCTGTGGTACTCAGTATACAGGTTGATTAGAGAGACAGCTCTGTGGTACTCAGTATACAGGTTGATTAGAGAGACAGCTCTGTGGTACTCAGGTTGATTAGAGACAGCTCTGTGGTACTCAGGTTGATTAGAGACAGCTCTGTGGTACTCAGGTTGATTAGAGAGACAGCTCTGTGGTACTCAGGTTGATTAGAGACAGCTCTGTGGTACTCAGGTTGATTAGAGAGACAGCTCTGTGGTACTCAGCATGCAGGTTGATTAGAGACAGCTCTGTGGTACTCAGGTTGATTAGAGAGACAGCTCTGTGGTACTCAGGTTGATTAGAGACAGCTCTGTGGTACTCAGTATACAGGTTGATTAGAGAGACAGCTCTGTGGTACTCAGTATGCAGGTTGATTATAGACAGCTCTGTGGTACTCAGTATGCAGGTTGATCAGAGACAGCTCTGTGGTACTCAGTATGCAGGTTGATTATAGACAGCTCTGTGGTACTCAGTATGCAGGTTGATTAGAGACAGCTCTGTGGTACTCAGGTTGATTAGAGAGACAGCTCTGTGGTACTCAGGTTGATTAGAGACAGCTGTGTGGTACTCAGTATACGCGTTGATTAGAGACAGCTCTGTGGTACTCAGTATACAGGTTTATTAGAGAGACAGCTCTGTGGTACTCAGTATACAGGTTGATTAGAGAGACAGCTCTGTGGTACTCAGGTTGATTAGAGACAGCTCTGTGGTACTCAGGTTGATTAGAGAGACAGCTCTGTGGTACTCAGTATACAGGTTGATTAGAGACAGCTCTGTGGTACTCAGTATACAGGTTGATTAGAGACAGCTCTGTGGTACTCAGTATGCAGGTTGATTATAGACAGCTCTGTGGTACTCAGGTTGATTAGAGACAGCTCTGTGGTACTCAGTATACAGGTTGATTAGAGAGACAGCTCTGTGGTACTCAGTATACAGGTTGATTAGAGAGACAGCTCTGTGGTACTCAGGTTGATTAGAGACAGCGCTGTGGTACTCAGTATACAGGTTGATTAGAGACAGCGCTGTGGTACTTGTTACGTTCCCCAGTTTCTGTGTTCTGTTTTGTATTTTAGTGTGTGTGTTTCAGGAGATGGCTTCCTGAAGTACTCCCCAACCAGCTGATTGGTCAACCCCAGGCTAATTGGTGATTGGAGCTGACCCCGCCCCCTCGTCAAGAAGCAGCTGACTCTAATCACCATTGCCACCTGAAGATAAAAGCCAGTGTTCTGCCCAAGAGAAAATTGAGAAGGGAGAGAGAGGAGATGAGATTTGGAGTAGAGATTTGGAGATTGAGAGAGAAAAATTAGATTGTGATATAGTGTGGGTTGTGTATCAGAAAGTGTGGTATGTACTGTTGTTGTTGGTAGCAGTTTTTCTATGTCCTGTGTTTGAGTGTTTGTGAAATCATTAATAATTACTCTGTTTCATGTGTTCCCAGGGGGGAAGGAGAAGGCACTTTGGGAGTGCTTAGGCAAGAGGCCCGAGGGCATACATATACCCGTAGTATATTTACTGTCTAGGCACACTAGGTAAGACCTGGGCGGACCACCCCCTGTATTTTGGTTAGGGCACCAGGCGGTGTTAAGTAAGGTAAGTTAAGTGGGTAGGCAGGTTAGATAGGAGAGGGGGAACTTTGATATTTACTTTCTTTGCTTTGGTTCCGTCCAGCCCCTTTTCCCCATATTACCGTGTAAGAAAATAAATTCTAGTAAACGGTAAATTCTGCTTTTGTGTCATCCTTACTCGCACCTACAGTCCATACCTCTTGCACTTCAGAGAGTTGAGTTGTAGCAGGGAGTTGCGTTCCCTCTTCTCAGAGGCGTGCGTAACATACTCAGTATGCAGGTTGATTAGAGACAGCTCTGTGGTACTCAGTATACAGGTTGATTAGAGAGACAGCTCTGTGGTACTCAGTATACAGGTTGATTAGAGAGACAGCTCTGTGGTACTCAGTATACAGGTTGATTAGAGACAGCTCTGTGGTACTCAGTATACAGGTTGATTAGAGACAGCTCTGTGGTACTCAGGTTGATTAGAGACAGCTCTGTGGTACTCAGGTTGATTAGAGACAGCTCTGTGGTACTCAGTATACAGGTTGATTAGAGACAGCTCTGTGGTACTCAGGTTGATTAGAGACAGCTATGTGGTACTCAGTATACAGGTTGATTAGAGACAGCTCTGTGGTACTCAGGTTGATTAGAGACAGCTCTGTGGTAGTCAGTATGCAGGTTGATTAGAGACAGCTCTGTGGTACTCAGGTTGATTAGAGACAGCTCTGTGGTACTCAGTATACAGGTTGATTAGAGACAGCTCTGTGATACTCAGGTTGATTAGAGACAGCTCTGTGGTACTCAGTATGCAGGTTGATTATAGACAGCTCTGTGGTACTCAGTATACAGGTTGATTAGAGACAGCTCTGTGGTACTCAGTATACAGGTTGATTAGAGAGACAGCTCTGTGGTACTCAGTATACAGGTTGATTAGAGAGACAGCGCTGTGGTACTCAGGTTGATTAGAGACAGCTCTGTGGTACTCAGTATACAGGTTGATTAGAGACAGCTCTGTGGTACTCAGTATACAGGTTGATTAGAGACAGCTCTGTGGTACTCAGTATGCAGGTTGATTAGAGAGACAGCTCTGTGGTACTCAGGTTGATTAGAGACAGCTCGGTGGTACTCAGTATACAGGTTGATTAGAGACAGCTCTGTGGTACTCAGTATACAGGTTTATTAGAGAGACAGCTCTGTGGTACTCAGTATACAGGTTGATTAGAGACAGCTCTGTGGTACTCAGTATACAGGTTGATTAGAGTGACAGCTCTGTGGTACTCAGTATACAGGTTGATTAGAGACAGCTCTGTGGTACTCAGGTTGATTAGAGACAGCTCTGTGGTACTCAGTATGCAGGTTGATTAGAGACAGCTCTGTGGTACTCAGTATACAGGTTGATTAGAGAGACAGCTCTGTGGTACTCAGGTTGATTAGAGACAGCTCTGTGGTACTCAGTGTACAGGTTGATTAGAGAGACAGCTCTGTGGTACTCAGTATACAGGTTGATTAGAGAGACAGCTCTGTGGTACTCAGGTTGATTAGAGACAGCTCTGTGGTACTCAGTATACAGGTTGATTAGAGAGACAGCTCTGTGGTACTCAGTGTACAGGTTGATTAGAGACAGCTCTGTGGTACTCAGTATACAGGTTGATTAGAGTGACAGCTCTGTGGTACTCAGTATACAGGTTGATTAGAGAGACAGCTCTGTGGTACTCAGTATACAGGTTGATTAGAGAGACAGCTCTGTGGTACTCAGTATACAGGTTGATTAGAGACAGCTCTGTGGTACTCAGTATGCAGGTTGATTAGAGACAGCTCTGTGGTACTCAGTATACAGGTTGATTAGAGACAGCTCTGTGGTACTCAGTATACAGGTTGATTAGAGACAGCTCTGTGGTACTCAGTATACAGGTTGATTAGAGACAGCTCTGTGGTACTCAGTATACAGGTTTATTAGAGAGACAGCTCTGTGGTACTCAGTATACAGGTTGATTAGAGACAGCTCTGTGGTACTCAGGTTGATTAGAGACAGCGCTGTGGTACTCAGTATACAGGTTGATTAGAGACAGCTCTGTGATACTCAGGTTGATTAGAGACAGCTCTGTGGTACTCAGTATGCAGGTTGATTAGAGACAGCTCTGTGGTACTCAGTATACAGGTTGATTAGAGACAGCTCTGTGATACTCAGGTTGATTAGAGACAGCTCTGTGGTACTCAGTATGCAGGTTGATTATAGACAGCTCTGTGGTACTCAGTATACAGGTTGATTAGAGACAGCTCTGTGGTACTCAGTATACAGGTTGATTAGAGAGACAGCTCTGTGGTACTCAGTATACAGGTTGATTAGAGAGACAGCTCTGTGGTACTCAGGTTGATTAGAGACAGCGCTGTGGTACTCAGGTTGATTAGAGACAGCTCTGTGGTACTCAGTATACAGGTTGATTAGAGACAGCTCTGTGGTACTCAGTATACAGGTTGATTAGAGACAGCTCTGTGGTACTCAGTATGCAGGTTGATTAGAGAGACAGCTCTGTGGTACTCAGGTTGATTAGAGACAGCTCGGTGGTACTCAGTATACAGGTTGATTAGAGACAGCTCTGTGGTACTCAGTATGCAGGTTGATTAGAGAGACAGCTCTGTGGTACTCAGGTTGATTAGAGACAGCTCTGTGGTACTCGGTATACAGGTTGATTAGAGAGACAGCTCTGTGGTACTCAGTATGCAGGTTGATTAGAGACAGCTCTGTGGTACTCAGGTTGATTAGAGAGACAGCTCTGTGGTACTCAGTATACAGGTTGATTAGAGAAAGCCCTGTGGTACTCAGGTTGATTAGAGACAGCTCTGTGGTACTCAGGTTGATTAGAGAGACAGCTCTGTGGTACTCAGTATACAGGTTGATTAGAGACAGCTCTGTGGTACTCAGTATACAGGTTGATTAAAGACAGCTCTGTGGTACTCAGTATGCAGGTTGATTAGAGAGACAGCTCTGTGGTACTCAGTATACAGGTTGATTAGAGAGACAGCTCTGTGGTACTCAGTATGCAGGTTGATTAGAGAGACAGCTCTGTGGTACTCAGTATACAGGTTGATTAGAGAGACAGCTCTGTGGTACTCAGTATACAGGTTGATTAGAGACAGCTCTGTGGTACTCAGTATACAGGTTGATTAGAGAGACAGCTCTGTGGTACTCAGTATACAGGTTGATTAGAGAGACAGCTCTGTGGTACTCAGTATACAGGTTGATTAGAGAGACAGCTCTGTGGTACTCAGGTTGATTAGAGACAGCTCTGTGGTACTCAGTATACAGGTTGATTAGAGAGACAGCTCTGTGGTACTCAGTGTACAGGTTGATTAGAGACAGCTCTGTGGTACTCAGTATACAGGTTGATTAGAGACAGCTCTGTGGTACTCAGTATACAGGTTGATTAGAGACAGCTCTGTGGTACTCAGTGTACAGGTTGATTAGAGACAGCTCTGTGGTACTCAGTATACAGGTTGATTAGAGACAGCTCTGTGGTACTCAGTATACAGGTTGATTAGAGACAGCTCTGTGGTACTCAGTATGCAGGTTGATTAGAGACAGCTCTGTGGTACTCAGTATACAGGTTGATTAGAGACAGCTCTGTGGTACTCAGGTTGATTAGAGACAGCTCTGTGGTACTCAGTATACAGGTTGATTAGAGACAGCTCTGTGGTACTCAGTATACAGGTTGATTAGAGAGACAGCTCTGTGGTACTCAGGTTGATTAGAGACATCTCTGTGGTACTCAGTATACAGGTTGATTAGAGAGACAGCTCTGTGGTACTCAGTATACAGGTTGATTAGAGAGACAGCTCTGTGGTACTCAGTATACAGGTTGATTAGAGACAGCTCTGTGGTACTCAGTATACAGGTTGATTAGAGGCAGCTCTGTGGTACTCATTATACAGGTTGATTAGAGAGACAGCTCTGTGGTACTCAGTATGCAGGCTGATTAGAGACAGCTCTGTGGTACTCAGTATACAGTTTGATTAGAGACAGCTCTGTGGTACTCAGTATACAGGTTGATTAGAGAGACAGCTCTGTGGTACTCAGTATACAGGTTGATTAGAGACAGCTCTGTGGTACTCAGTATACAGGTTGATTAGAGACAGCTCTGTGGTACTCAGTATACAGGTTGATTAGAGAGACAGCTCTGTGGTACTCAGTATACAGGTTGATTAGAGAGACAGCTCTGTGGTACTCAGGTTGATTAGAGACAGCGCTGTGGTACTCAGGTTGATTAGAGACAGCTCTGTGGTACTCAGTATACAGGTTGATTAGAGACAGCTCTGTGGTACTCAGTATACAGGTTGATTAGAGACAGCTCTGTGGTACTCAGTATGCAGGTTGATTAGAGAGACAGCTCTGTGGTACTCAGGTTGATTAGAGACAGCTCGGTGGTACTCAGTATACAGGTTGATTAGAGACAGCTCTGTGGTACTCAGTATGCAGGTTGATTAGAGAGACAGCTCTGTGGTACTCAGGTTGATTAGAGACAGCTCTGTGGTACTCGGTATACAGGTTGATTAGAGAGACAGCTCTGTGGTACTCAGTATGCAGGTTGATTAGAGACAGCTCTGTGGTACTCAGGTTGATTAGAGAGACAGCTCTGTGGTACTCAGTATACAGGTTGATTAGAGAAAGCCCTGTGGTACTCAGGTTGATTAGAGACAGCTCTGTGGTACTCAGGTTGATTAGAGAGACAGCTCTGTGGTACTCAGTATACAGGTTGATTAGAGACAGCTCTGTGGTACTCAGTATACAGGTTGATTAAAGACAGCTCTGTGGTACTCAGTATGCAGGTTGATTAGAGAGACAGCTCTGTGGTACTCAGTATACAGGTTGATTAGAGAGACAGCTCTGTGGTACTCAGTATGCAGGTTGATTAGAGAGACAGCTCTGTGGTACTCAGTATACAGGTTGATTAGAGAGACAGCTCTGTGGTACTCAGTATACAGGTTGATTAGAGACAGCTCTGTGGTACTCAGTATACAGGTTGATTAGAGAGACAGCTCTGTGGTACTCAGTATACAGGTTGATTAGAGAGACAGCTCTGTGGTACTCAGTATACAGGTTGATTAGAGAGACAGCTCTGTGGTACTCAGGTTGATTAGAGACAGCTCTGTGGTACTCAGTATACAGGTTGATTAGAGAGACAGCTCTGTGGTACTCAGTGTACAGGTTGATTAGAGACAGCTCTGTGGTACTCAGTATACAGGTTGATTAGAGACAGCTCTGTGGTACTCAGTATACAGGTTGATTAGAGACAGCTCTGTGGTACTCAGTGTACAGGTTGATTAGAGACAGCTCTGTGGTACTCAGTATACAGGTTGATTAGAGACAGCTCTGTGGTACTCAGTATACAGGTTGATTAGAGACAGCTCTGTGGTACTCAGTATGCAGGTTGATTAGAGACAGCTCTGTGGTACTCAGTATACAGGTTGATTAGAGACAGCTCTGTGGTACTCAGGTTGATTAGAGACAGCTCTGTGGTACTCAGTATACAGGTTGATTAGAGACAGCTCTGTGGTACTCAGTATACAGGTTGATTAGAGAGACAGCTCTGTGGTACTCAGGTTGATTAGAGACATCTCTGTGGTACTCAGTATACAGGTTGATTAGAGAGACAGCTCTGTGGTACTCAGTATACAGGTTGATTAGAGAGACAGCTCTGTGGTACTCAGTATACAGGTTGATTAGAGACAGCTCTGTGGTACTCAGTATACAGGTTGATTAGAGGCAGCTCTGTGGTACTCATTATACAGGTTGATTAGAGAGACAGCTCTGTGGTACTCAGTATGCAGGCTGATTAGAGACAGCTCTGTGGTACTCAGTATACAGTTTGATTAGAGACAGCTCTGTGGTACTCAGTATACAGGTTGATTAGAGAGACAGCTCTGTGGTACTCAGTATACAGGTTGATTAGAGACAGCTCTGTGGTACTCAGTATACAGGTTGATTAGAGACAGCTCTGTGGTACTCAGTATACAGGTTGATTAGAGACAGCTCTGTGGTATTGGCATTGGGCAAACCATATACACAATCGCAAATACCACTCAAATGGACGGCAGTTCATCAAAACCATATTGCAACCGGACAATTACAAACGCCAAGTTTAATAAACCAAAAAACAAATAGGGGTTGAGCGTGCTCCACCGTAGGTTTTCATATGGGAAATGGGCACAAAGTCAGGCCCAAAGGGTGACATTTTCAAAATCTCAAAAACAAATTAACATTTTAAAACCTCATAAAATGTGCATTTAGGACCGTTTTTAAAATGTTTTTTTTTTTTTGGGGGGGGGGGGTAATTATACATATTTTATAACCGTATGGAAATACATTGGTCTTATTTTATTGAGTTTGTCCATAAGGCCTATGTTTTGTCCATTTGCCATAAACGATCATAGGAAGTCGGCTTCCGAACCCAAAAGTCAGTGAACCATGTCCAAATGGCATTTATACTGCCCAAATTATATATAGCACTATGTTAAGCCCTGAATCAACCTAGAAGGTCTATTTGTCATGTTCGATCATAGACAGTCATAGGAAGTAAGAATTTCTTGTTGATGTTGATTCAGCATGTTCAATTCGTAATGGGAAGTCCTTATGGATATACATTAGCAATGGATGCTGTCAACTTGCAGAATACCATGTTCACACTGATAATATAGTATATGAGTAATGGACACTATCCAATCGTTCGTTGGTGTTGATTTCAGCCTGTCCATTTGGTGATGGAAAATCCGTCATTAAATACATTGGAAATGGAAAAATGTACACTGTCCATTTGCAATGTCCATTTACAATCTATTACAATGGCCATTTACCAACACAAATTGGACAAGCTCTAATATACTTCAGATATGCCCAATTGACTGGCTCGTTGAACTCGGGATGGTCAAGCAGTGATAGTGGTTCCTCTCCATCGCTCATTGGTGTTGATTTCAACTTGTCAATTTGGTGATGGTAAATCCCAGGTATGGTAAATCCATTTGCAATATAAAATGTACAATGCCAATATACAGTATTATACTGCCATCAAGTCAGTCCTCAGTCAATAAGATATCATTCTGACACAAAACTTATACATACTGACACCAAACTCACTTTGTCCAACTCTTTTAACTTTTCTAGGATAGAGGGCAGCATTTTCACTTTTGGATAAATAGCATGCCCAATTTCAACTTCCTTCTACTCATCCCCAGAATTTAAGATATGCATATTATTAGTATATTTGGTTGGAAAACACTCTGAAGTTTCTAAAACTGTTTGAATCATGTCTGTAAGTATAACAGAACTTATGTAGCAGGCAAAACCCTGAGGACTAACCATACATTTTTTTTTAGGTCATTGTTAACTTCTTGTCAATAGGGGGTGCTGTTAGCACTTTGTTCCCAAATTAAACTTCCTCGCACTCAATTCTTGCTCGTACAAAATATGCATATTATTATTACTATTGGATAGAAAACACTCTCTAGTTTCTAAAACCGTTTGAATTATATCTGTGAGTGAAACAGAACTGGACTTAGAGCAATTTTCCTATGTGGATGTGAGAATGCAAAATTTTGCAAGCTGCTCTGAGATCTGTTTATAAATCTGCCTGTCTTCTATTGGTTGAGATGCACTGCATACGCCTTCCCCTGGATGTTAGCGAATAGGGAGACTTGAAATGGAGTCTCTACGTAGATCTGAAAGGTTATAAATCGCTTGGCAAGGACGTGTCTGGTCTTTTCCCTCTTCGCTCTGACGCACTGAGGACCTTGGCATATTATACTAAAACCTTCGGTTATAGCTCTTAGAAATTTCCGGCTGTGTTTTTATTCGATATAAGCTTTAAAGACATCATAATGTTGTTATTTTAAACCGAATTATATGAGTTTATGTCAGTATACTGCGATTTTCGGGTATTTATTTTCGTGGCGTTCTAGGGAGTTGGGTATCTCTCGCACGTTACATTTGCAATATGATGTGATGTTTTTCATATTGCAAATGTAACGTGCATTCTTTAAAAAACTTTAGAAATACAAAAGTCAACGTCCTGATGACCTCAAGATGGCCGGGCAGTGATAGTGGTTCCTCTCCATCGCTCGTTGCTTGAAATTTCATCATGTCGATTTGGTGATGGTACCCTCCCGTTGAAACATATTGCAAATGCACAAAAGTCGACTAGCAAGTCAGTGTCCATCAGTCATCCATCAGTCATTTTTTTTATTTTATGTTTTTTCTTCTCGAGTCAATGGCCTGAGTATTTATGGAGTTTTTCCAAAAAACTCAAAAAAAATTGTGCACCTGGTATTTTTGGGGGGGTTACCAGGTGCCATGGTTGAAATTGCTTTTAGGGGGCATCCAGACTTCCATACCCGCTCTGGGAGCACTATTCTACGGCCAAAAATCAATTGGTGCTGGCCTGTGATTTATGGAGGTTTTCAAAAAAAGTCAGAAAATATTCATTTTTTTTTCTGGAAAATATTTTATGTTTTTTCTTCTCGAGTCAATGGCCTGAGTGATTTATGGAGTTTTTCCAAAAAAAGTCAAAAAATATTCTGTTTCATGCTTTGGGTTACCAGGCGTCATTTTTCAAAACGGTTTTAAATGCTTCATTTTGGCCTTTTAAAAACAAAATGTTATTTTCGACTATGAAATCCAAAAAGCACTTTTTTAAAGGGGTTGATAAGTTTTTTCTAATTTATTCACATTTTTGACTTCATAATAAATCAGATTGCAAATGCACAAAACATATTCCTTAAGTACAAGTAAACATTTTAAAAAAAATATGATAATAAAATGTGACTAAAGTATCTTCATACAGTTCTTACACATGTGTAATTGACCTAAAAATCGAAAGAATTTCGAAAAACGGTCCCGAAAGCACTTTTTTAAAGGGGTGATACGTTTTTTCCAAATTTGACATTTTTGACTTTTGACTTCCTATGAAATCACATTCCAAATGCACAAAACATATTCCTTAAGTACAAATAAAATTTCCCCAAAAATTATGTTAATAAAATTTGAAAAAATATTTTCATACAGTTCTTACACATGTGTAATTGACATAAAACTCGAAAGAATTTCGAAAAACGGTCCAGAAAGCACTTTTTTAAGGGGTTGATACGTTTTTGCCAAAACCTTCAACAGTTCAAAATTTTACTCTTGGGTCTTGACTTGCGTTACAATAAGCCTACGAAAAATTAGCATAGACCGCACTCGCCCACTATAGGAATTTTGGAGTGTTACACAGCTCATTTGCAGCATGGCATTTTCCATCAATTTTGCACGAAACACCGCCAGAAGTAGTGTATTTGTCCATCGTGTATATGCTGCGCTCGGTGCCAATAACTTGCCATGTTATTTTGTACAATTGGGGGGGGGGGGGGGTTCCCTTACAATTTTAAGGGACTTTCGGTTGTCACAGGAAGCTGAAAGTAAACACATATCCTCACCCTCAGATGATTCGTTGAGAGCCCCAAGACAAGAGTACAAAGGTCTTTTATAGCCAAGATATACCCCTTTCAACCTACATGATGAACAACAGATGTATGGAATGGGTCACAGGGTTAAGATTCGTATGAAAAATACTTAGAATTGTAAAAACGGTTCTCTTTGTGTAGAGACCAAGGTATGGCCCTGGGGTCATCTACTTCCGGGCGCCGAGCGAGATGGCTGCCTCGCTTCGAGTTCCTTGGAAAATATGCAGTATTCTGTTTTTTTTATGTGTTATTTCTTACATTGGTACCCCAGGTGATCTTAGATGTCATTACAAACAGTCGGGAGGAACTACTGAATATACGATTAACGTCAACTAACCACCGTTCCTACCAGGAATATGACTTTCCCGAAACGGATCCAGTGTTTTGCCTTCCACCCAATACAATGGACCTGATCCCAGCCGGCGAAGCTACTCGACGCCGTAAAAGGGGAAAACGTAGCGGTCTCCTGGTCAGGCTTCGGAGACGGGCACATCGAGCTCCACTCCCTAGCATACTACTCGCCAATGTCCAGTCTCTTGACAATAAGGTCGATGAAATCCGAGCACGGGTAACTTTCCAGAGAGACATCAGGGATTGCAACGTGCTCTGCTTCACGGAAACATGGCTAACTCAAAAGACGCTAACGGAGTCGGTGCAGCCAGCTGGTTTCTTCACGCATCGCGCAGACAGAAACAAACATCTTTCTGGTAAGAAGAGGGGCGGGGGGGTATGCCTCATGATTAACGAGACGTGGTGTGACCATCATAACAACACTCAGGAACTCAAGTCATTCTGTTCACCTGATCTAGAACTCCTCACAATCAAATGTCGACCGCATTATCTACCAAGGGAATTCTCTTCGGTCATAATCACAGCCGTATATATTCCCCCCCAAGCAGACACATCGATGGCCCTGAACGAACTCTATCTGACTCTCTGTAAACTGGAAACCACACACCCTGAGGCTGCATTCATCGTAGCTGGGGATTTTAACAAGGCTAATCTAAAAACAAAACTCCCTAAATTCTATCAGCACATCGATTGTCCTACCAGGGCTGGCAAAACTCTGGACCATTGTTATACTAACTTCCGCGACGCATATAAGGCCCTCCCCCGCCCTCCTTTCGGAAAAGCTGACCACGACTCCATTTTGTTGATTCCAGCCTACAAACAGAAATTAAAACTACAAGCTCCCGCGCTCAGGTCTGTTCAACGCTGGTCCGACCAATCTGATTCCACGCTTCAAGACTGCTTCGATCACGCGGATTGGAATATGTTCCGCACCGCGTCCAACAACAACATTGAAGAATATGCTGATTCGGTGAGCGAGTTCATTAGGAAGTGCATTGACGATGTCGTACCCACAGCAACGATTAAAACATTCCCAAACCAGAAACCGTGGATTGACGGCAGCATTCGCGTGAAACTGAAAGCACGACCCACTGCTTTTAACCAGGGCAAGGTGACCGGAAACATGACCGAATACACACAGTGTAGCTATTCTCTCCGCAAGGCTATCAAACAGGCTAAGTCCCAGTACAGAGACAAAATTAAATCGCAATTCAACAGCTCAGACACAAGAGGTATGTGGCAGGGTCTACAGTCTATCACGGATTACAAAAAGAAAACCAGCCCCGTCGCGGACCAGGATGTCTTGCTCCCAGACAGGCTAAATACCTTTTTTGCCCGCTTTGAGGACAATACAGTGCCACTGACACGGCCCGCTACCAAAACCTGCTCCTTCACTGCAGCCGAGGTGAGTAAAACATTTAAACGTGTTAACCCTCGCAAGGCTGCAGGCGCAGACGGCATTCCCAGCCGCGTCCTCAGAGCATGCGCAGACCAGCTGGCTGGTGTGTTTACGGACATATTCAATCAATCCTTATCCCAGTCTGCTGTTCCCACATGCTTCAAGAGGGCCACCATTGTTCCTGTTCCCAAGAAAGCTAAGGTAACTGAGCTAAACGACTACCGCCCGGTAGCACTCACTTCCGTCATCATGAAGTGCTTTGAGAGACTAGTCAAGGACCATATCACCTCCACCCTACCGGACACCCTAGACCCACTCCAATTTGCTTACCGACCCAATAGGTCCACAGACGACGCAATCGCAACCACACTGCACACTGCCCTAACCCATCTGGACAAGAGGAATACCTATGTGAGAATGCTGTTCATCGACTACAGCTCAGCATTTAACACCATAGTACCCTCCAAACTCGTCATCAAGCTCGAGACCCTGGGTCTCGACCCCGCCCTGTGCAACTGGGTCCTGGACTTCCTGACGGGCCGCCCCCAGGTGGTGAGGGTAGGTAACAACATCTCCACCCCGCTGATCCTCAACACTGGGGCCCCACAAGGGTGCGTTCTGAGCCCTCTCCTGTACTCCCTGTTCACCCACGACTGCGTGGCCATGCACGCCTCCAACTCAATCATCAAGTTTGCGGACGACACTACAGTGGTAGGCTTGATTACCAACAACGACGAGACGGCCTACAGGGAGGAGGTGAGGGCCCTCGGAGTGTGGTGTCAGGAAAATAACCTCACACTCAACGTCAACAAAACAAAGGAGATGATTATGGACTTCAGGAAACAGCAGAGGGAGCACCCCCCTATCCACATCGACGGGTCAGTAGTGGAGAAGGTGGAAAGTTTTAAGTTCCTCGGTGTACACATCACGGACAAACTGAATTGGTCCACCCACACAGACAGCGTTGTGAAGAAGGCGCAGCAGCGCCTCTTCAACCTCAGGAGGCTGAAGAAATTTGGCTTGTCACCAAAAGCACTCACAGACTTCTACAGATGCACAATCGAGAGCATCCTGTCGGGCTGTATCACCGCCTGGTACGGAAACTGCTCCGCACACAACCGTAAGGCTCTCCAGAGGGTAGTGAGGTCGGCAGAACGCATCACCCGGGGCAAACTACCTGCCCTCCAGGACACCTACACCACCCGATGTCACAGGAAGGCCATAAAGATCATCAAGGACAACAACCACCCAAGCCACTGCCTGTTCACCCCGCTATCATCCAGAAGGCGAGGTCAGTACAGGTGCATCCAAGCAGGGACCGAGAGACTGAAAAACAGCTTCTATCTCAAGGCCATCAGACTGTTAAACAGCCACCACTAACATTTAGCGGCCGCTGCCAACATACTGACTCAACTCCAGCCACTTTACAAATGGGAATTGATGGAAATTATGTAAAAATGTACCACCAGCCACTTTAAACAATGCCACCTAATATAATGTTTACATACCCTACATTACACATCTCTTATGTATATGTATATACTGTACTCTATATCATCTACTGCATCTTGCCATCTTATGTAATACATGTACCACTAGCCACTTTAAACTATGCCACTTTATGTTTACATACCCTACAGTACTCATCTCATAGGTATATATCGTACTCTATACCATGTACTGCACCATTGCCTATGACGTTCTGTACCATCACTCATTCATATATCTTTATGTACATATTCTTTATCCCTTTACACTTGTGTGTATAAGGTAGTTGTTGTGGAATTGTTAGGTTAGATTACTTGTTGTTATTACTGCATTGTCGGAACTAGAAGCACAAGCATTTAGCTACACTCGCATTAACATCTGCTAACCATGTGTATGTGACTAATAAATTTGATTTGATTTGATTTGATTTGATCTATCTGTACCGAACAGAAACATTAACCCATGCTCTGGAATGCAGTATGACCCAAAGACATTGTACATCTTCCAGAGGCCCATCCTCAGTAGAACACACACAGATGAGTGTTCTAACAACCCCTTATTCTGTTGCATAAAACAACCATTTAATGCAATAAAAGTATTATAACATGATCTTGCAATTTTGCTCTCACAACCTTGACCAAGAAAGTATAAAAAACTATTGGCCTATATCGAATCACAAAAAAAATGTAAAAAGCTGTTGCCCACTGGGATTCTCTGCCTCTAACCCTAATAAGGGGGCTGAGTCACTGGCTAACTGGTAATCTTCCATGCCGTCCCTAGGAGGGGCATTTAGAGGCATCCCCTCTCCCCACTGGGATTCTCTGCCTCTAACCCTATTACAGGGGCTGAGTCACTGGCTTACTGGTGTTCTTCCATGCCGTCCCTAGGAGGTGTGCGTCACTTGAGTGGGTTGAGTTACTGACGTGATCTTCCTGTCCGGGTTGGCACCCCACCTCGGGTTTGTGCCGTGGGGGAGATCTTTGTGGGCTATACTTGGCCTTGTCTCAGGATAGTAAGTTGGTGGTTTGAAGATATCCCTCTAGTGTGGGGGTTGTGGGTGGAGTTATATCCTGTCTGGTTGGCCCTGCCCGGGGGTATCGGCCTCCAGTAATTATGCTGCAATAGTTTGTGTCAGAGGGCTAGGGTCAGTCTGTTATATCTGGAGTATTTTTCCTGTCTTACCAGGTGTCCTGTGTGAATTTAAATATGCTCCCTCTAATCATCTTTGTCTCTCTCTCTCTCTCTCTCTTTTTCTCTCTTCTCTCGGAGAACCTGAGCCCTGATGACTCCTTGCTGTCCCCAGTCCACCTGGTTGTGCTGCTGCTCCAGTTTCAACTGTTCTGCCTGCGGCTATGGAACCCTGACCTGATCACCGGACTACCTGTCCCAGACCTGCTGTTTTTCGAGTCTCTCTCTACCGCACCTGCTGTCTCTAACTCTGAATGATTGGCTATGAAAAGCAAACAGACATTTATTCCTGAGTTGATGACCTGCTGCACCCTCTACAGTCACTGTGATTATTATTATTGTGCGACTCTGCTGGTCATCTATGAACGTTTGAAAATCTTGGCCATGTACTGTTACAATCTCCACCTGGTACAGCCACAAGAGGACTGGCCACCTCTCAGAGCCTCTGGTTCCTCTCTAGGTTTCTTCCTAGGTTCCTGCCTTTCTAGTGAGTTTTTCCTAGCCACCATGCTTCTACATCTGCATTGCTTGCTGTTTGGGGTTTTAGGCTGGGTTTCTGTACAGCACTTTGAGATATCAGCTGATGTACGAAGGGCTATATAAATACATTTGATTGAACCCTCCCAGCCTCCCAGCCTACCAACCCTACCATCCTGTCACCCTCCCAACCCTCCCAGCCTACCATCCCTACCATCCTGTCACCCTCCCAGCCTACCAACCGCACCATCCTGTCACCCTCCCAGCCTACCAACCGCACCATCCTGTCACCCTCCCAGCCCTCCCAGCCTACCAACCCAACCCTACCATCCTGTCACCCTACCAACCCTCCCACTCTACCAACCCTCCCACCCTACCAACCCTCCCACCCTACCAACCCTACCATCCTGTCACCCTCCCAGCCTACCAACCCTACCATCCTGTCACCCTCCCAGCCTACCAACCCTACCATCCTGTCACCATCCTGTCACCCTCCCAGCCTACCAACCCTACCATCCTGTCACCCTCCCAACCCTCCCAGCCTACCAACCCTACCATCCTGTCACCCTCCCAGCCTACCAACCCTACCATCCTGTCACCATCCTGTCACCCTCCCAGCCTACCAACCCTACCATCCTGTCACCCTCCCAGCCTACCAACCCTACCATCCTGTCACCCTCCCAACCCTCCCAGCCTACCAACCCTACCATCCTGTCACCCTCCCAGCCTACCAACCCTACCATCCTGTCACCATCCTGTCACCCTCCCAGCCTACCAACCTACCATCCTGTCACCCTCCCACCCTCCCAACCCTCCCAGCCTACCAACCCTCCCAGCCTACCAACCCTACCATCCTGTCACCCTACCAACCCTCCCACCCTACCAACCCTACCATCCTGTCACCCTCCCAGCCTACCAACCCTACCATCCTGTCACCCTCCCAGCCTACCAACCCTACCATCCTGTCACCATCCTGTCACCCTCCCAGCCTACCAACCCTACCATCCTGTCACCCTCCCAACCCTCCCAGCCTACCAACCCTACCATCCTGTCACCCTCCCAGCCTACCAACCCTACCATCCTGTCACCCTCCCAGCCTACCAACCCTACCATCCTGTCACCCTCCCAACCCTCCCAGCCTACCAACCCTACCATCCTGTCACCCTCCCAGCCTACCAACCCTACCATCCTGTCACCCTCCCAGCCCTCCCAGCCTACCAACCCTACCAACCTGTTACCCTCCCAGCCTACCAACCCTACCATCCTGTCATCCTCCCACCCTACCAACCCTACCATCCTGTCACCCTCCCAGCCTACCAACCCTACCATCCTGTCACCCTCCCAGCCAACCAACCCTACCATCCTGTCACCCTCCCAGCCTACCAACCCTACCATCCTGTCACCCTCCCAACCCTCCCAGCCTTCCAACCCTACCATCCTGTCACCATCCTGTCACCCTCCCAGCCTACCAACCCTACCATCCTGTCACCCTCCCAGCCCTACCATCCTGTCACCCTCCCAGCCTACCAACCCTACCATCCTGTCACCCTCCCAGCCTACCAACCCTACCATCCTGTCACCCTCCCAGCCTACCAACCCTACCATCCTGTCACCCTCCCAACCCTCCCAGCCTACCAACCCTCCCAGCCTACCAACCGTCCCAGCCTACCAACCCTACCAACCCTGTCACCCTCCCATCTCTCCCAGCCTACCAACCTGTCTTCATTTTTACCCTCAGGAGGATTACAACAACCAGTCTTTGATGTCAGATCCACACAGACAGACAGTAGAGAAAGAGCTAAATCTACACTCTCTCTCTCTCTCTCTCTCTCTCTCTCTCTCTCTCTCTCTCTCTCTCTCTCGCTCTCTCGCTCTGTCTCTCTCTCCCTCTCTACCTCTCTCTACCCTCTCTCCTCTCTCTCTCTCGCTCTCCTGTCTCTCTATCTCTCTTTCTCTCTCTCTCTCTCTACTCTCTCTCCCTCTCTCGCTCTCTCTCTCTCCCTCTCTACCTCTCTCTCTCTACCCTCTCTCTCCTCTCTCTCTCTCGCTCTCCTTTCTCTCTTTCTCCCTCTCTCTCTCGCTCTGTCTCTATCTCCCTCTACACCTCTCTCTCTCTACTCTCTCTCTCTCTCTCGCTCTCCTGTCTCTCTATCTCTCTATCTCTCTCTCTCTCTCGCTCTCATTTTCTCTTTCTCAGAGGGATTATTATATCCAAGTCTCTTTTCTCACCACCGACCGGGTGTCAATTAAGGCGACAGAACTGAGGAGAAAACGTCAGAGAAAGAAGAGAAGGGAGGCAGGAAGAGATAGAGGAGTGGTGTGGTATGGGTGATTGAGGTTCATTTGCACATAGAAATATTCAGTAAGGATTTAGAGCCCCACTGAATTCATGAAAAGAAGAAGAATTAGCCAACTGAGTGATATTCTGTCTGGTGTCTGCATGTTTTAACTCATTCATTCAAAACTGGAACTAGAGATTAAACTAAAGTTAACTTCCTCCTTGAGTGAAACATACAGCACAATTATTCTATACTTTATTTACCAAACACCTAATTGCCTGAGTTCCAAATGGCACCTTACCATTTATCGTGCACTATGGGCCGTGTCAAATGTAATGCACAATACCAGGAAACAGACATGTTCTCTTAACCAGGACATGTTCTCTTAACCAGGAAACAGACATGTTCTCTTAACCAGGACATGTTCTCTTAACCAGGACATGTTCTCTTAACCAGGACATGTTCTCTTAACCAGGACACAGACATGTTCTCTTAACCAGGACATGTTCTCTTAATCAGGAAACAGACATGTTCTCTTAACCAGGACATGTTCTCTTAACCAGGACACAGACATGTTCTCTTAACCAGGACATGTTCTCTTAACCAGGACATGTTCTCTTAACCAGGACATGTTCTCTTAACCAGGACATGTTCTCTTAACCAGGACACAGACATGTTCTCTTAACCAGGACATGTTCTCTTAATCAGGAAACAGACATGTTCTCTTAACCAGGACATGTTCTCTTAACCAGGACACAGACATGTTCTCTTAACCAGGACATGTTCTCTTAACCAGGACATGTTCTCTTAACCAGGACATGTTCTCTTAACCAGGACATGTTCTCTTAACCAGGACACAGACATGTTCTCTTAATCAGGAAACAGACATGTTCTCTTAACCAGGACATGTTCTCTTAACCAGGACACAGACATGTTCTCTTAACCAGGACATGTTCTCTTAACCAGGACACAGACATGTTCTCTTAACCAGGACATGTTCTCTTAACCAGGACATGTTCTCTTAACCAGGACATGTTCTCTTAACCAGGACACAGACATGTTCTCTTAACCAGGACATGTTCTCTTAACCAGGACACAGACATGCTATCTTAACCAGGACATGTTCTCTTAACCAGGACATGTTCTCTTAACCAGGACATGTTCTCTTAACCAGGACACAGACATGCTCTCTTAACCAGGACATGTTCTCTTAACCAGGACATGTTCTCTTAACCAGGACATGTTCTCTTAACCAGGACATGTTCTCTTAATCAGGAAACAGACATGTTCTCTTAACCAGGACATGTTCTCTTAACCAGGACACAGACATGTTCTCTTAACCAGGAAACAGACATGTTCTCTTAACCAGGAAACAGACATGTTCTCTTAACCAGGACATGTTCTCTTAACCAGGACACAGACATGTTCTCTTAACCAGGAAACAGACATGTTCTCTTAACCAGGAAACAGACATGTTCTCTTAACCAGGACATGTTCTCTTAACCAGGACACAGACATGTTCTCTTAACCAGGAAACAGACATGTTCTCTTAACCAGGAAACAGACATGTTCTCTTAACCAGGACATGTTCTCTTAACCAGGACATGTTCTCTTAACCAGGACATGTTCTCTTAACCAGGACATGTTCTCTTAACCAGGACACAGACATGTTCTCTTAACCAGGACATGTTCTCTTAACCAGGACACAGACATGTTCTCTTAATCAGGAAACAGACATGTTCTCTTAACCAGGACATGTTCTCTTAACCAGGACATGTTCTCTTAACCAGGACATGTTCTCTTAACCAGGACATGTTCTCTTAACCAGGACATGTTCTCTTAACCAGGACATGTTCTCTTAATCAGGAAACAGACATGTTCTCTAAACCAGGACATGTTCTCTTAACCAGGACACAGACATGTTCTCTTAACCAGGACATGTTCTCTTAACCAGGACATGTTCTCTTAACCAGGAAACAGACATGTTCTCTTAACCAGGAAACAGACATGTTCTCTTAACCAGGACATGTTCTCTTAACCAGGACATGTTCTCTTAACCAGGACATGTTCTCTTAACCAGGACATGTTCTCTTAATCAGGACATGTTCTCTTAATCAGGAAACAGACATGTTCTCTTAACCAGGACACAGACATGTTCTCTTAACCAGGACATGTTCTCTTAACCAGGACATGTTCTCTTAACCAGGACATGTTCTCTTAACCAGGACATGTTCTCTTAACCAGGACATGTTCTCTTAATCAGGAAACAGACATGTTCTCTTAACCAGGACACAGACATGTTCTCTTAACCAGGACATGTTCTCTTAACCAGGACATGTTCTCTTAACCAGGACATGTTCTCTTAACCAGGACATGTTCTCTTAACCAGGACACAGACATGCTCTCTTCACCAGGACATGTTCTCTTAACCAGGACATGTTCTCTTAACCAGGACATGTTCTCTTAACCAGGACATGTTCTCTTAACCAGGACATGTTCTCTTAACCAGGACATGTTCTCTTAATCAGGAAACAGACATGTTCTCTTAACCAGGACATATTCTCTTAACCAGGACACAGACATGTTCTCTTAACCAGGAAACAGACATGTTCTCTTAACCAGGAAACAGACATGTTCTCTTAACCAGGACATGTTCTCTTAACCAGGACACAGACATGTTCTCTTAACCAGGAAACAGACATGTTCTCTTAACAAGAAACAGACATGTTCTCTTAACCAGGACATGTTCTCTTAACCAGGACATGTTCTCTTAACCAGGACATGTTCTCTTAACCAGGACATGTTCTCTTAACCAGGACACAGACATGTTCTCTTAATCAGGAAACAGACATGTTCTCTTAACCAGGACATGTTCTCTTAACCAGGACACAGACATGTTCTCTTAACCAGGACATGTTCTCTTAACCAGGACATGTTCTCTTAACCAGGACATGTTCTCTTAACCAGGACATGTTCTCTTAACCAGGACATGTTCTCTTAACCAGGACATGTTCTCTTAACCAGGACATGTTCTCTTAACCAGGACACAGACATGTTCTCTTAACCAGGACACAGACATGTTCTCTTAACCAGGACATGTTCTCTTAACCAGGACATGTTCTCTTAACCAGGACATGTTCTCTTAACCAGGACATAGACATGTTCTCTTAACCAGGACATGTTCTCTTAACCAGGACACAGACATGTTCTCTTAACCAGGACACAGACATGTTCTCTTAACCAGGAAACAGACATGTTCTCTTAACCAGGAAACAGACATGTTCTCTTAACCAGGACATGTTCTCTTAACCAGGACACAGACATGTTCTCTTAACCAGGAAACAGACATGTTCTCTTAACCAGGAAACAGACATGTTCTCTTAACCAGGACATGTTCTCTTAACCAGGACATGTTCTCTTAACCAGGACATGTTCTCTTAACCAGGACATGTTCTCTTAACCAGGACATGTTCTCTTAACCAGGACACAGACATGTTCTCTTAACCAGGACATGTTCTCTTAACCAGGACATGTTCTCTTAACCAGGACACAGACATGCTCTCTTCACCAGGACATGTTCTCTTAACCAGGACATGTTCTCTTAACCAGGACATGTTCTCTTAACCAGGACATGTTCTCTTAACCAGGACATGTTCTCTTAACCAGGACATGTTCTCTTAATCAGGAAACAGACATGTTCTCTTAACCAGGACATATTCTCTTAACCAGGACACAGACATGTTCTCTTAACCAGGAAACAGACATGTTCTCTTAACCAGGAAACAGACATGTTCTCTTAACCAGGACATGTTCTCTTAACCAGGACACAGACATGTTCTCTTAACCAGGAAACAGACATGTTCTCTTAACAAGAAACAGACATGTTCTCTTAACCAGGACATGTTCTCTTAACCAGGACATGTTCTCTTAACCAGGACATGTTCTCTTAACCAGGACATGTTCTCTTAACCAGGACACAGACATGTTCTCTTAATCAGGAAACAGACATGTTCTCTTAACCAGGACATGTTCTCTTAACCAGGACACAGACATGTTCTCTTAACCAGGACATGTTCTCTTAACCAGGACATGTTCTCTTAACCAGGACATGTTCTCTTAACCAGGACATGTTCTCTTAACCAGGACATGTTCTCTTAACCAGGACATGTTCTCTTAACCAGGACATGTTCTCTTAACCAGGACACAGACATGTTCTCTTAACCAGGACACAGACATGTTCTCTTAACCAGGACATGTTCTCTTAACCAGGACATGTTCTCTTAACCAGGACATGTTCTCTTAACCAGGACATAGACATGTTCTCTTAACCAGGACATGTTCTCTTAACCAGGACACAGACATGTTCTCTTAACCAGGACACAGACATGTTCTCTTAACCAGGAAACAGACATGTTCTCTTAACCAGGAAACAGACATGTTCTCTTAACCAGGACATGTTCTCTTAACCAGGACACAGACATGTTCTCTTAACCAGGAAACAGACATGTTCTCTTAACCAGGAAACAGACATGTTCTCTTAACCAGGACATGTTCTCTTAACCAGGACATGTTCTCTTAACCAGGACATGTTCTCTTAACCAGGACATGTTCTCTTAACCAGGACATGTTCTCTTAACCAGGACACAGACATGTTCTCTTAACCAGGACATGTTCTCTTAACCAGGACACAGACATGTTCTCTTAACCAGGAAACAGACATGTTCTCTTAACCAGGACATGTTCTCTTAACCAGGACACAGACATGTTCTCTTAACCAGGAAACAGACATGTTCTCTTAACCAGGACATGTTCTCTTAACCAGGACATGTTCTCTTAACCAGGAAACAGACATGTTCTCTTAACCAGGACATGTTCTCTTAACCAGGACATGTTCTCTTAACCAGGACACAGACATGTTCTCTTAACCAGGACATGTTCTCTTAACCAGGACATGTTCTCTTAACCAGGACACAGACATGTTCTCTTAACCAGGACATGTTCTCTTAACCAGGACACAGACATGTTCTCTTAACCAGGACATGTTCTCTTAACCAGGAAACAGACATGTTCTCTTAACCAGGAAACAGACATGTTCTCTTAATCAGGAAACAGACATGTTCTCTTAACCAGGACATGTTCTCTTAACCAGGACATGTTCTCTTAACCAGGACATGTTCTCTTAACCAGGAAACAGACATGTTCTCTTAACCAGAACATGTTCTCTTAACCAGGAAACAGACATGTTCTCTTAACCAGGACATGTTCTCTTAACCAGGACACATACATGTTCTCTTAACCAGGACATGTTCTCTTAACCAGGATACAGACATGTTCTCTTAACCAGGTCACAGACATGTTCTCTTAACCAGGACATGTTCTCTTAACCAGGACATGTTCTCTTAACCAGGACATGTTCTCTTAACCAGGACATGTTCTCTTAACCAGGACATGTTCTCTTAATCAGGACATGTTCTCTTAACCAGGACATGTTCTCTTAATCAGGAAACAGACATGTTCTCTTAACCAGGACATGTTCTCTTAACCAGGACACAGACATGTTCTCTTAACCAGGAAACAGACATGTTCTCTTAACCAGGAAACAGACATGTTCTCTTAACCAGGACATGTTCTCTTAACCAGGACACAGACATGTTCTCTTAACCAGGAAACAGACATGTTCTCTTAACCAGGAAACAGACATGTTCTCTTAACCAGGACATGTTCTCTTAACCAGGACATGTTCTCTTAACCAGGACATGTTCTCTTAACCAGGACATGTTCTCTTAACCAGGACATGTTCTCTTAACCAGGACATGTTCTCTTAACCAGGACATGTTCTCTTAACCAGGACATGTTCTCTTAACCAGGACATGTTCTCTTAACCAGGACATGTTCTCTTAACCAGGACATGTTCTCTAAACCAGGACATGTTCTCTTAACCAGGACATGTTCTCTTAACCAGGAAACAGACATGTTCTCTTAACCAGGACACAGACATGTTCTCTTAACCAGGACATGTTCTCTTAACCAGGACATGTTCTCTTAACCAGGACATGTTCTCTTAACCAGGACATGTTCTCTTAACCAGGACACAGACATGCTCTCTTAACCAGGACATGTTCTCTTAACAAGGACATGTTCTCTTAACCAGGACATGTTCTCTTAACCAGGAAACAGACATGTTCTCTTAACCAGGACATGTTCTCTTAATCAGGACACAGACATGTTCTCTTAACCAGGACATATTCTCTTAACCAGGAAACAGACATGTTCTCTTAATCAGGAAACAGACATGTTCTCTTAACCAGGACATGTTCTCTTAACCAGGACATGTTCTCTTAACCAGGACATGTTCTCTTAACCAGGAAACAGACATGTTCTCTTAACCAGAACATGTTCTCTTAACCAGGAAACAGACATGTTCTCTTAACCAGGACATGTTCTCTTAACCAGGACACAGACATGTTCTCTTAACCAGGACATGTTCTCTTAACCAGGACATGTTCTCTTAACCAGGACATGTTCTCTTAACCAGGACACGTTCTCTTAACCAGGACACAGACATGTTCTCTTAACCAGGACATGTTCTCTGTACCAGGACATGTTCTCTTAACCAGGACATGTTCTCTTAACCAGGAAACAGACATGTTCTCTTAACCAGGACACAGACATGTTCTCTTAACCAGGACATGTTCTCTTAACCAGGACATGTTCTCTTAACCAGGACACGTTCTCTTAACCAGGACACAGACATGTTCTCTTAACCAGGACATGTTCTCTTAACCAGGACATGTTCTCTTAACCAGGACATGTTCTCTTAACCAGGAAACAGACATGTTCTCTTAACCAGGACACAGACATGTTCTCTTAACCAGGACATGTTCTCTTAACCAGGACATGTTCTCTTAACCAGGACACGTTCTCTTAACCAGGACACAGACATGTTCTCTTAACCAGGACATGTTCTCTTAACCAGGACATGTTCTCTTAACCAGGACATGTTCTCTTAACCAGGACATGTTCTCTTAACCAGGACATGTTCTCTTAACCAGGACATGTTCTCTTAACCAGGAAACAGACATGTTCTCTTAACCAGGACATGTTCTCTTAATCAGGACACAGACATGTTCTCTTAACCAGGACATGTTCTCTTAACCAGGAAACAGACATGTTCTCTTAATCAGGAAACAGACATGTTCTCTTAACCAGGACATGTTCTCTTAACCAGGACATGTTCTCTTAACCAGGACATGTTCTCTTAACCAGGAAACAGACATGTTCTCTTAACCAGAACATGTTCTCTTAACCAGGAAACAGACATGTTCTCTTAACCAGGACATGTTCTCTTAACCAGGACATGTTCTCTTAACCAGGACATGTTCTCTTAACCAGGACATGTTCTCTTAACCAGGACATGTTCTCTTAACCAGGAAACAGACATGTTCTCTTAACCAGGACACAGACATGTTCTCTTAACCAGGACATGTTCTCTTAACCAGGACATGTTCTCTTAACCAGGACACGTTCTCTTAACCAGGACACAGACATGTTCTCTTAACCAGGACATGTTCTCTTAACCAGGACATGTTCTCTTAACCAGGACATGTTCTCTTAACCAGGAAACAGACATGTTCTCTTAACCAGGACACAGACATGTTCTCTTAACCAGGACATGTTCTCTTAACCAGGACATGTTCTCTTAACCAGGACACGTTCTCTTAACCAGGACACAGACATGTTCTCTTAACCAGGACATGTTCTCTTAACCAGGACATGTTCTCTTAACCAGGACATGTTCTCTTAACCAGGACATGTTCTCTTAACCAGGACATGTTCTCTTAACCAGTACATGTTCTCTTAACCAGGAAACAGACATGTTCTCTTAACCAGGACATGTTCTCTTAATCAGGACACAGACATGTTCTCTTAACCAGGACATGTTCTCTTAACCAGGAAACAGACATGTTCTCTTAATCAGGAAACAGACATGTTCTCTTAACCAGGACATGTTCTCTTAACCAGGACATGTTCTCTTAACCAGGACATGTTCTCTTAACCAGGACATGTTCTCTTAACCAGGAAACAGACATGTTCTCTTAATCAGGAAACAGACATGTTCTCTTAACCAGGACATGTTCTCTTAACCAGGACATGTTCTCTTAACCAGGACATGTTCTCTTAACCAGGACATGTTCTCTTAACCAGGAAACAGACATGTTCTCTTAACCAGAACATGTTCTCTTAACCAGGAAACAGACATGTTCTCTTAACCAGGACATGTTCTCTTAACCAGGACATGTTCTCTTAACCAGGACACGTTCTCTTAACCAGGACACAGACATGTTCTCTTAACCAGGACATGTTCTCTGTACCAGGACATGTTCTCTTAACCAGGACATGTTCTCTTAACCAGGAAACAGACATGTTCTCTTAACCAGGACACAGACATGTTCTCTTAACCAGGACATGTTCTCTTAACCAGGACATGTTCTCTTAACCAGGACATGTTCTCTTAACCAGGACATGTTCTCTTAACCAGGACACAGACATGTTCTCTTAACCAGGACATGTTCTCTTAACCAGGACATGTTCTCTTAACCAGGACATGTTCTCTTAACCAGGACATGTTCTCTTAACCAGGAAACAGACATGTTCTCTTAACCAGGACACAGACATGTTCTCTTAACCAGGACATGTTCTCTTAACCAGGACATGTTCTCTTAACCAGGACATGTTCTCTTAACCAGGACATGTTCTCTTAACCAGGACATGTTCTCTTAATCAGGAAACAGACATGTTCTAAAAAAAAGTATTTGCGTGCGTGCGTGCGTGCGTGCGTGCGTGTGTGTGTGTGTGTCAGAACCAAGATGATTTGGAGTAGTCCAACCTGAGAATACCGCTCCAGGTGTCCTTCTTCTGTTCCCATGGAGACCAGGGCTTGATTACAACATGTTACAATGGTGCCAACATTTTGTGGATGAATTTTCATATTTTTATATTGTTCTGTTAAAGACCTGATGGGCCCAGCAGCACACGGTATGGCTCGTTATATTGTTCTGTCAAAGACCTGATGGGCCGATGGGCTCGTTATATTGTTCTGTTAAAGACCTGATGGGCCCAGCACCACATGGTATGGCTCGTTATATTGTTCTGTCAAAGACCTGATGGGCCGATGGGCTCGTTATATTGTTCTGTTAAAGACCTGATGGGCCCAGCACCACATGGTATGGCTCGTTATATTGTTCTGTCAAAGACCTGATGGGCCGATGGGCTCGTTATATTGTTCTGTTAAAGACCTGATGGGCCCAGCACCACATGGTATGGCTCGTTATATTGTTCTGTCAAAGACCTGATGGGCCGATGGGCTCGTTATATTGTTCTGTTAAAGACCTGATGGGCCGATGGGCTCGTTATATTGTTCTGTTAAAGACCTGATGGGCCCAGCACCACATGGTACGGCTCGTTATATTGTTAAAGACCTGATGGGCCCAGCACCACACGGTATGGCTCGTTATATTGTTAAAGACCTGATGGGCCCAGCACCACACGGTATGGCTCGTTATATTGTTCTGTTAAAGACCTGATGGGCCCAGCACCACATGGTATGGCTCGTTATATTGTTCTGTTAAAGACCTGATGGGCCCAGCACCACACGGTACGGCTCGTTATATTGTTCTGTTAAAGACCTGATGGGCCCAGCACCACACGGTATGGCTCGTTATATTGTTAAAGACCTGATGGGCCCAGCACCACACGGTATGGCTCGTTATATTGTTCTGTTAAAGACCTGATGGGCCCAGCACCACATGGTATGGCTCGTTATATTGTTCTGTTAAAGACCTGATGGGCCCAGCACCACACGGTACGGCTCGTTATATTGTTCTGTTAAAGACCTGATGGGCCCAGCACCACATGGTACGGCTCGTTATATTGTTAAAGACCTGATGGGCCCAGCACCACATGGT
This sequence comes from Salvelinus fontinalis, assembly GCF_029448725.1. NCBI lineage: Eukaryota > Metazoa > Chordata > Actinopteri > Salmoniformes > Salmonidae > Salvelinus > Salvelinus fontinalis. The sequence continues at coordinate 51,501,909 of NC_074680.1, forward strand.
ACGGCTCGTTATATTGTTCTGTTAAAGACCTGATGGGCCCAGCACCACATGGTACGGCTCGTTATATTGTTCTGTTAAAGACCTGATGGGCCCAGCACCACATGGTATGGCTCGTTATATTGTTCTGTTAAAGACCTGATGGGCCCAGCACCACATGGTACGGCTCGTTATATTGTTAAAGACCTGATGGGCCCAGCACCACACGATACGGCTCGTTATATTGTTCTGTTAAAGACCTGATGGGCCCAGCACCACATGGTACGGCTCGTTATATTGTTCTGTTAAAGACCTGATGGGCCCAGCACCACATGGTACGGCTCGTTATATTGTTAAAGACCTGATGGGCCCAGCACCACATGGTATGGCTCGTTATATTGTTAAAGACCTGATGGGCCCAGCACCACATGGTACGGCTCGTTATATTGTTAAAGACCTGATGGGCCCAGCACCACACGGTATGGCTCGTTATATTGTTAAAGACCTGATGGGCCCAGCACCACACGGTACGGCTCGTTATATTGTTAAAGACCTGATGGGCCCAGCACCACATGGTATGGCTCGTTATATTGTTAAAGACCTGATGGGCCCAGCACCACACGGTACGGCTCGTTATATTGTTCTGTTAAAGACCTGATGGGCCCAGCACCACACGGTACGGCTCGTTATATTGTTCTGTTAAAGACCTGATGGGCCCAGCACCACATGGTACGGCTCGTTATATTGTTGAAGACCTGATGGGCCCAGCACCACACGATACGGCTCGTTATATTGTTCTGTTAAAGACCTGATGGGCCCAGCACCACACGGTACGGCTCGTTATATTGTTAAAGACCTGATGGGCCCAGCACCACACGGTATGGCTCGTTATATTGTTCTGTTAAAGACCTGATGGGCCCAGCACCACACGATACGGCTCGTTATATTGTTGAAGACCTGATGGGCCCAGCACCAGACGGTACGGCTCGTTATATTATTCTGTTAAAGACCTGATGGGCCCAGCACCACATGGTACGGCTCGTTATATTGTTAAAGACCTGATGGGCCCAGCACCACATGGTATGGCTCGTTATATTGTTAAAGACCTGATGGGCCCAGCACCACACGGTATGGCTCGTTATATTGTTCTGTTAAAGACCTGATGGGCCCAGCACCACACGATACGGCTCGTTATATTGTTCTGTTAAAGACCTGATGGGCCCAGCACCACACGGTACGGCTCGTTATATTGTTCTGTTAAAGACCTGATGGGCCCAGCACCACATGGTATGGCTCGTTATATTGTTGAAGACCTGATGGGCCCAGCACCACATGGTACGGCTCGTTATATTGTTGAAGACCTGATGGGCCCAGCACCACATGGTACGGCTCGTTATATTGTTGAAGACCTGATGGGCCCAGCACCAGACGGTACGGCTCGTTATATTATTCTGTTAAAGACCTGATGGGCCCAGCACCACATGGTACGGCTCTTTATATTGTTCTGTTAAAGACCTGATGGGCCCAGCACCACATGGTACGGCTCGTTATATTGTTCTGTTAAAGACCTGATGGGCCCAGCACCACACGGTACGGCTCGTTATATTGTTCTGTTAAAGACCTGATGGGCCCAGCACCACACGGTACGGCTCGTTATATTGTTAAAGACCTGATGGGCCCAGCACCACACGGTACGGCTCGTTATATTGTTGAAGACCTGATGGGCCCAGCACCACACGGTACGGCTCGTTATATTGTTAAAGACCTGATGGGCCCAGCACCACACGGTACGGCTCGTTATATTGTTAAAGACCTGATGGGCCCAGCACCACACGGTACGGCTCGTTATATTGTTGAAGCTGGGTTCCAGAAAGTGTCCTTTTGGCAACTTTTTTCCTTGGTTGTACTTTTCTCTTCCATTATTTTTAGTTTTACACATCAACATGACAGCGAGAGATATGACCGCCTGGAGCTGGACTCCGGGTACTTCAACGCACTCTACGCCCTCTACTGACTCCACCACCGCTACAACGACACCAGCGACCCGACCGTCGATCTCCTATCTGAGACGACGCTACGATGGAACACCAGATGCTTCTCACGGTCTGCAGCCAGCGACTCGACCGTTGATCTCCTATCTGAGCCGACGCAATGAAGCAACACCAGAAGCTTGCCGCCACTAACAACCTAGGACCGTCCGTCGCTCCTAACACTGGGCTCACCCTACGGTATTCAAGGTATATCTAGCAGCCTGTGGGACACGGACGGATGGTCTCCCCTTCTCCTTCTCTCCTATTTTTTGAACCTCGTCCCCACTACCACTAGAGGCTGGGATAAGACGTTCCAAAAATGGCGATGCTGCCCTATGCAATCAGATTTCTTTCTAAAAAAAATGTCCATACCCTCACACGAAGGGTAGCAGGGCTTGGTAAGCGGCCAACAACACACTTTCACTCGTAGCGAACCTCCTCACAACCGTCGGACTGCGCCCCAGTTGAGAATAGCTCCTGCGGGATTTGCACAAGCATGGCTTTGCAGAACTTGGTGGCTACAATGGAGTGTTGGTGAAATGGGCTTGTGGTTGCTCGGTGCTGCGGCTCACGGCTGGAATCTTGGTACCTCAAGGGGAGCGCAGGCCCGACGCACCGACTTGGGAGGGTCGGGTTCTTGGCCACGCCCCACCCATGCTGGACAACGCTCAACTACCGGGACAAGTAGACACAGCCGCAGGGCGAAGTGGTGCGGCATCTGGCAGGGAGCGGCAGTCCCAAACAGGACCCCAACCCTAACTTCACCCCAACCCTAACCCAAACTTTAACCCTAACCCGAGTCAACAGGATAGTCTTATTCTGGATTTGAGAGAGTTGAGGCTCACTAGAAACAACTGAGTTCAATGGGCAGTACTATACAGCAATTGGAAAGAAATTCACCCCAAGTTTTGCAAATTTGTACATGAGTTTTTGGGAAGAAACTGATTTCCTGTAAGACCTTACTGCTGCTGTACCTTAGGTATTTGGATGATATTTTTGGACTATGGGGAGGCTCCACCTCTGAATACAGGGAATTCTTAAACATTTTGAAATCACATAACTTAGCATTCACCATTATACCATCCATAACGGACCCTCCACCTCCAAATCGATCCCGCTCCAGAGTACAGGCCTCGGTGTAACGCTCATTACTTCAACGATAAAGGTGAGTGAAGAGCACTTGTCTGGTCCAGTAACGGTGGGTTTGTGCCCATATTCGATGTTGTTGCCGGTGATGTCTGGTGAGGACCTGCCTTACAACAGGCCTACAAGCCCTCAGTCCAGCCTCTCTCAGCCTATTTTGGACAGTCTGAGCACGGATGGAGGGATTGTGCGTTCCTGGTGTAACTCGGGCAGTTGTTGCTGCCATCCTGTACCTGTCCTGCAGGTGTGATGTTCTGATGTACCAATCCTGTGCAAGTGTTGTTACACGTGGTCTGCCACTGCGAGGATGATCAGCTGTCCGTCCTGTCTCCCTGTAGGGCTGTCTTAGACGTCTCACATTACGGACATTGCAATTTATTGCCCTGGCCACATCTGCAGTCCTCATGCCTCCTTGCAGCATGCCTAAGGTACGTTCACGCAGATGAGCAGGGACCCTGGCCACATCTGCAGTCCTCATACCTCCTTGCAGCATGACTAAGGTACGTTCACGCGGATGAGCAGGGACCCTGGCCACATCTGCAGTCCTCATACCTCCTTGCAGCATGACTAAGGTACGTTCACACAGATGAGCAGGGACCCTGGCCACATCTGCAGTCCTCATACCTCCTTGCAGCATGCCTAAGGTACGTTCACGCAGATGAGCAGGGACCCTGGCCACATCTGCAGTCCTCATGCCTCCTTGCAGCATGACTAAGGTACGTTCACGCAGATGAGCAGGGACCCTGGCCACATCTGCAGTCCTCATACCTCCTTGCAGCATGACTAAGGCACGTTCACACAGATGAGCAGGGACCCTGGGCACATCTGCAGTCCTCATACCTCCTTGCAGCATGACTTAGGTACGTTCACGCAGATGAGCAGGGACCCTGGCCACATCTGCAGTCCTCATACCTCCTTGCAGCATGACTAAGGCACGTTCACACAGATGAGCAGGGACCCTGGGCACATCTGCAGTCCTCATACCTCCTTGCAGCATGACTTAGGTACGTTCACGCAGATGAGCAGGGACCCTGGCCACATCTGCAGTCCTCATACCTCCTTGCAGCATGCCTAAGGCACGTTCACGCGGATGAGCAGGGACCCTTTCTTTTGATGTTTTCAAAGTCAGTAGAAAGGCCTCTTTAGTGTCCTAAGTTTTCATAGCTGTGACCTTAATTGCCTACCGTCTGTAAGCTGTTAGTGTCTTAACGACCGTTCTACAGGTGCATGTTCATTAATTGTTTATGGTTCATTGAACAAGCATGGGAAACAGTGTTAAAACCCTTTACAATGAAGATCTGTGAAGTTATTTTGAGTTTTATGAATTATCTTTGAAAGAGGGTCCTGAAAAAGGGGCGTTTCTTTTTTTGCTGAGTTTATAAATAACTACACAATTGGTGACTTATATTTCATATATGGTAGTGTAGTCGGTTTTAATGAAGAAACTACCAATGATCCATGTTTCAGATTAAAGAATGTACTACCAATTCTTATAAACAAGGCTAACCGTCTTCTGCCTTATGCATAATTCGTAAATGTATGCCTAAAAAACATTCCCAAAATAAAACAATTTCCTGAACTATGTGGACTACAGGCATACATGTGGTACCTACAGAGAACAAGCATCTGAGAAACTGCAACTGTAGTGTCAAGACATTATGAGTAAGTTCAACAGGAGATAAACCATAGCAGAAAATACTCTTAAACAGTTTTTTTCCAATCCCTGGGCAGGGTAGAATAGATTAAGCTATTTGTCCTTGTGTTTGTTCCCTGCAAACAAAACTCAGAGGTTACACTGCACCAAGAGCCCAGCGTAGAGCCGTCTTGTGAGCAAATGAATGTATCATGTCTTTAAAGTGACATTTTCTCACTAGCTGTTTTTCAATTGAAAGGATGGCAAGGCTGTTCAACCTGTCTTAGAAACATTGTAGATCTTAGATAGTTCTTTATAAGTTTCAGCTTACTGAAGGCACATTCACCTCCAGAAACTGTTACAGGCATTGTACAGGAGATTCCCAGTGCAATGCACACCTCTCCAAAAGTGCTCTTTAGTTGCATCTTGTGTTGCATTTAGGATCTCTACAGGAGAAAGACCATCTGAAAAAAGGGGCACCATATATCATCTTTAGATGTCGCACTTCATTTTCAAATCCATCTGATCTTTGGAGTACTTGTTTCTCAATTTGTGGCAAGATACGCAAATGTGGTTTTCAGTCCTTTTCCTAAATGTAAGTATTGGAGAAAACATAATGCTGGAACCGTGTGGAACTGCATGTCCAAATGACTGATTATCCAGAGCCACATTAAATCTTCAACAAAAAGGGTCAGATGACAATTAGGGGAAAGAAAAAATAAATCTATTGAAGCTCCCTCTGAGGAGATCTGTGGTGCTCTCCATCCTGTGTTGTGAAATCCAGTGTCTGACTTCTGTTCATCTGCTATGTCATCTTCAGTCTCATCAGAGAAACGTTTTCTTTTTTTTTTATGGCGGCTCTTCTGTTCACTGTAACACTGAGTAGTTACACCCATTTCATTTGCCACCATGGAGGTTTCTGCCAGAAGAGCGTCCCATTGATTACGCAGAGCCTGTATTTCTTCCTGTAGTGCCTTAATGTGAGCTGCTTCAGTGTCCAGAGAAATATTTCCCGACTGAAGAATTTGGCTTCTATTCTCAATACACTGCAAAACTTTTACCCAGAAAGTGAGCAGGAAGATTCAGGAAGCCCTGAAAGACATGAAGTAGCTTTTCAGACCATTTGCCTCAGATTTGGCTTCGTTTGTCAGGGCTGCAGAGAGCAAGAAGTATGTCTAGGGCCTTGATGATAGATGGTAAATGAGTTGCCACTTGTCAGACCGCAGCAATACACACACTCCATCGCGTGTCTGAAAGGCGGTTAAGACAGCAGCCAGTCTTTTCCTTGAGAAAGGCCCATCGCTCTGGGCTGGCACTGAACAGATTGAAAGAAGATTCACACAGCCAAAAAAAGGTTGACACTTCTGGGCACGACTGAGCTGCATGTACACCCACAAGATTAAGAGTATGGTAGGCACAAGGTGAGTTTGCAGTATGTGTTTAAACTCCCTTCACTTTCCCTGATATATTTGCACCATTATCATAGCCTTGACCACAGCAATCTGCAATGTCAATACCCTTCCAATGCACATTATCATGGCTTTGACCACAGTAATCTGCTATGTCAATACTCTATATTCAAGAAAACATCAAATTATTTCCCTGAACTTTATCTAGGTAATGTCCATGATGCACATCATCAAGATTGAGGGATTTCCTCTGGAATGGAAGATTCCTAGATGCTAAGTACATTGTCCAAAAATCCTTTCTGTTTTTATACATTTCTGTCTGGATTAGTTTCTGCAGCTGACTGTCTGTAACCTGTAGCTGTTGTTACGGTACGCTGCAGATTTTTCCATTTCCAGTAACAGTTCTTGTGAGACACACCATCCTCTGGTAGTTTGTCATACATTCTCCACCATTTTAACTGATGATATCTAATAGCAATCCTTGCTAATCAGAGAACTGGGTGATGGTTCACTTTGCTCATGAGAAAAAATAACACAGTGAATGAAATATAATGCCCTTACACTCTTACTGTAAATAAGCCAGTCTCTCTGCACCTTTTCTGTTCTGTTTGCTGACTTACTGTAAATAAGCCAGTCTCTCTGCACCTTTTCTGTTCTGTTTGCTGACTTACTGTAAATAAGCCAGTCTCTCTGCACCTTTTCTGTTCTGTTTGCTGACTTACTGTAAATAAGCCAGTCTCTCTGCACCTTTTCTGTTCTGTTTGCTGACTTACTGTAAATAAGCCAGTCTCTCTGCACCTTTTCTGTTCTGTTTGCTGACTTACTGTAAATAAGCCAGTCTCTCTGCACCTTTTCTGTTCCGTTTACTGACTTACTGTAAATAAACCAGTCTCTCTGCACCTTTTCTGTTCTGTTTACTGACTTACTGTAAATAGTAGTGCTGCACCGATATGCCATTTTTGGCCGATACCGATATCTGATATTTTCCTTGCCGAAAAAACCCCCGATACCAATAACCGATATTTAAAATTATAGCGGCCTTTTAAGCATTCTTGTTCAGTTAAATAGTTAACACACACACATGGATGCACTGGTCTAAGGCACTGCATCTCAGTGCAAGCGGCGTCACTACAGTCCCTGGTTCGAATCCATAGAGCAGCGCACAATTGGCCCAGCGTCGTACGGACCGTCATTGTAAATAAGAATTTGTTCTTAACTGACTTGCCTAGTTAAATAAACGTTACACACACACACACACACCTCACTGACCAAAAAGTTATTTTGTTGGCATTTACGTATGTCCCCATTAACAGTAAAACATCAGCAAAACCTATTTCTTTCACTTACTTGCTGTGCTGTTTCGTTGTTCGTTTGTTCAGTGGTCTCCTTCTCAACCAGGATTTCTATGGAACGCTGTTTGGCTCGTTGTGTGTCAAATAACACGACATCTGTTTCAGTAGCTAGCTAGCTAGGTGTCATCATCTCAAATAACCCTAAGACAGTTCTTATTTGATTAATGGTGGTCGGACCCATCTATGTGAAGCTAGCCACAATAGTGGACTTTGCGGTTAGCCTTCAAAATAAAAGTATGGCATAATTCTACTATTTGTATTAATTTGCATTACTGTCATTGACATACTTTTAATTTGAAGGCAAACTGCAAATTCCACTATTGTGCCTAATCCTTATTGTGGCTAGCTTCACCACACATAACCCGGTCCGGTCGAGCGTCACTAGCCAGATGAAGCTAGCTGGCTGCTTATAACATTAGCTTTGGGCAACAGGGTTAAGTTGTTGGCTAGCTATTTATTTTCATGAACTGAAGTTCAATTTCAACAGTTGAACAACAAGTGGCAACCTAGCTAATACTTACTCACAAGGATTCCTAAATCATTGCTAAGAATAATGAAATTGCATTTTCTACTGGTCATTGTTTTCAGGCTGGTTGTAATTGGTGCTAGCTAGGTACCAAGCTAAAGCTAGCTACCACAGAAGTTGCAGTCCAAGAAACAAGGCTTTATTACCAACGCGGTATTGTAAACACATCGTTCGTGGACGCTATTTGCTTTTTTGCTACTGTATCTTTAAAGACCGAAAAGGCTTTTTCCATAGTACGTGAAGCTAATAGCAGTGACGCTATTACCATGTGACTCCGGTAGGGCAACAGCTGAAGAATAGCGCAAAAACCCAACATCAACCACGACAGAGAACGTTTAATTGTCAAGGGCAATGAATTTATCTTGGCTTTAAGGAATTTCACCTGTGAGTTGTCTTGCTGAAATGTTCTTACTCTTTCAGATGTCTGCTGGACTTGTTGATTGCTCGATCCACACAGCAGACATTGTGGGCTAGGTTAGGAATGCTGTGTTGTACGTGTGGCGCAAAATGTTACGTGGCGTCATTATGTCATGTACCTACGTTATATAGGTATTCTCGTCAGCTTTGACATCGGTTTTGCACATTGGCGTTAAACTAGACATCGGGCCAATACCAATGTTGCCATTTTTAGCTAATATTGGATGATTCCGATGTGTTCACCGATATATCGTGCATCCCTAATTCTTATCTTCACATTGCCAAAACCTCATCATCCCTCAATAACTTCAAGCAAAGACTGGGGGTCAGCCTGCTGAACCAAACTACTCAGTAATCTCCTCCATGAAGACTGGGGGTCAACCTGATGAACCAAACTACTCAGTAATCTCCTCCATGAAGACTGGGGGTCAGCCTGATGAACCAAACTACTCAGTAATCTCCTCCATGAAGACTGGGGGTCAGCCTGATGAACCAAACTACTCAGTAATCTCCTCCATGAAGACTGGAGGTCAGCCTGATGAACCAAACTACTCAGTAATCTCCTCCACGAAGACTGGGGGTCAGCCTGATGAACCAAACTACTCAGTAATCTCCTCCATGAAGACTGGGGGTCAGCCTGATGAACCAAACTACTCAGTAATCTCCTCCATGAAGACTGGGGGTCAGCCTGATGAACCAAACTACTCAGTAATCTCCTCCATGAAGACTGGGGGATCAGCCTGCTGAACCAAACTACTCAGTAATCTCCTCCATGAAGACTGGAGGTCAGCCTGATGAACCAAACTACCCACTAATCCCCGCCATTAAGACGGGTTCAGCCTGATGAACCAAACTACCCACTAATCCCCGCCATTAAGCCAAACTCTCTCTCACACACACACATCATCAAACATTTTTTTCTTGTATGCTGAGTATATCATGTACAATTATAATTAATAATATCCTTTGTTTAAGTGATTGAACAAACTTTTTTTTTGACATATATCAGTGGTGTAGTTTTCATATCAGCCATTTTGGTCTTCCAACCTCACCTGGACACCATGTTGGTCTTCCAACCTCACCTGCACACCATTTTGGTCTTCCAACCTCACCTGCACACCATGTTGGTCTTCCAACCTCACCTGGACACCATGTTGGTCTTCCAACCTCACCTGCACACCATGTTGGTCTTCCAACCTCACCTGCACACCATTTTGCTCTTCCAACCTCACCTGCACACCATTTTGCTCTTCCAACCTCACCTGCACACCATTTTGGTCTTCCAACCTCACCTGCACACCATTTTGGTCTTCCAACCTCACCTGCACACCATGTTGGTCTTCCAACCTCACCTGCACACCATTTTGGTCTTCCAACCTCACCTGCACACCATGTTGGTCTTCCAACCTCACCTGCACACCATTTTGGTCTTCCAACCTCACCTGCACACCATGTTGGTCATCCAACCTCACCTGGACACCATGTTGGTCATCCAACCTCACCTGCACACCATTTTGGTCTTCCAACCTCACCTGCACACCATGTTGGTCATCCAACCTCACCTGCACACCATGTTGGTCATCCAACCTCACCTGCACACCATGTTGGTCATCCAACCTCACCTGCACACCATGTTGGTCATCCAACCTCACCTGCACACCATGTTGGTCATCCAACCTCACCTGCACACCATGTTGGTCATCCAACCTCACCTGCACACCATGTTGGTCATCCAACCTCACCTGCACACCATGTTGGTCATCCAACCTCACCTGCACACCATGTTGGTCATCCAACCTCACCTGCACACCATGTTGGTCATCGAACCTCACCTGCACACCATGTTGGTCATCCAACCTCACCTGCACACCATGTTGGTCATCCAACCTCACCTGCACACCATGTTGGTCATCCAACCTCACCTGCACACCATGTTGGTCATCCAACCTCACCTGCACACCATGTTGGTCTTCCAACCTCACCTGCACACCATGTTGGTCATCCAACCTCACCTGCACACCATGTTGGTCATCCAACCTCACCTGCACAACATGTTGGTCTTCCAACCTCACCTGCACACCATGTTGGTCATCCAACCTCACCTGCACACCATGTTGGTCATCCAACCTCACCTGGACACCATGTTGGTCATCCAACCTCACCTGCACACCATGTTGGTCATCCAACCTCACCTGGACACCATGTTGGTCATCCAACCTCACCTGGACACCATGTTGGTCATCAAACCTCACCTGGACACCATGTTGGTCTTCCAACCTCACCTGGACACCATGTTGGTCTTCCAACCTCACCTGGACACCATGTTGGTCATCCAACCTCACCTGGACACCATGTTGGTCTTTCAACCTCACCTGGACACCATGTTGGTCATCCAACCTCACCTGGACACCATGTTGGTCATCCAACCTCACCTGGACACCATGTTGGTCTTCCAACCTCACCTGGACACCATGTTGGTCATCCAACCTCACCTGGACACCATGTTGGTCATCCAACCTCACCTGGACACCATGTTGGTCATCCAACCTCACCTGGACACCATGTTGGTCTTCCAACCTCACCTGGACACCATGTTGGTCATCCAACCTCACCTGGACACCATGTTGGTTTTCCAACCTCACCTGGACACCATGTTGGTCTTCCAACCTCACCTGGACACCATGTTGGTCTTCCAACCTCACCTGCACACCATGTTGGTCTTCCAACCTCACCTGCACACCATTTTGCTCTTCCAACCTCACCTGCACACCATGTTGGTCTTCCAACCTCACCTGCACACCATGTTGGTCTTCCAACCTCACCTGGACACCATTTTGGTCTTCCAACCTCACCTGGACACCATGTTGGTCTTCCAACCTCACCTGCACACCATGTTGGTCTTCCAACCTCACCTGCACACCATTTTGGTCTTCCAACCTCACCTGCACACCATGTTGGTCTTCCAACCTCACCTGCACACCATGTTGGTCTTCCAACCTCACCTGGACACCATTTTGGTCTTCCAACCTCACCTGCACACCATGGTCTTCCAACCTCACCTGCACACCATGGTCTTCCAACCTCACCTGCACACCATGTTGGTCTTCCAACCTCACCTGGACACCATTTTGGTCATCCAACCTCACCTGCACACCATGGTCTTCCAACCTCACCTGCACACCATTTGGACCACTTTTTATCTCTACTGTTTAGTCTTTCACTTCTTTTCTTTGCGAATAATAAATAAAACCTAAAAACATCCGACACCGTCAAAACACCAACCGTGAGGGAGTCGGTTACCGTCGATTAACATTTGATCTGATTGGATCCCGGCCCTAGTCTTCTCCCCTTCATTTACACTTACAGCGTTTGTGTTTGTTCACGTTCAGCGTGACGTTGTTATCTGAGGAGAGGAAGGAGAGGAAGGAGGATGTCCTTAGTAACCTGTGAAATGTGGCCAGACAAATGATTTGTCAAGCAGACAAATCAGTTTGTAACATTTCATTAATGATGAATGCCATTTTTCATGGCATATGTGTTCGAAAGGTTTCTGATGAAAGAAACTAGTGCTCTATTCAGTCTGTATGAGTGATAGAAATGTCAAGGTCCTTTCAGATTGAGCTGAAACATGAAGAGGTTACCGTTAATGCAGTCTCTGCTAAAGCGGGAACCTTGCCTTTAAATTTCTATCACCCTGTAAAGCTGAACTTCTGTGATGCAGACAAAATAAAGCCCTAAATACAACACCTTTGCACAGAGGAAATAAAGTCTGTATAACAGGAGAAGTAAAGTCTGTATGACAGGAGAAGTAAAGTCTGTATGACAGGAGAAATAAAGTCTGTATGACAGGAGAAATAAAGTCTGTATGACAGGAGAAATAAAGTCTGTATGACAGGAGAAATAAAGTCTGTATGACAGGAGAAATAAAGTCTGTATGACAGGAGAAATAAAGTCTGTATGACAGGAGAAATAAAGTCTGTATGACAGGAGAAATAAAGTCTGTATGACAGGAGAAATAAAGTCTGTATGACAGGAGAAATAAAGTCTGTATGGCAGGAGAAATAAAGTCTGTATGACAGGAGAAATAAAGTCTGTATGACAGGAGAAATAAAGTCTGTATGACAGGAGAAATGAAGTCTGTATAACAGGAGAAATAAAGTCTCTATAACAGGAGAAATAAAGTCTGTATGACAGGAGAAGTAAAGTCTGTATGACAGGAGAAATAAAGTCTGTATGACAGGAGAAATAAAGTCTGTATGACAGGAGAAATAAAGTCTGTATGACAGGAGAAATAAAGTCTGTATGACAGGAGAAATAAAGTCTGTATGACAGGAGAAATAAAGTCTGTATGACAGGAGAAATAAAGTCTGTATGACAGGAGAAATAAAGTCTGTATGACAGGAGAAATAAAGTCTGTATGACAGGAGAAATAAAGTCTGTATGGCAGGAGAAATAAAGTCTGTATGACAGGAGAAATAAAGTCTGTATGACAGGAGAAATAAAGTCTGTATGACAGGAGAAATGAAGTCTGTATAACAGGAGAAATAAAGTCTCTATAACAGGAGAAATAAAGTCTGTATAACAGGAGAAATGAAGTCTGTATGACAGGAGAAATAAAGTCTGTATAAAAGGAGAAATAAAGTCTGTATGACAGGAGAAATAAAGTCTGTATGACAGGAGAAATGAAGTCTGTATAACAGGAGAAATAAAGTCTGTATGACAGGAGAAATAAAGTCTGTATGACAGGAGAAATAAAGTCTGTATGACAGGAGAAATGAAGTCTGTATGACAGGAGAAATAAAGTCTGTATGACAGGAGAAATAAAGTCTGTATGACAGGAGAAATAAAGTCTGTATCACAGGAGAAATGAAGTCTGTATAACAGGAGAAATAAAGTCTATATCACAGGATAAATAAAGTCTATATCACAGGATAAATAAAGTCTATATCACAGGATAAATAAAGTCTATATCACAGGATAAATAAAGTCTACAGTGTATTACAGGAGAAATAAAGTCTATATTACAGGATAAATAAAGTATACAGTATATTACAGGATAAACAATTAGAAGGACTCAGACACATTGTGTATTATTGAAAATGTATGTATCATACTGGTAAAGAGATGTATCATACTGGTAAAGAGATGTATTATACTGGTAAAGAGATGTATTATACTGGTAAAGAGTTATATTATACTAGTAAAGAGATGTATTATACTGGTAAAGAGATGTATCATACTGGTAAAGAGATACTGGTAAAGAGATGTATTATACTGGTAAAGAGATGTATTATGCTGGTAAAGAGATGTATTATACTGGTAAAGAGATGTATTATACTGGTAAAGATATGTATTACACTAGTAAAGAGATGTATAATACTGGTAAAGAGAAGTATTATACTGGTAAAGAGATGTATTATACTGGTAAAGAGATACTGGTAAAGAGATGTATTATACTGGTAAATAGATGTATTATACTGGTAAAGATATGTATTATACTGGTAAAGAGATGTATTATACTGGTAAAGAGATGTATTATACTGGTAAAGATTTGAATTACACTAGTAAAGAGATGTATAATACTGGTAAAGAGAAGTATTATACTGGTAAAGAGATGTGTTATACTGGTAAAGAGATGTATTATACTGGTAAAGAGATGTATCATACTAGTAAGGAGATACTGGTAAAGAGAAGTATTATACTGGTAAAGAGATGTATTATACTGGTAAAGAGATGTATTATACTAGTAAGGAGATACTGGTAAAGAGAAGTATTATACTGGTAAAGAGATGTGTTATACTGGTAAAGATATGTATTATACTAGTAAAGAGATACTGGTAAAGAGATGTATTATACTAGTAAAGAGATGTATTATACTAGTAAAGAGATACTGGTAAAGAGATGTATCATACTTGTAAAGAGATGTATCATACTGGTAAAGAGATGTATTATACTGGTAAAGATATGTATTATACTGGTAAATAGATGTGTTATACTGGTAAAGATATGTATTATACTGGTAAATAGATGTGTTATACTGGTAAAGAGATGTATCATACTGGTAAAGAGATGTGTTATACTGGTAAAGATATGTATTATACTGGTAAATAGATGTGTTATACTGGTAAATAGATGTATCATACTGGTAAATAGATGTATCATACTGGTAAAGAGATGTATCATAATGGTAAAGAGATGTATTATACTGGTAAAGAGATGTATCATACTGGTAAAGAGATGTGTTATACTGGTAAAGAGATGTATTATACTGGTAAATAGATACTGGTAAAGAGATGTATTATACTGGTAAATAGATACTGGTAAAGAGATGTATCATACTGGTAAAGATATGTATCATACTGGTAAAGATATGTATCATACTGGTAAAGAGATGTATCATACTGGTAAAGAGATGTTTTATACTAGTAAAGAGATACTGGTAAAGAGATGTATCATACTGGTAAAGAGATGTATCATACTGGTAAAGAGATGTATTATACTAGTAAAGAGATGTATTATACTGGTAAAGAGATGTATTATACTGGTAAAAAGATGTATTATACTGGTAAAGAGATGTATTATACTGGTAAAGAGATGTATTATACTGGTAAAGAGATGTATTATACTGGTAAAGAGATACTGGTAAAGATATGTATTATACTGGTAAAGAGATGTATTATACTGGTAAAGAGATGTATTATACTGGTAAAGAGATGTATTATACTGGTAAAGATATGTATTACACTAGTAAAGAGATGTATAATACTGGTAAAGAGAAGTATTATACTGGTAAAGAGATGTATTATACTAGTAAAGAGATGTATTATACTGGTAAAGAGATACTGGTAAAGAGATGTATTATACTGGTAAATAGATGTATTATACTGGTAAAGATATGTATTATACTGGTAAAGAGATGTATTATACTGGTAAAGAGATGTATTATACTGGTAAAGATTTGAATTACACTAGTAAAGAGATGTATAATACTGGTAAAGAGAAGTATTATACTGGTAAAGAGATGTGTTATACTGGTAAAGAGATGTATTATACTGGTAAAGAGATGTATCATACTAGTAAGGAGATACTGGTAAAGAGAAGTATTATACTGGTAAAGAGATGTATTATACTGGTAAAGATATGTATTATACTGGTAAATAGATGTGTTATACTGGTAAAGATATGTATTATACTGGTAAATAGATGTGTTATACTGGTAAAGAGATGTATCATACTGGTAAAGAGATGTGTTATACTGGTAAAGATATGTATTATACTGGTAAATAGATGTGTTATACTGGTAAATAGATGTATCATACTGGTAAATAGATGTATCATACTGGTAAAGAGATGTATCATAATGGTAAAGAGATGTATTATACTGGTAAAGAGATGTATCATACTGGTAAAGAGATGTGTTATACTGGTAAAGAGATGTATTATACTGGTAAATAGATACTGGTAAAGAGATGTATTATACTGGTAAATAGATACTGGTAAAGAGATGTATCATACTGGTAAAGATATGTATCATACTGGTAAAGATATGTATCATACTGGTAAAGAGATGTATCATACTGGTAAAGAGATGTTTTATACTAGTAAAGAGATACTGGTAAAGAGATGTATCATACTGGTAAAGAGATGTATCATACTGGTAAAGAGATGTATTATACTAGTAAAGAGATGTATTATACTGGTAAAAAGATGTATTATACTGGTAAAAAGATGTATTATACTGGTAAAGAGATGTATTATACTGGTAAAGAGATGTATTATACTGGTAAAGAGATGTATTATACTGGTAAAGAGATACTGGTAAAGATATGTATTATACTGGTAAAGAGATGTATTATACTGGTAAAGAGATGTATTATACTGGTAAAGAGATGTATTATACTGGTAAAGATATGTATTACACTAGTAAAGAGATGTATAATACTGGTAAAGAGAAGTATTATACTGGTAAAGAGATGTATTATACTAGTAAAGAGATGTATTATACTGGTAAAGAGATACTGGTAAAGAGATGTATTATACTGGTAAATAGATGTATTATACTGGTAAAGATATGTATTATACTGGTAAAGAGATGTATTATACTGGTAAAGAGATGTATTATACTGGTAAAGATTTGAATTACACTAGTAAAGAGATGTATAATACTGGTAAAGAGAAGTATTATACTGGTAAAGAGATGTGTTATACTGGTAAAGAGATGTATTATACTGGTAAAGAGATGTATCATACTAGTAAGGAGATACTGGTAAAGAGAAGTATTATACTGGTAAAGAGATGTATTATACTGGTAAAGAGATGTATTATACTAGTAAGGAGATACTGGTAAAGAGAAGTATTATACTGGTAAAGAGATGTGTTATACTGGTAAAGATATGTATTATACTAGTAAAGAGATACTGGTAAAGAGATGTATTATACTAGTAAAGAGATGTATTATACTAGTAAAGAGATACTGGTAAAGAGATGTATCATACTTGTAAAGAGATGTATCATACTGGTAAAGAGATGTATTATACTGGTAAAGATATGTATTATACTGGTAAATAGATGTGTTATACTGGTAAAGATATGTATTATACTGGTAAATAGATGTGTTATACTGGTAAAGAGATGTATCATACTGGTAAAGATATGTGTTATACTGGTAAAGATATGTATTATACTGGTAAATAGATGTGTTATACTGGTAAATAGATGTATCATACTGGTAAATAGATGTATCATACTGGTAAAGAGATGTATCATAATGGTAAAGAGATGTATTATACTGGTAAAGAGATGTATCATACTGGTAAAGAGATGTGTTATACTGGTAAAGAGATGTATTATACTGGTAAATAGATACTGGTAAAGAGATGTATTATACTGGTAAATAGATACTGGTAAAGAGATGTATCATACTGGTAAAGATATGTATCATACTGGTAAAGATATGTATCATTCTGGTAAAGAGATGTATCATACTGGTAAAGAGATGTTTTATACTAGTAAAGAGATACTGGTAAAGAGATGTATCATACTGGTAAAGAGATGTATCATACTGGTAAAGAGATGTATTATACTAGTAAAGAGATGTATTATACTGGTAAAGAGATGTATTATACTGGTAAAAAGATGTATTATACTGGTAAAGAGATGTATTATACTGGTAAAGAGATGTATTATACTGGTAAAGAGATGTATTATACTGGTAAAGAGATACTGGTAAAGATATGTATTATACTGGTAAAGAGATGTATTATACTGGTAAAGAGATGTATTATACTGGTAAAGAGATGTATTATACTGGTAAAGATATGTATTACACTAGTAAAGAGATGTATAATACTGGTAAAGAGAAGTATTATACTGGTAAAGAGATGTATTATACTAGTAAAGAGATGTATTATACTGGTAAAGAGATACTGGTAAAGAGATGTATTATACTGGTAAATAGATGTATTATACTGGTAAAGATATGTATTATACTGGTAAAGAGATGTATTATACTGGTAAAGAGATGTATTATACTGGTAAAGATTTGAATTACACTAGTAAAGAGATGTATAATACTGGTAAAGAGAAGTATTATACTGGTAAAGAGATGTGTTATACTGGTAAAGAGATGTATTATACTGGTAAAGAGATGTATCATACTAGTAAGGAGATACTGGTAAAGAGAAGTATTATACTGGTAAAGAGATGTATTATACTGGTAAAGATATGTATTATACTGGTAAATAGATGTGTTATACTGGTAAAGATATGTATTATACTGGTAAATAGATGTGTTATACTGGTAAAGAGATGTATCATACTGGTAAAGAGATGTGTTATACTGGTAAAGATATGTATTATACTGGTAAATAGATGTGTTATACTGGTAAATAGATGTATCATACTGGTAAATAGATGTATCATACTGGTAAAGAGATGTATCATAATGGTAAAGAGATGTATTATACTGGTAAAGAGATGTATCATACTGGTAAAGAGATGTGTTATACTGGTAAAGAGATGTATTATACTGGTAAATAGATACTGGTAAAGAGATGTATTATACTGGTAAATAGATACTGGTAAAGAGATGTATCATACTGGTAAAGATATGTATCATACTGGTAAAGATATGTATCATACTGGTAAAGAGATGTATCATACTGGTAAAGAGATGTTTTATACTAGTAAAGAGATACTGGTAAAGAGATGTATCATACTGGTAAAGAGATGTATCATACTGGTAAAGAGATGTATTATACTAGTAAAGAGATGTATTATACTGGTAAAAAGATGTATTATACTGGTAAAAAGATGTATTAAACTGGTAAAGAGATGTATTATACTGGTAAAGAGATGTATTATACTGGTAAAGAGATGTATTATACTGGTAAAGAGATACTGGTAAAGATATGTATTATACTGGTAAAGAGATGTATTATACTGGTAAAGAGATGTATTATACTGGTAAAGAGATGTATTATACTGGTAAAGATATGTATTACACTAGTAAAGAGATGTATAATACTGGTAAAGAGAAGTATTATACTGGTAAAGAGATGTATTATACTAGTAAAGAGATGTATTATACTGGTAAAGAGATACTGGTAAAGAGATGTATTATACTGGTAAATAGATGTATTATACTGGTAAAGATATGTATTATACTGGTAAAGAGATGTATTATACTGGTAAAGAGATGTATTATACTGGTAAAGATTTGAATTACACTAGTAAAGAGATGTATAATACTGGTAAAGAGAAGTATTATACTGGTAAAGAGATGTGTTATACTGGTAAAGAGATGTATTATACTGGTAAAGAGATGTATCATACTAGTAAGGAGATACTGGTAAAGAGAAGTATTATACTGGTAAAGAGATGTATTATACTGGTAAAGAGATGTATTATACTAGTAAGGAGATACTGGTAAAGAGAAGTATTATACTGGTAAAGAGATGTGTTATACTGGTAAAGATATGTATTATACTAGTAAAGAGATACTGGTAAAGAGATGTATTATACTAGTAAAGAGATGTATTATACTAGTAAAGAGATACTGGTAAAGAGATGTATCATACTTGTAAAGAGATGTATCATACTGGTAAAGAGATGTATTATACTGGTAAAGATATGTATTATACTGGTAAATAGATGTGTTATACTGGTAAAGATATGTATTATACTGGTAAATAGATGTGTTATACTGGTAAAGAGATGTATCATACTGGTAAAGATATGTGTTATACTGGTAAAGATATGTATTATACTGGTAAATAGATGTGTTATACTGGTAAATAGATGTATCATACTGGTAAATAGATGTATCATACTGGTAAAGAGATGTATCATAATGGTAAAGAGATGTATTATACTGGTAAAGAGATGTATCATACTGGTAAAGAGATGTGTTATACTGGTAAAGAGATGTATTATACTGGTAAAAAGATACTGGTAAAGAGATGTATTATACTGGTAAATAGATACTGGTAAAGAGATGTATCATACTGGTAAAGATATGTATCATACTGGTAAAGATATGTATCATACTGGTAAAGAGATGTATCATACTGGTAAAGAGATGTTTTATACTAGTAAAGAGATACTGGTAAAGAGATGTATCATACTGGTAAAGAGATGTATCATACTGGTAAAGAGATGTATTATACTAGTAAAGAGATGTATTATACTGGTAAAGAGATGTATTATACTGGTAAAAAGATGTATTATACTGGTAAAGAGATGTATTATACTGGTAAAGAGATGTATTATACTGGTAAAGAGATGTATTATACTGGGAAGAGATACTGGTAAAGATATGTATTATACTAGTAAAGAGATGTATTATACTAGTAAAGAGATGTATCATACTGGTAAAGAGATGTATTATACTGGTAAAGAGATGTATCATACTGGTAAATAGATGTATTATACTGGTAAAGAGATGTATCATACTGGTAAAGAGATGTATTATACTGGTAAAGAGATGTATCATACTGGTAAAGAGATGTATTATACTGGTAAAGAGATGTATCATTCTGGTAAAGAGATGTATTATACTAGTAAAGAGATACTGGTAAAGAGATGTATTATTCTGGTAAAGAGATGTATTATACTGGTAAATAGATACTGGTAAAGAGATGTATTATACTGGTAAAGAGATGTATTATACTGTTAAAGAGATGTATCATACTGGTAAAGAGATGTATTATACTGGTAAAGAGATGTATCATTCTGGTAAAGAGATGTATTATACTAGTAAAGAGATACTGGTAAAGAGATGTATTATACTGGTAAATAGATACTGGTAAAGAGATGTATTATACTGGTAAAGAGATGTATTATACTAGTAAATAGATACTGGTAAAGAGATGTATTATACTGGTAAATAGATACTGGTAAAGTGATGTATTATACTAGTAAAGAGATGTATTATACTGGTAAAGAGATGTATTATACTGGTAAAGAGATGTATTATACTGGTAAAGAGATGTATTATACTGGTAAAGAGATGTATTATACTGGTAAAGAGATGTATTATACTAGTAAAGAGATACTGGTAAAGAGATGTATTATACTAGTAAAGAGATGTATTATACTGGTAAAGAGATGTATTATACTGGTAAAGATATGTATTATACTGGTAAAGATATGTATTATACTAGTAAAGAGATGTATTATACTGGTAAATAGATACTGGTAAAGATATGTATTATACTGGTAAAGAGATACTGGTAAAGAGATGTATCATACTAGTAAAGAGATGTATTATACTGGTAAAGAGATACTGGTAAAGAGATGTATTATACTGGTAAAGAGATGTATTATACTAGTAAAGAGATGTATTATACTGGTAAAGAGATGTATTATACTGGTAAAGAGATGTATTATACTGGTAAAGAGATGTATTATACTAGTAAAGAGATAAATCATACTGGTAAAGAGATGTATTATACTGGTAAAGAGATGTATTATACTAGTAAAGAGATGTATCATACTGGTAAAGAGATGTATTATACTAGTAAAGAGATGTATTATACTGGTAAAGAGATGTATTATACTAGTAAAGAGATACTGGTAAAGAGATGTATTATACTAGTAAAGAGATGTATTATACTGGTAAAGAGATGTATTATACTGGTAAAGAGATGTATCATACTGGTAAATAGATGTATTATACTGGTAAAGAGATGTATCATACTGGTAAAGAGATGTATTATACTGGTAAAGAGATGTATCATACTGGTAAAGAGATGTATTATACTGGTAAAGAGATGTATCATTCTGGTAAAGAGATGTATTATACTAGTAAAGAGATGTATTATACTAGTAAAGAGATGTATTATACTGGTAAAGAGATGTATTATACTGGTAAAGAGATGTATTATACTGGTAAAGAGATGTATTATACTAGTAAAGAGATAAATCATACTGGTAAAGAGATGTATTATACTGGTAAAGAGATGTATTATACTAGTAAAGAGATGTATCATACTGGTAAAGAGATGTATTATACTAGTAAAGAGATGTATTATACTGGTAAAGAGATGTATTATACTAGTAAAGAGATACTGGTAAAGAGATGTATTATACTAGTAAAGAGATGTATTATACTGGTAAAGAGATGTATTATACTGGTAAAGAGATGTATCATACTGGTAAATAGATGTATTATACTGGTAAAGAGATGTATCATACTGGTAAAGAGATGTATTATACTGGTAAAGAGATGTATCATACTGGTAAAGAGATGTATTATACTGGTAAAGAGATGTATCATTCTGGTAAAGAGATGTATTATACTAGTAAAGAGATACTGGTAAAGAGATGTATTATACTGGTAAATAGATACTGGTAAAGAGATGTATTATACTGGTAAAGAGATGTATTATACTAGTAAATAGATACTGGTAAAGAGATGTATTATACTGGTAAATAGATACTGGTAAAGAGATGTATTATACTAGTAAAGAGATGTATTATACTGGTAAAGAGATGTATTATACTGGTAAAGAGATGTATTATACTGGTAAAGAGATGTATTATACTGGTAAAGAGATGTATTATACTGGTAAAGAGATGTATTATACTAGTAAAGAGATACTGGTAAAGAGATGTATTATACTAGTAAAGAGATGTATTATACTGGTAAAGAGATGTATTATACTGGTAAAGATATGTATTATACTGGTAAAGATATGTATTATACTAGTAAAGAGATGTATTATACTGGTAAATAGATACTGGTAAAGATATGTATTATACTGGTAAAGAGATACTGGTAAAGAGATGTATCATACTAGTAAAGAGATGTATTATACTGGTAAAGAGATACTGGTAAAGAGATGTATTATACTGGTAAAGAGATGTATTATACTAGTAAAGAGATGTATTATACTGGTAAAGAGATGTATTATACTGGTAAAGAGATGTATTATACTGGTAAAGAGATGTATTATACTGGTAAAGAGATGTATTATACTAGTAAAGATATAAATCATACTGGTAAAGAGATGTATTATACTGGTAAAGAGATGTATTATACTAGTAAAGAGATGTATCATACTGGTAAAGAGATGTATTATACTAGTAAAGAGATGTATTATACTGGTAAAGAGATGTATTATACTAGTAAAGAGATACTGGTAAAGAGATGTATTATACTAGTAAAGAGATGTATTATACTGGTAAAGAGATGTATTATACTTGTAAAGAGATGTATCATACTGGTAAATAGATGTATTATACTGGTAAAGAGATGTATCATACTGGTAAAGAGATGTATCATACTGGTAAAGAGATATATTATACTGGTAAAGATATGTATTATACTGGTAAAGATATGTATTATACTGGTAAAGAGATACTGGTAAAGAGATGTATTATACTGGTAAAGAGATGTATCATACTAGTAAAGAGATGTATTATACTGGTAAAGAGATGTATTATACTAGTAAAGAGATGTATTATACTAGTAAAGAGATGTATTATACTAGTAAAGAGATGTATTATACTGGTAAAGAGATGTATTATACTGGTAAAGAGATGTGTTATACTGGTAAAGAGATGTATTATACTAGTAAAGAGATACTGGTAAAGAGATGTATTATACTGGTAAAGAGATGTATTATACTGGTAAAGAGATGTATTATACTGGTAAAGAGATGTATTATACTAGTAAGGAGATGTATTATACTAGTAAAGAGATACTGGTAAAGAGATGTATTATACTAGTAAAGAGATACTGGTAAAGAGATGTATCATACTGGTAAAGAGATACTGGTAAAGAGATGTATCATACTGGTAAAGAGATGTATTATACTGGTAAAGAGATGTATTATACTAGTAAAGAGATACCGGTAAAGAGATGTATTATACTAGTAAAGAGATACTGGTAAAGAGATGTATCATACTGGTAAAGAGATACTGGTAAAGAGATGTATTATACTGGTAAAGAGATGTATTATACTAGTAAAAAGATGTATTATACTAGTAAAGAGATGTATTATACTGGTAAAGAGATGTATTATACTGGTAAAGAGATGTATTATACTGGTAAAGAGATGTATTATACTAGTAAGGAGATGTATTATACTGGTAAGGAGATGTATTATACTGGTAAAGATATGTATTATACTGGTAAAGAGATACTGGTAAAGAGATGTATTATACTAGTAAAGAGATACTGGTAAAGAGATGTATTATACTGGTAAAGAGATGTATTATACTGGTAAAGAGATGTATCATACTGGTAAAGAGATGTATTATACTGGTAAAGAGATGTATTATACTGGTAAAGAGATGTATTATACTGGTAAAGAGATGTATTATACTAGTAAGGAGATGTATTATACTGGTAAGGAGATGTATTATACTGGTAAAGATATGTATTATACTGGTAAAGAGATACTGGTAAAGAGATGTATTATACTAGTAAAGAGATACTGGTAAAGAGATGTATTATACTGGTAAAGAGATGTATTATACTGGTAAAGAGATGTATTATACTGGTAAAGAGATGTATTATACTGGTAAAGAGATGTATTATACTGGTAAAGAGATGTATTATACTGGTAAAGAGATGTATTTGTATTATACTATTAAAGAGATGTATTATACTGGTAAAGATATGTATTATACTGGTAAAGAGATGTATTATACTGGTAAAGAGATACTGGTAAAGAGATGTATTATACTGATAAAGATATGTATTATACTATTAAAGAGATGTATTATACTGGTAAAGATATGTATTAT
Source organism: Salvelinus fontinalis (assembly GCF_029448725.1). Taxonomy (NCBI): domain Eukaryota; kingdom Metazoa; phylum Chordata; class Actinopteri; order Salmoniformes; family Salmonidae; genus Salvelinus; species Salvelinus fontinalis. Next base: position 51,526,649 of record NC_074680.1, read on the forward strand.
ACTATTAAAGAGATGTATTATACTGGTAAAGATATGTATTATACTGGTAAAGAGATACTGGTAAAGAGATGTATTATACTAGTAAAGAGATACTGGTAAAGAGATGTATTATACTGGTAAAGAGATGTATTATACTGGTAAAGAGATGTATTATACTAGTAAGGAGATGTATTATACTGGTAAGGAGATGTATTATACTGGTAAAGAGATGTATCATTCTGGTAAAGAGATGTATTATACTAGTAAAGAGATACTGGTAAAGAGATGTATTATACTGGTAAATAGATACTGGTAAAGAGATGTATTATACTGGTAAAGAGATGTATTATACTGGTAAATAGATACTGGTAAAGAGATGTATTATACTGGTAAAGAGATGTATTATACTAGTAAATAGATACTGGTAAAGAGATGTATTATACTGGTAAATAGATACTGGTAAAGAGATGTATTATACTAGTAAAGAGATGTATTATACTGGTAAAGAGATGTATTATACTGGTAAAGATATGTATTATACTGGTAAAGATATGTATTATACTAGTAAAGAGATGTATTATACTGGTAAATAGATACTGGTAAAGATATGTATTATACTGGTAAAGAGATACTGGTAAAGAGATGTATCATACTAGTAAAGAGATACTGGTAAAGAGATGTATTATACTGGTAAAGAGATGTATTATACTGGTAAAGAGATGTATTATACTAGTAAGGAGATGTATTATACTGGTAAGGAGATGTATTATACTGGTAAAGAGATGTATCATTCTGGTAAAGAGATGTATTATACTAGTAAAGAGATACTGGTAAAGAGATGTATTATACTGGTAAATAGATACTGGTAAAGAGATGTATTATACTGGTAAAGAGATGTATTATACTGGTAAATAGATACTGGTAAAGAGATGTATTATACTGGTAAAGAGATGTATTATACTAGTAAATAGATACTGGTAAAGAGATGTATTATACTGGTAAATAGATACTGGTAAAGAGATGTATTATACTAGTAAAGAGATGTATTATACTGGTAAAGAGATGTATTATACTGGTAAAGATATGTATTATACTGGTAAAGATATGTATTATACTAGTAAAGAGATGTATTATACTGGTAAATAGATACTGGTAAAGATATGTATTATACTGGTAAAGAGATACTGGTAAAGAGATGTATCATACTAGTAAAGAGATGTATTATACTGGTAAAGAGATACTGGTAAAGAGATGTATTATACTGGTAAAGAGATGTATTATACTAGTAAAGAGATGTATTATACTGGTAAAGAGATGTATTATACTGGTAAAGAGATGTATTATACTGGTAAAGAGATGTATTATACTGGTAAAGAGATGTATTATACTAGTAAAGATATAAATCATACTGGTAAAGAGATGTATTATACTGGTAAAGAGATGTATTATACTAGTAAAGAGATGTATCATACTGGTAAAGAGATGTATTATACTAGTAAAGAGATGTATTATACTGGTAAAGAGATGTATTATACTAGTAAAGAGATACTGGTAAAGAGATGTATTATACTAGTAAAGAGATGTATTATACTGGTAAAGAGATGTATTATACTGGTAAAGAGATGTATCATACTGGTAAATAGATGTATTATACTGGTAAAGAGATGTATCATACTGGTAAAGAGATGTATCATACTGGTAAAGAGATATATTATACTGGTAAAGATATGTATTATACTGGTAAAGATATGTATTATACTGGTAAAGAGATACTGGTAAAGAGATGTATTATACTGGTAAAGAGATGTATCATACTAGTAAAGAGATGTATTATACTGGTAAAGAGATGTATTATACTAGTAAAGAGATGTATTATACTAGTAAAGAGATGTATTATACTAGTAAAGAGATGTATTATACTGGTAAAGAGATGTATTATACTGGTAAAGAGATGTGTTATACTGGTAAAGAGATGTATTATACTAGTAAAGAGATACTGGTAAAGAGATGTATTATACTGGTAAAGAGATGTATTATACTGGTAAAGAGATGTATTATACTGGTAAAGAGATGTATTATACTAGTAAGGAGATGTATTATACTAGTAAAGAGATACTGGTAAAGAGATGTATTATACTAGTAAAGAGATACTGGTAAAGAGATGTATCATACTGGTAAAGAGATACTGGTAAAGAGATGTATCATACTGGCAAAGAGATGTGTTATACTGGTAAAGAGATTTATTATACTAGTAAAGAGATACCGGTAAAGAGATGTATTATACTAGTAAAGAGATACTGGTAAAGAGATGTATCATACTGGTAAAGAGATACTGGTAAAGAGATGTATTATACTGGTAAAGAGATGTATTATACTAGTAAAAAGATGTATTATACTAGTAAAGAGATGTATTATACTGGTAAAGAGATGTATTATACTGGTAAAGAGATGTATTATACTGGTAAAGAGATGTATTATACTAGTAAGGAGATGTATTATACTGGTAAGGAGATGTATTATACTGGTAAAGATATGTATTATACTGGTAAAGAGATACTGGTAAAGAGATGTATTATACTAGTAAAGAGATACTGGTAAAGAGATGTATTATACTGGTAAAGAGATGTATTATACTGGTAAAGAGATGTATCATACTGGTAAAGAGATGTATTATACTGGTAAAGAGATGTATTATACTGGTAAAGAGATGTATTATACTGGTAAAGAGATGTATTAAACTAGTAAGGAGATGTATTATACTGGTAAGGAGATGTATTATACTGGTAAAGATATGTATTATACTGGTAAAGAGATACTGGTAAAGAGATGTATTATACTAGTAAAGAGATACTGGTAAAGAGATGTATTACACTGGTAAAGAGATGTATTATACTGGTAAAGAGATGTATTATACTGGTAAAGAGATGTATTATACTGGTAAAGAGATGTATTATACTGGTAAAGAGATGTATTATACTGGTAAAGAGATGTATTTGTATTATACTATTAAAGAGATGTATTATACTGGTAAAGATATGTATTATACTGGTAAAGAGATGTATTATACTGGTAAAGAGATACTGGTAAAGAGATGTATTATACTGATAAAGATATGTATTATACTATTAAAGAGATGTATTATACTGGTAAAGATATGTATTATACTATTAAAGAGATGTATTATACTGGTAAAGATATGTATTATACTGGTAAAGAGATACTGGTAAAGAGATGTATTATACTAGTAAAGAGATACTGGTAAAGAGATGTATTATACTGGTAAAGAGATGTATTATACTGGTAAGGAGATGTATCATACTGGTAAAGAGATGTATTATACTGGTAAAGAGATATATTATACTGGTAAAGAGATGTATTATACTGGTAAATAGATAATGGTAAAGAGATGTATTATACTGGTAAATAGATACTGGTAAAGAGATGTATTATACTAGTAAAGAGATACTGGTAAAGAGATGTATTATACTGGTAAATAGATACTGGTAAAGAGATGTATTATACTGGTAAATAGATACGGGTAAAGAGATGTATTATACTGGTAAAGAGATGTATTATACTGGTAAAGAGATGTATTATACTGGTAAAGAGATGTATCATACTGGTAAAGAGATGTATCATACTGGTAAAGAGATACTGGTAAAGAGATGTATTATACTGGTAAAGAGATGCATTATACTGGTAAAGAGATGTATTATACTGGTAAAGAGATACTGGTAAAGAGATACTGGTAAAGAGATACTGGTAAAGAGATGTATTATACTGGTAAATAGATACTGGTAAAGAGATGTATTATACTGGTAAAGAGATGTATCATACTGGTAAAGAGATACTGGTAAAGAGATGTATCATACTAGTAAAGAGATGTATTATACTGGTAAAGAGATGTATTATACTGGTAAAGAGATGTATTATACTGGTAAAGAGATGCATTATACTGGTAAAGAGATGTATTATACTGGTAAAGAGATGCATTATACTGGTAAAGAGATGTATTATACTGGTAAAGATATGTATTATACTGGTAAAGAGATGTATTATACTAGTAAAGAGATACTGGTAAAGAGATGTATTATACTAGTAAAGAGATGTATTATACTGGTAAAGAGATGTATTATACTGGTAAAGAGATGTATTATACTGGTAAATAGATACTGGTAAAGCTATGTATTATACTGGTAAAGAGATACTGGTAAAGAGATGTATTATACTAGTAAAGAGATGTATTATACTGGTAAAGAGATACTGGTAAAGAGATGCATTATACTGGTAAAGAGATGTATCATACTGGTAAAGATATGTATTATACTGGTAAAGAGATACTGGTAAAGAGGTGTATTATACTAGTAAAGAGATGTATTATACTGGTAAAGAGATGTATTATACTGGTAAAGAGATACTGGTAAAGAGATGTATTATACTGGTAAAGAGATGTATTATACTGGTAAAGAGATGTATTATACTGGTAAAGAGATGTATCATACTGGTAAAGAGATGTATTATACTGGTAAATAGATGTATTATACTGGTAAAGAGATGTATTATACTAGTAAAGAGATACTGGTAAAGAGATGTATTATACTGGTAAAGAGATGTATTATACTAGTAAAGAGATACTGGTAAAGAGATGTATTATACTGGTAAAGAGATGTATTATACTAGTAAAGAGATGTATTATACTGGTAAAGAGATGTATTATACTGGTAAAGAGATGTATTATACTAGTAAAGAGATACTGGTAAAGAGATGTATTATACTAGTAAAGAGATGTATTATACTGGTAAAGAGATGTATTATACTGGTAAAGAGATGTATCATACTGGTAAATAGATGTATTATACTGGTAAAGAGATGTATTATACTGGTAAAGATATGTATTATACTGGTAAAGAGATGTATTATACTAGTAAAGAGATACTGGTAAAGAGATGTATCATACTGGTAAAGAGATGTATCATACTGGTAAAGAGATGTATTATACTGGTAAAGAGATGTATTATACTAGTAAAGAGATGTATTATACTGGTAAAGAGATACTGGTAAAGAGATGTATTATACTGGTAAAGAGATGTATTATACTGGTAAAGAGATGTATTATACTGGTAAAGAGATACTGGTAAAGAGATGTATTATACTAGTAAAGAGATGTATTATACTAGTAAAGAGATGTATTATACTGGTAAAGAGATGTATTATACTGGTAAAGAGATGTATTTTACTGGTAAAGAGATACTGGTAAAGAGATGTATTATACTGGTAAAGAGATGTATTATACTAGTAAAGAGATGTATTATACTAGTAAGGAGATGTATTATACTGGTAAATAGATGTATTATACTGGTAAAGATATGTATTATACTAGTAAAGAGATACTGGTAAAGAGATGTATTATACTGGTAAAGAGATGTATTATACTGGTAAAGAGATGTATTATACTGGTAAAGAGATGTATTATACTGGTAAAGAGATGCATTATACTGGTAAAGAGATGTATTATACTGGTAAAGATATGTATTATACTGGTAAAGAGATGTATTATACTAGTAAAGAGATACTGGTAAAGAGATGTATTATACTAGTAAAGATATGTATTATACTGGTAAAGAGATACTGGTAAAGAGATGTATTATACTAGTAAAGAGATGTATTATACTGGTAAAGAGATACTGGTAAAGAGATGTATTATACTGGTAAAGAGATACTGGTAAAGAGATGTATTATACTGGTAAAGAGATGTATTATACTGGTAAATAGATGTATTATACTGGTAAAGAGATGTATTATACTGGTAAAGATATGTATTATACTGGTAAAGAGATGTATCATACTGGTAAATATATGTATTATACTGGTAAAGAGATGTATTATACTGGTAAAGATATGTATTATACTGGTAAAGAGAAACTGGTAAAGAGATGTATTATACTGGTAAAGAGATGTATCATACTAGTAAAGAGATACTGGTAAAGAGATGTATCATACTGGTAAAGAGATGTATTATACTAGTAAAGAGATCTATTATACTGGTAAATAGATGTATTATACTGGTAAAGAGATGTATCATACTGGTAAAGAGATGTATTATACTGGTAAAGAGATGTATTATACTGGTAAAGAGATGTATTATACTGGTAAAGAGATGTATCATACTAGTAAAGAGATACTGGTAAAGAGATGTATCATACTGGTAAAGAGATGTATCATACTGGTAAAGAGATGTATCATACTGGTAAAGAGATGTATTATACTGGTAAAGAGATGTATTATACTGGTAAATAGATATGTATTATACTGGTAAAGAGATACTGGTAAAGAGATGTATTATACTGGTAAAGAGATGTATTATACTAGTAAAGAGATGTATTATACTGGTAAAGAGATGTATCATACTAGTAAAGAGCTACTGGCAAAGAGATGTATCACACTGGTAAAGATATGTATTATACTGGTAAAGAGATACTGGTAAAGATATGTATTATAATAGTAAAGAGATACTGGTAAAGAGATGTATCATACTGGTAAAGAGATGTATCATACTGGTAAAGAGATGTATTATACTGGTAAAGAGATGTATTATACTGGTAAAGAGAAGTATTATACTGGTAAAGAGATACTGGTAAAGAGATGTATCATACTGGTAAAGAGATGTATTATACTGGTAAAGAGATGTATCATACTGGTAAAGAGATACTGGTAAAGAGATGTATTATACTGGTAAAGAGATGCATTATACTGGTAAAGAGATATATTATACTGGTAAAGAGATACTGGTAAAGAGATGTATTATACTGGTAAAGAGATGTATCATACTGGTAAAGAGATGTATTATACTGGTAAAGAGATACTGGTAAAGAGATGTATTATACTGGTAAATAGATACTGGTAAAGAGATGTATTATACTGGTAAAGAGATGTATTATACTAGTAAAGAGATGTATCATACTGGTAAAGAGATGTATTATACTGGTAAAGAGATGTATTATACTGGTAAAGAGATGTATCATACTGGTAAAGAGATGTATTATACTGGTAAAGAGATGTATTATACTGGTAAAGAGATGTATTATACTGGTAAAGAGATGTATTATACTGGTAAAGAGATGTATTATACTGGTAAAGAGATGTATCATACTGGTAAAGAGATGTATTATACTGGTAAAGAGATGTATCATACTGGTAAAGAGATACTGGTAAAGAGATGTATCATACTGGTAAAGAGATGTATTATACTGGTAAATAGATGTATTATACTGGTAAAGAGATGTATCATACTGGTAAATAGATGTACTATACTGGTAAAGATATGTATTATACTGGTAAAGAGATACTGGTAAAGATATGTATTATACTGGTAAAGAGATGTATTATACTGGTAAAGAGATGTATTATACTGGTAAAGAGATACTGGTAAAGAGATGTATTATAATGGTAAAGAGATGTATCATACTGGTAAATAGATGTATTATACTGGTAAAGAGATGTATCATACTGGTAAAGAGATGTATTATACTGGTAAAGATATGTATTATACTGGTAAAGAGATACTGGTAAAGAGATGTATTATACTGGTAAAGAGATGTATTATACTAGTAAAGAGATGTATTATACTGGTAAAGAGATGTATTATACTGGTAAAGAGATGTATTATACTGGTAAAGAGATGTATTATACTGGTAAAGAGATGTATTATACTGGTAAAGAGATGTATTATACTGGTAAAGAGATACTGGTAAAGAGATGTATTATACTGGTAAAGAGATGTATCATACTGGTAAAGAGATGTATTATACTGGTAAAGAGATACTGGTAAAGAGATGTATTATACTAGTAAAGAGATGTATTATACTGGTAAAGAGATGTATTATACTGGTAAAGAGATGTATTATACTGGTAAAGATATGTATTATACTTGTAAAGAGATGTATTATACTGGTAAAGAGATGTATTATACTGGTAAAGAGATGTATTATACTGGTAAAGAGATACTGGTAAAGAGATGTATTATACTGGTAAAGAGATGTATTATACTAGTAAAGAGATGTATTATACTGGTAAGGAGATGTATTATACTGGTAAAGAGATGTATAATACTGGTAAGGAGATGTATCATACTGGTAAAGAGATGTATTATACTGGTAAAGATATGTATTATACTGGTAAAGAGATACTGGTAAAGATATGTATCATACTGGTAAAGAGATGTATTATACTAGTAAAGAGATGTATTATACTGGTAAAGAGATACTGGTAAAGAGATGAATTATACTGGTAAAGAGATGTATTATACTGGTAAAGATATGTATTATACTAGTAAAGAGATACTGGTAAAGAGATGTATCATACTAGTAAAGAGATACTGGTAAAGAGATACTGGTAAAGAGATGTATTATACTGGTAAAGAGATGTATTATACTGGTAAAGAGATGTATCATACTGGTAAAGAGATACTGGTAAAGAATGTATCATACTGGTAAAGAGATGTATTATACTGGTAAAGAGATGTATTATACTGGTAAAGAGATGTATCATACTGGTAAATAGATGTATTATACTGGTAAAGAGATGTATTATACTGGTAAAGAGATGTATCATACTGGTAAAGAGATGTATTATACTGGTAAAGAGATGCATTTAACTGGTAAAGAGATGTATTATACTGGTAAAGATATGTATTATACTGGTAATGAGATACTGGTAAAGATATGTATCATACTGGTAAAGAGATGTATCATACTGGTAAAGAGATGTATTATACTAGTAAAGAGATGTATTATACTGGTAAAGAGATGTATTATACTGGTAAAGAGATGTATTATACTGGTAAAGAGATGTATTATACTGGTAAAGAGATGTATTATACTGGTAAAGAGAAGTATTATACTGGTAAAGAGATACTGGTAAAGAAATGTATCATACTGGTAAAGAGATGTATTATACTGGTAAAGAGATGTATCATACTGGTAAAGAGATACTGGTAAAGAGATGTATTATACTGGTAAAGAGATGCATTATACTGGTAAAGAGATATATTATACTGGTAAAGAGATACTGGTAAAGAGATGTATTATACTGGTAAAGAGATGTATTATACTGGTAAAGAGATGTATTATACTGGTAAAGAGATACTGGTAAAGAGATGTATTATACTGGTAAATAGATACTGGTAAAGAGATGTATTATACTGGTAAAGAGATGTATTATACTAGTAAAGAGATGTATCATACTGGTAAAGAGATGTATTATACTGGTAAAGAGATGTATTATACTGGTAAAGAGATGTATCATACTGGTAAAGAGATGTATTATACTGGTAAAGAGATGTATTATACTGGTAAATAGATGTATTATACTGGTAAAGAGATGTATTATACTGGTAAAGAGATGTATTATACTGGTAAAGAGATGTATTATACTGGTAAAGAGATGTATTATACTGGTAAAGAGATGTATTATACTGGTAAAGAGATGTATCATACTGGTAAAGAGATGTATTATACTGGTAAAGAGATGTATCATACTGGTAAAGAGATACTGGTAAAGAGATGTATCATACTGGTAAAGAGATGTATTATACTGGTAAAGAGATGTATTATACTGGTAAAGAGATGTATCATACTGGTAAATAGATGTATTATACTGGTAAAGAGATGTATTATACTGGTAAAGAGATGTATCATACTAGTAAAGAGATGTATTATACTGGTAAAGAGATGTATTATACTGGTAAAGAGATACTGGTAAAGAGATGTATTATACTGGTAAAGAGATGTATCATACTGGTAAAGAGATGTATTATACTGGTAAAGAGATGTATTATACTGGTAAAGATATGTATTATACTAGTAAAGAGATACTGGTAAAGAGATGTATCATACTGGTAAAGAGATGTATTATACTGGTAAAGAGATGTATTATACTGGTAAAGAGATGTATTATACTGGTAAAGATATGTATTATACTAGTAAAGAGATACTGGTAAAGAGATGTATCATACTGGTAAAGAGATGTATCATACTGGTAAAGAGATGTATCATACTGGTAAAGAGATGTATTATACTAGTAAAGAGATGTATTATACTAGTAAAGAGATGCATTATACTGGCAAAGAGATGTATCATACTGGTAAAGAGATGTATTATACTGGTAAAGAGATATTGGTAAAGATATGTATTATACTAGTAAAGAGATACTGGTAAAGAGATACTGGTAAAGATACGTATTATACTAGTAAAGAGATGTATCATACTGGTAAAGAGATGTATCATACTGGTAAAGAGATGTATTATACTGGTAAAGAGATGCATTATACTGGTAAAGAGATGTATTATACTGGTAAAGATATGTATTATACTGGTAAAGAGATACTGGTAAAGATATGTATCATACTGGTAAAGAGATGTATCATACTGGTAAAGAGATGTATTATACTAGTAAAGAGATGTATTATACTGGTAAAGAGATGTATTATACTGGTAAAGAGATGTATTATACTGGTAAAGAGATGTATTATAATGGTAAAGAGATGTATTATACTGGTAAAGAGATGTATTATACTGGTAAAGAGATGTATTATACTGGTAAAGAGATGTATTATACTAGTAAAGAGATGTATTATACTGGTAAAGAGATACTGGTAAAGAGATGTATTATACTGGTAAAGAGAAGTATTATACTGGTAAAGAGATGTATTATACTAGTAAAGAGATGTATTATACTGGTAAAGAGATACTGGTAAAGAGATGTATTATACTGGTAAAGAGATGTATTATACTGGTAAAGAGATGTATTATACTAGTAAAGAGATGTATCATACTAGTAAAGAGATGTATTATACTAGTATAGAGATGTATTATACTGGTAAAGAGATGTATCATACTGGTAAAGAGATGTATTATACTGGTAAAGATATGTATCATACTGGTAAAGAGATGTATTATACTGGTAAAGAGATGTATTATACTGGTAAAGAGATGTATTATACTAGTAAAGAGATGTATTATACTGGTAAAGAGATGTATTATACTGGTAAAGAGATGTATTATACTGGTAAAGAGATGTATTATACTGGTAAAGAGATGTATTATACTGGTAAAGAGATGTATTATACTGGTAAAGAGATGTATTATACTAGTAAAGAGATGTATTATACTGGTAAAGAGATGTATCATACTGGTAAAGAGATGTATCATACTAGTAAAGAGATACTGGTAAAGAGATGTATTATACTGGTAAAGAGATGTATTATACTGGTAAAGAGATGTATTATACTGGTAAAGAGATGTATTATACTGGTAAAGAGATACTGGTAAAAATATGTATTATACTGGTAAAGAGATGTATTATACTGGTAAAGAGATGTATTATACTGGTAAAGAGATGTATCATACTAGTAAAGAGATACTGGTAAAGAGATGTATTATACTGGTAAAGAGATGTATTATACTGGTAAAGAGATGTATTATACTGGTAAAGAGATGTATTATACTGGTAAAGAGATGCATTACACTGGTAAAGAGATGTATTATACTGGTAAAGAGATACTGGTAAAGAGATGTATTATACTGGTAAAGAGATGTATTATACTGGTAAAGAGATGTATTATACTGGTAAAGATATGTATTATACTGGTAAAGAGATGTATTATACTGGTAAAGAGATACTGGTAAAGAGATGTATTATACTGGTAAAGATATGTATTATACTGGTAAAGAGATGTATTATACTGGTAAAGAGATGTATTATACTGGTAAAGAGATGTATTATACTGGTAAAGAGATGTATTATACTGGTAAAGAGATGTATTATACTGATAAAGAGATACTGGTAAAGAGATGTATTATACTGGTAAAGAGATGTATTATACTGGTAAAGAGAAACTGGTAAAGAGATGTATTATACTGGTAAAGAGATGTATTATACTGGTAAAGAGATGTATTATACTGGTAAAGAGATACTGGTAAAGAGATGTATTATACTAGTAAAGAGATGTATTATACTGGTAAAGAGATACTGGTAAAGAGATGTATTATACTAGTAAAGAGATGTATTATACTGGTAAAGAGATGTATTATACTGGTAAAGAGATGTTTTATACTGGTAAAGAGATACTGGTAAAGAGATGTATTATACTGGTAAAGAGATGTATTATACTGGTAAAGATATGTATTATACTAGTAAAGAGATACTGGTAAAGAGATGTATCATACTGGTAAAGAGATGTATTATACTGGTAAAGAGATGTATTATACTGGTAAAGAGATGTATTATACTGGTAAAGATATGTATTATACTAGTAAAGAGATACTGGTAAAGAGATGTATCATACTGGTAAAGAGATGTATCATACTGGTAAAGAGATGTATCATACTGGTAAAGAGATGTATTATACTAGTAAAGAGATGTATTATACTAGTAAAGAGATGCATTATACTGGCAAAGAGATGTATCATACTGGTAAAGAGATGTATTATACTGGTAAAGAGATATTGGTAAAGATATGTATTATACTAGTAAAGAGATACTGGTAAAGAGATACTGGTAAAGATATGTATTATACTAGTAAAGAGATGTATCATACTGGTAAAGAGATGTATCATACTGGTAAAGAGATGTATTATACTGGTAAAGAGATGCATTATACTGGTAAAGGGATGTATTATACTGGTAAAGATATGTATTATACTGGTAAAGAGATACTGGTAAAGATATGTATCATACTGGTAAAGAGATGTATCATACTGGTAAAGAGATGTATTATACTAGTAAAGAGATGTATTATACTGGTAAAGAGATGTATTATACTGGTAAAGAGATGTATTATACTGGTAAAGAGATGTATTATAATGGTAAAGAGATGTATTATACTGGTAAAGAGATGTATTATACTGGTAAAGAGATGTATTATACTGGTAAAGAGATGTATTATACTAGTAAAGAGATGTATTATACTGGTAAAGAGATACTGGTAAAGAGATGTATTATACTGGTAAAGAGAAGTATTATACTGGTAAAGAGATGTATTATACTAGTAAAGAGATGTATTATACTGGTAAAGAGATACTGGTAAAGAGATGTATTATACTGGTAAAGAGATGTATTATACTGGTAAAGAGATGTATTATACTAGTAAAGAGATGTATCATACTAGTAAAGAGATGTATTATACTAGTATAGAGATGTATTATACTGGTAAAGAGATGTATCATACTGGTAAAGAGATGTATTATACTGGTAAAGATATGTATCATACTGGTAAAGAGATGTATTATACTGGTAAAGAGATGTATTATACTGGTAAAGAGATGTATTATACTAGTAAAGAGATGTATTATACTGGTAAAGAGATGTATTATACTGGTAAAGAGATGTATTATACTGGTAAAGAGATGTATTATACTGGTAAAGAGATGTATTATACTGGTAAAGAGATGTATTATACTGGTAAAGAGATGTATTATACTAGTAAAGAGATGTATTATACTGGTAAAGAGATGTATCATACTGGTAAAGAGATGTATCATACTAGTAAAGAGATACTGGTAAAGAGATGTATTATACTGGTAAAGAGATGTATTATACTGGTAAAGAGATGTATTATACTGGTAAAGAGATGTATTATACTGGTAAAGAGATACTGGTAAAAATATGTATTATACTGGTAAAGAGATGTATTATACTGGTAAAGAGATGTATCATACTAGTAAAGAGATACTGGTAAAGAGATGTATTATACTGGTAAAGAGATGTATTATACTGGTAAAGAGATGTATTATACTGGTAAAGAGATGTATTATACTGGTAAAGAGATGCATTACACTGGTAAAGAGATGTATTATACTGGTAAAGAGATACTGGTAAAGAGATGTATTATACTGGTAAAGAGATGTATTATACTGGTAAAGAGATGTATTATACTGGTAAAGATATGTATTATACTGGTAAAGAGATGTATTATACTGGTAAAGAGATGTATTATACTGGTAAAGAGATGTATTATACTGGTAAAGAGATACTGGTAAAGAGATGTATTATACTGGTAAAGATATGTATTATACTGGTAAAGAGATGTATTATACTGGTAAAGAGATGTATTATACTGGTAAAGAGATGTATTATACTGGTAAAGAGATGTATTATACTGGTAAAGAGATGTATTATACTGATAAAGAGATACTGGTAAAGAGATGTATTATACTGGTAAAGAGATGTATTATACTGGTAAAGAGATACTGGTAAAGAGATGTATTATACTGGTAAAGAGATGTATTATACTGGTAAAGAGATGTATTATACTGGTAAAGAGATACTGGTAAAGAGATGTATTATACTAGTAAAGAGATGTATTATACTGGTAAAGAGATACTGGTAAAGAGATGTATTATACTAGTAAAGAGATGTATTATACTGGTAAAGAGATGTATTATACTGGTAAAGAGATGTATTATACTGGTAAAGAGATACTGGTAAAGAGATGTATTATACTAGTAAAGAGATGTATTATACTGGTAAAGAGATACTGGTAAAGAGATGTATTATACTGGTAAAGAGATGTATTATACTGGTAAATAGAAGATGTGAGTCTGGGTTTGCTTATAGTATTATCATCATCACCTGTTAGAAGAAAATAGATTTTTGCCATTAGAAATTACCACCAGCCTTTTTATGCAAACCACACAAATCATATCTCTCCTACAGAATAGATTACAGTTATGAGTTAACGGGTGTGTGTAGAACCTCCAGAAATCCACTCCAGACATAATTACCAGAACGTATACACTTTATTCCAATTCAAAGTATTATAGAAGAAGATAAAGATAAAAATACATGCAAATAATATCTATAACATGATCACAGGTTACTGAATATAGTTTCATTTTTGTTGTGTGCATTTAGATAATGTCTAAATACCAATCCTTTAATCATGAGTGGTTAGTCCTGCTCCAAAGACAGTTAACAGTTAACTGTAGTCTGACAGTGGTTAGTCCTGCTCCAAAGACAGTTAACAGTTAACTGTAGTCTGACAGTGGTTAGTCCTGCTCCAAAGACAGTCAACAGTTAACTGTAGTCTGACAGTGGTTAGTCCTGCTCCAAAGACAGTTAACAGTTAACTGTAGTCTGACAGTGGTTAGTCCTGCTCCAAAGACAGTCAACAGTTAACTGTAGTCTGACAGTGGTTAGTCCTGCTCCAAAGACATTTAACTGTAGTCTGACAGTGGTTAGTCCTGCTCCAAAGACAGTTAACAGTTAACTGTAGTCTGACAGTGGTTAGTCCTGCTCCAAAGACAGTCAACAGTTAACTGTAGTCTGACAGTGGTTAGTCCTGCTCCAAAGACAGTTAACTGTAGTCTGACAGTGGTTAGTCCTGCTCCAAAGACAGTTAACTGTAGTCTGACAGTGGTTAGTCCTGCTCCAAAGACAGTCAACAGTTAACTGTAGTCTGACAGTGGTTAGTCCTGCTCCAAAGACAGTTAACTGTAGTCTGACAGTGGTTAGTCCTGCTCCAAAGACAGTCAACAGTTAACTGTAGTCTGAAAGTGGTTAGTCCTGCTCCAAAGACAGTTAACAGTTAACTGTAGTCTGACAGTGGTTAGTCCTGCTCCAAAGACAGTCAACAGTTAACTGTAGTCTGACAGTGGTTAGTCCTGCTCCAAAGACAGTTAACTGTAGTCTGACAGTGGTTAGTCCTGCTCCAAAGACAGTTAACTGTAGTCTGACAGTGGTTAGTCCTGCTCCAAAGACAGTCAACAGTTAACTGTAGTCTGACAGTGGTTAGTCCTGCTCCAAAGACAGTTAACTGTAGTCTGACAGTGGTTAGTCCTGCTCCAAAGACAGTTAACTGTAGTCTGACAGTGGTTAGTCCTGCTCCAAAGACAGTCAACAGTTAACTGTAGTCTGACAGTGGTTAGTCCTGCTCCAAAGACAGTTAACTGAAGTCTGACAGTGGTTAGTCCTGCTCCAAAGACAGTCAACAGTTAACTGTAGTCTGACAGTGGTTAGTCCTGCTCCAAAGACAGTCAACAGTTAACTGTAGTCTGACAGTGGTTAGTCCTGCTCCAAAGACAGTCAACAGTTAACTGTAGTCTGACAGTGGTTAGTCCTGCTCCAAAGACAGTCAACAGTTAACTGTAGTCTGACAGTGGTTAGTCCTGCTCCAAAGACAGTCAACAGTTAACTGTAGTCTGACAGTGGTTAGTCATGCTCAAAAGACAGTCAACAGTTAACTGTAGTCTGACAGTGGTTAGTCCTGCTCCAAAGACAGTTAACTGTAGTCTGACAGTGGTTAGTCCTGCTCCAAAGACAGTTAACTGTAGTCTGACAGTGGTTAGTCCTGCTCCAAAGACAGTCAACAGTTAACTGTAGTCTGACAGTGGTTAGTCCTGCTCCAAAGACAGTCAACAGTTAACTGTAGTCTGACAGTGGTTAGTCCTGCTCCAAAGACAGTCAACAGTTAACTGTAGTCTGACAGTGGTTAGTCCTGCTCCAAAGACAGTCAACAGTTAACTGTAGTCTGACAGTGGTTAGTCCTGCTCCAAAGACAGTCAACAGTTAACTGTAGTCTGACAGTGGTTAGTCCTGCTCCAAAGACAGTTAACTGTAGTCTGACAGTGGTTAGTCCTGCTCCAAAGACAGTTAACTGTAGTCTGACAGTGGTTAGTCCTGCTCCAAAGACAGTCAACAGTTAACTGTAGTCTGACAGTGGTTAGTCCTGCTCCAAAGACAGTCAACAGTTAACTGTAGTCTGACAGTGGTTAGTCCTGCTCCAAAGACAGTTAACTGTAGTCTGACAGTGGTTAGTCCTGCTCCAAAGACAGTCAACAGTTAACTGTAGTCTGACAGTGGTTAGTCCTGCTCCAAAGACAGTCAACAGTTAACTGTAGTCTGACAGTGGTTAGTCCTGCTCCAAAGACAGTCAACAGTTAACTGTAGTCTGACAGTGGTTAGTCCTGCTCCAAAGACAGTCAACAGTTAACTGTAGTCTGACAGTGGTTAGTCCTGCTCCAAAGACAGTTAACTGTAGTCTGACAGTGGTTAGTCCTGCTCCAAAGACAGTTAACTGTAGTCTGACAGTGGTTAGTCCTGCTCCAAAGACAGTCAACAGTTAACTGTAGTCTGACAGTGGTTAGTCCTGCTCCAAAGACAGTCAACAGTTAACTGTAGTCTGACAGTGGTTAGTCCTGCTCCAAAGACAGTCAACAGTTAACTGTAGCCTGACAGTGGTTATTCCTGCTCCAAAGACAGTCAACTGTTAACTGTAGTCTGACAGTGGTTAGTCCTGCTCCAAAGACAGTCAACAGTTAACTGTAGTCTGACAGTGGTTAGTCCTGCTCCAAAGACAGTCAACAGTTAACTGTAGTCTGACAGTGGTTAGTCCTGCTCCAAAGACAGTTAACTGTAGTCTGACAGTGGTTAGTCCTGCTCCAAAGACAGTTAACTGCTGTCTGACAGTGGTTAGTCCTGCTCCAAAGACAGTCAACAGTTAACTGTAGTCTGACAGTGGTTAGTCCTGCTCCAAAGACAGTTAACTGTAGTCTGACAGTGGTTAGTCCTGCTCCAAAGACAGTCAACAGTTAACTGTAGCCTGACAGTGGTTAGTCCTGCTCCAAAGACAGTCAACAGTTAACTGTAGACTGACAGTGATTAGTCCTGCTCCAAAGACAGTTAACAGTTAACTGTAGTGTGACAGTGGTTAGTCCTGCTCCAAAGACAGTCAACAGTTAACTGTAGTCTGACAGTGATTAGTCCTGCTCCAAAGACAGTCAACAGTTAACTGTAGTCTGACAGTGATTAGTCCTGCTCCAAAGACAGTTAACTGTAGTCTGACAGTGGTTAGTCCTGCTCCAAAGACAGTTAACTGTAGTCTGACAGTGGTTAGTCCTGCTCCAAAGACAGTCAACTGTAGTCTGACAGTGGTTAGTCCTGCTCCAAAGACAGTCAACTGTTAACTGTAGTCTGACAGTGGTTAGTCCTGCTCCAAAGACAGTCAACAGTTAACTGTAGTCTGACAGTGGTTAGTCCTGCTCCAAAGACAGTTAACTGTAGTCTGACAGTGGTTAGTCCTGCTCCAAAGACAGTCAACTGTAGTCTGACAGTGGTTAGTCCTGCTCCAAAGACAGTCAACTGTTAACTGTAGTCTGACAGTGGTTAGTCCTGCTCCAAAGACAGTCAACAGTTAACTGTAGTCTGACAGTGGTTAGTCCTGCTCCAAAGACAGTTAACTGTAGTCTGACAGTGGTTAGTCCTGCTCCAAAGACAGTTAACTGTAGTCTGACAGTGGTTAGTCCTGCTCCAAAGACAGTTAACTGTAGTCTGACAGTGGTTAGTCCTGCTCCAAAGACAGTCAACAGTTAACTGTAGTCTGACAGTGGTTAGTCCTGCTCCAAAGACAGTCAACAGTTAACTGTAGTCTGACAGTGGTTAGTACTACGCTCTAAAGACAGTCAACAGTTAACTGTACCTACCCATTGTTCACCTAATACATTTTTTGCACAATTGGTTAGAGCCTGTAAGTAAGCATTTCACTGTAAAGTCTACCACACCTGTTGTATTCGGCGCACGTGACAAATAAACATTGATTTGGTTTGATTTAGTCTGACAATTACACAAACTAGCTATGGCCAAAGTCACACTTCTGTGACAAATAAATCATTTCTGCCAACATTCTGTATATGTGCAATACAAGCACGGTAGAGTAGCAGACCGCCAACAATTACAAGAAACGTCCCTTTAGTTGCCTTGTTCTGTCTCTCTCACTGTTTAACCCGTCCATTCAATAGCCACAATCAGTACTATACATGATCAGCAAGATAATGAACTGAATGGAAATGACTGAAAACATAATCCACACTCAAAATGTACATGGTAACAATGTAAAACATTTGTTCTGTAAAAAGGTAAATACTGCCAATTTAGCATCTTGGCTTTGTAGTGTAGCTATATATCATCAGTCGTCCAGATGTCCTTCCTCTATGGCAGACAATATGGATAATGTGTTAGGGCTCTGGATAATGTGTTAGGGCTCTATTCAGTCTGGATAATGTGTTAGGGCTCTATTCAGTCTGGGTAATGTGTTAGGGCTCTATTCAGTCTGGGTAATGTGTTAGGGCTCTATTCAGTCTGGATAATGTGTTAGGGCTCTATTCAGTCTGGATAATGTGTTAGGGCTCTATTCAGTCTGGATAATGTGTTAGGGCTCTGGATAATGTGTTAGGGCTCTATTCAGTCTGGATAATTTGTTAGGGGTCTGGATAATGTGTTAGGGCTCTATTCAGTCTGCATAATGTGTTAGGGCTCTGGATAATGTGTTAGGGCTCTGGATAATGTGTTAGGGCTCTATTCAGTCTGGGTCATGTGTTAGGGCTCTATTCAGTCTGGATAATGAGTTAGGGCTCTATTCAGTCTGGATAATTTGTTAGGGCTCTATTCAGTCTGGATAATGTGTTAGGGCTCTATTCAGTCTGGATAATGTGTTAGGGCTCTATTCAGTCTGGATAATGTGTTAGGGCTCTGGATAATGTGTTAGGGCTCTGGATAATGTGTTAGGGCTCTATTCAGTCTGGGTCATGTGTTAGGGCTCTATTCAGTCTGGATAATGTGTTAGGGCTCTATTCAGTCTGGATAATGTGTTAGGGCTCTATTCAGTCTGGATAATGTGTTAGGGCTCTGGATAATGTGTTAGGGCTCTATTCAGTCTGGATAATGTGTTAGGGCTCTATTCAGTCTGGATAATGTGTTAGGGCTCTATTCAGTCTGGGTAATGTGTTAGGGCTCTATTCAGTCTGGGTAATGTGTTAGGGCTCTATTCAGTCTGGATAATGTGTTAGGGCTCTGGATAATGTGTTAGGGCTCTATTCAGTCTGGATAATGTGTTAGGGCTCTATTCAGTCTGGATAATGTGCTAGGGCTCTATTCAGTCTGGATAATGTGTTAGGGCTCTATTCAGTCTGGATAATTTGTTAGGGGTCTGGATAATGTGTTAGGGCTCTATTCAGTCTGGATAATGTGTTAGGGCTCTATTCAGTCTGGGTAATGTGTTAGGGCTCTATTCAGTCTGGGTAATGTGTTAGGGCTCTATTCAGTCTGGATAATGTGTTAGGGCTCTATTCAGTCTGGATAATGTGATAGGGCTCTATTCAGTCTGGATAATGTGTTAGGGCTCTATTCAGCCTGGATAATGTGTTAGGGCTCTATTCAGTCTGGATAATGTGTTAGGGCTCTATTCAGTCTGGATAATGTGTTAGGGCTCTATTCAGTCTGGATAATGTGTTAGGGCTCTATTCAGTCTGGATAATGTGTTAGGGCTCTATTCAGTCTGGATAATGTGTTAGGGCTCTATTCAGTCTGGATAATGTGATAGGGCTCTATTCAGTCTGGATAATGTGTTAGGGCTCTATTCAGCCTGGATAATGTGTTAGGGCTCTATTCAGTCTGGATAATGTGTTAGGGCTCTATTCAGTCTGGATAATGTGTTAGGGCTCTATTCAGTCTGGATAATGTGTTAGGGCTCTATTCAGTCTGGATAATGTGTTAGGGCTCTATTCAGTCTGGATAATGTGTTAGGGCTCTATTCAGTCTGGGTAATGTGTTAGGGCTCTATTCAGTCTGGGTAATGTGTTAGGGCTCTATTCAGTCTGGGTAATGTGTTAGGGCTCTATTCAGTCTGGGTAATGTGTTAGGGCTCTATTCAGTCTGGATAATGTGTTAGGGCTCTATTCAGTCTGGATAATGTGTTAGGGCTCTATTCAGTCTGGATAATGTGTTAGGGCTCTATTCAGTCTGGGTAATGTGTTAGGGCTCTATTCAGTCTGGATAATGTGTTAGGGCTCTATTCAGTCTGGGTAATGTGTTAGGGCTCTATTCAGTCTGGATAATGTGTTAGGGCTCTATTCAGTCTGGATCTGTGTTAGGGCTCTATTCAGTCTGGATAATTTGTTAGGGCTCTGGATAATGTGTTAGGGCTTTATTCAGTCTGGATAATGTGTTAGGGCTCTGGATAATGTGTTAGGGCTTTATTCAGTCTGGATAATGTGTTAGGGCTCTATTCAGTCTGGATAATGTGTTAGGGCTCTATTCAGTCTGGATAATGTGTTAGGGCTCTATTCAGTCTGGATCATGTGTTAGGGCTCTATTCAGTCTGGATAATGTGTTAGGGCTCTATTCAGTCTGGATAATGTGTTAGGGCTCTATTCAGTCTGGATAATGTGTTAGGGCTCTATTCAGTCTGGATAATGTGTTAGGGCTCTATTCAGTCTGGATAATGTGTTAGGGCTCTATTCAGTCTGGATAATGTGTTAGGGCTCTATTCAGTCTGGATAATGTGTTAGGGCTCTATTCAGTCTGGATAATGTGTTAGGGCTCTATTCAGTCTGGATAATGTGTTAGGGCTCTACTCAGTCTGGATCGCTGAAGTGTTACACATAGCGCACTAGAAATGTAAAGGTAATTTCCTATTGAGCCGGCATTTTCAGCTTTTACCGTCAAATGCAGTCTGCTAACGCGAAGGCATTGCCTTTAAATTTCAATCACGCCGTGATGCTCAATTACCGCGATACGGCTGGAATAGAGCCCTGAGAGTCATCACCATTTAAACATCTGAGAACATACCGATTCTGAGCATAGAAGAAGAAATATAGCAATAACAGAATGATGCTGTAGTGTTCTCTTGTTCTGGAACAATGGAAACAAACTCGTGACAAAAATATCAAATAAGAAGAAACACCACTTGTTTGTTCTATTCTAGATCTCCTAGAGTCCTCACAGGGTTAGTCAATCAAAATGGCCACCATGTCTACAGATGGCATTTTGCCTCTACGACTACTCAGACATCTCTGTTACCTCAAACCCTAAGTCATGCTCTCATTCGCTTATACATGTGTAGTTAAGACAGATAGCGGTTGATAATAACAAATCATTTTCATAATTTTTGTCACCTGCGAAGGCAGATTCAGTATCATTTGGAAGAAGAATTATGAGGAAATGTTTTAAAAAAAAAATACAAAAATAACTCATCACAACAATTCCTGACTTTAGTAAAATCATAGCTGAGGGATTTTTTATATTTTTTCTCATGAGGAGACATTCTAACTGTACACCAACTAGAGTCCCCATGCTGTAACTCACATCTACCATTGATCAAATCAAGCCCCGGCTGTAATCTCATAAAAATGCTTTTCTAACCAGCTAAAACATGTCCTAGCCACCATCTGTTTCAGCACAAAACAGCAGGTCAGGGCAGTGAGTCCATAGACTGCCTTTCAGACATGGAGATAATCACTGGCTCCTAAATGACACCCTATTCCCTACAAGGTGCACTACTTTTGACATGTATGCAGTAGTGAACTTCGTAGGGAATAGGGTGCACTACTTCTGACATGTATGGAGTAGTGAACTACGTAGGGAATAGGGTGCACTACTTTTGACATGTATTGAGTAGTGAAATACGTAGGGAATAGGGTGCACTACTTTGACATGTATGGAGTAGTGAACTACGTAGGGAATAGGGTGCACTACTTTTGACATGTATGCAGTAGTGAACTTCGTAGGGAATAGGGTGCACTACTTTGACATGTATGGAGTAGTGAACTACGTAGGGAATAGGGTGCACTACTTTTGACATGTATGCAGTAGTGAACTTCGTAGGGAATAGGGTGCACTACTTTTGACATGTATTGAGTAGTGAACTACGTAGGAATAGGGTGCACTACTTTTGACATGTATGGAGTAGTGAACTACGTAGGGAATAGGGTGCACTACTTTTGACATGTATTGAGTAGTGAACTACGTAGGAATAGGGTGCACTACTTTGACATGTATTGAGTAGTGAACTACGTAGGAATAGGGTGCACTACTTTGACATGTATGGAGTAGTGAACTACGTAGGGAATAGGGTGCACTACTTTGACATGTATGGAGTAGTGAACTACGTAGGAATAGGGTGCACTACTTTTGACATGTATGGAGTAGTGAACTACGTAGGGAATAGGGTGCACTACTTTTGACATGTATGGAGTAGTGAACTACGTAGGGTGCCACTTGGGACGCTATCATCAAACCAGTTCATATTGATCCAAAGGGCCTCTTGTTTCCTTGTTTTCTTCAAACTGTTCCTTTTGTTGGGGGGAGGGTTATTGATTAAGAATATCCTCAGGTAGAATGAAAGCTGAGTGTGATTGATAAGGCTACAATAACCCTAACCCTGATAAAATCACAACGAATCCACCAACCAGGAATCATGACCCGGTGAAAGAGGCAACTTGTAACTGATTCTGGTGTTGGTTCTGAAGAGCCCCGTGTCAGTTGGACCCTGCTGCAGTGATGTTCTGAAAGGTGACCCGGTTAAAATGTCTCAATCTACCTATAAAACATAGAGATAAAGGGAAAAACTAAAAAGCAGTTTGATCTATAATAAATCATGAAATATTAACCTAATTAACTTAGAAGATTATTAAACGATAAAACAGAAATAAGAATGAAATATAAAGAAGCTAGGGTTCATTAAAAATAAAGAAATCCCAGAAACACTTTACCTCATAACAACCTGTCATAATATGGTCATAACAGTCATGAAACGTATATTTACACCTGTTGTGACATTGTGTTATTTTAGGTTAGTTATTTTACAAAAGTGTCAAAACCCCAAAACCTACAATGGTAGTTATTTTAGGGCTGGTTAAAAAATACAACTGAAGGCACTTGATTTGACAAAGAAAGGTTGAATTTATAAACATGCTAGCACAGCCAAGCAGCAGCAGTGTGCATCGTATAGTATTGAATAATATAGTATCGTATCGTATTGTATAGTCAGTGGTGTAAAGTACTTAAGTAAAAATACTTTAAAGTATTACTTAAGTCGTTTTTGGAGTATCTGTACTTTATTATTTACATTTTTGACAACTTATACTTTTACTTCACTACATTCCTAAATAAAATAGTGTAATTTTTACTCCATACATTTTCCCTGACTCCCAAAAGCACTCCTTACAAGCAGGAAAATAGTCTAATTCCCAAAGTTATCAAGAGAACATCCCTGGTCATCCCTACTGCCTCTGATCTGGAGGACTCACTAAACATAGAACATCCCTGGTCATCCCTACTGCCTCTGATCTGGAGGACTCACTAAACAGAGAACATCCCTGGTCGTCCCTACTGCCTCTGATCTGGAGGACTCACTAAACAGAGAACATCCCTGGTCATCCCTACTGCTTCTGATCTGGAGGAGTCACTAAACAGAGAACATCCCTGGTCATCCCTACTGCCTCTGATCTGGAGGACTCACTAAACAGAGAACATCCCTGGTCATCCCTACTGCCTCTGATCTGGAGGACTCACTAAACAGAGAACATCCCTGGTCATCCCTACTGCCTCTGATCTGGAGGAATCACTAAACAGAGAACATCCCTGGTCATCCCTACTGGCTCTGATCTGGAGGACTCACTAAACAGAGAACATCCCTGGTCATCCCTACTGTCTCTGATCTGGAGGACTCACTAAACAGAGAACATCCCTGGTCATCCCTACTGCCTCTGATCTGGGGGACTCACTAAACAGAGAACATCCCTGGTCATCCCTACTGCCTCTGATCTGGCGGACTCACTAAACAGAGAACGTCCCTGGTCATCCCTACTGCCTCTGATCTGGCGGACTCACTAAACAGAGAACATCCCTGGTCATCCCTACTGCCTCTGATCTGGAGGACTCACTAAACAGAGAACGTCCCTGGTCATCCCTACTGCCTCTGATCTGGCGGACTCAGTAAACACGCATGCTTCTTTTGTAAATTATGTTGGCGTGTACCCCTGGCTATTTCTAAATTTAAAAAACAAGAAAATGGTGAGGTCTGGTTTGTTTAATGGAAGGACTTTTAAGTGATTTATACTTTTACTTTTGATACTAAAGTATATTTAAAACAAAATACTTTTACACTTTTACTCAAGTTGTATTTTACTGGGTTACATTCCCTTTTACTTGAGACATTTTCTATTAAGGTATCTTTACATTTTAATCAAGTATGACAGTTGGGTACTTTCTCCACCACTGAGTATAGTATAGTATACGAGGTCCCCGGCCCAGGCTCCAGGCAACAGCCCATCCCCCATCACCACCACACAGAGCTAACAGAGCTAACAGGGACTCCATCTTGTGTACCCTAGGCTATGTTCCAAATAGCACCCTATACCCTATCTGGTGCACTACTACCCGGGGCCATAGTAGTGTATACTATGTCAGGAATATGTGCCATTTTGGGGTGTGGCTCTAACCTAACGTACCTAAACTAACCTTCCAAATCAACTTCATCATTTTGTGTTTTCTCAGGCTCATCATTTAAAAAACAAAAAACTATTTAAACAACAATGTAAAATACATGAATTTTTTTTTTGTTTAAAAGGCAGGATAATACAATTCTCGAATGCTATTGTCAGGAAGCCCGGGGCCGAGGTGAGAGGACTACAGGCAGGCAGCCGCCCAGATCAGACATGGGCGTTGGGGGAGAAGGAGAGCAGCAAGCCCCTTGCCGGCCGGCCAGCAGCTGAGATACCCTAGATGTAAAGGTGGAGAAACAAACAAGCAGCTGCCCTGCACCAGGTAAAGACGATGGACAGATTGAGAATGCCAGCCGTGTGAAAAGATTCGGGGACCTTTGAATAAATTGTGTGTTCACAGGCCAGCCTTGAAGACACAGACAACAAAAATAAAGACATAGAAACAACAGAAACAACGTGTGGCTCAGTTGGTAGAGCATGGCGCTTGCAATGCCAGGGTTGTGGGTTCAATTCCCACGGGGGGGACCAGGGTTCAATTCCCACGGGGGGACCAGGATGAATATGTATGGACTTTCCAATTTGTAAGTCGCTCTGGATAAGAGCATCTGCTAAATGACTTAAATGTAAATGTAAATGAATGCGTCAGTCGGCCATGTTATCATGTGTGCTGCCCGATGACAGATATTATTCCTATCTAGGAAGGAGGAACAGATTGTTGTTTTAATCAAGGCAACTACACATCGTTCACTGGTCTGAGAGTTTGACTAGGCAGCAGGTGAACGTGTAGACTATAGGAGAGAAGAGCAGAGTACGAAGCTCTGTCTCTCCTATAGAGCCCATAGGAGCTCATCCCAGGATCCTCTCTGCTATATACCTGCGGGTCAGAGCGTGTTGTTCCACCGCTCAAATCTTGTGGTGGGTCATGACTAAACACCCACCTCAATTGGTGGGTCATGAAGCAAAAACAAGTTTGTAAACCGATGTTGTATACTATAGCTTCTCCGTGATGAGGCGCAGGTCCAGCTTGGTCTATAACCATGTGAGGAAGCTCTCCTTGTCCATCTTGGTGGCCGCCAGAACAGACTCCATGTCGTCTAGGATGTCGGAGCTCAATGCTTCCTGGAGACTAGGCTCTTCGCCCTCCATGGTCATGCTCTTGTTCTCCAGCGTGCCCAGGTCTACATCTGTCCCCGGGATGACGTCCAGGTAGTCAGGGAAACGACCGGGATGTGTTTCCATGGAGACCGACAGGGAGTCCCCTGATTATGACAAAACAACCACATGGATGTGTTATGTAAAGTTATAATGTATTATTATGATGTTATAATGTATTATGTTGTTATAATGTATTATGATGTTGTTATAATGTATTATGTTGTTATAATGTATTATGTTATAATGTATTATGATGTTATAATGTATTATGATGTTATAATGTATTATGTTATAATGTATTATGTTATAATGTAGTATGATGTTATAATGTATTATGTTGTTATAATGTATTATGATGTTATAATGTATTATGATGTTATAATGTATTATGATGTTATAATGTATTATGATGTTATAATGTATTATGTTGTTATAATGTATTATGTTATAATGTATTATGATGATGTTATAATGTATTATGATGATGTTATAATGTATTATGATGTTATAATGTATTATGTTATAATGTATTATGATGTTATAATGTATTATGTTGTTATAATGTATTATGTTGTTATAATGTATTATGATATTGTTATAATGTATTATTATGATGTTATAATGTATTATGTTGTTATAATGTATTATGTTGTTATAATGTATTATGTTGTTATAATGTATTATGATGTTGTTATAATGTATTATGTTATAATGTATTATGTTATAATGTATTATGTTATAATGTATTATGATGTTATAATGTATTATGATGTTATAATGTATTATGATGTTATAATGTATTATGATGTTCTAATGTATTATGATGTTATAATGTATTATGATATAATGTATTATGATGTTATAATGTATTATGTTATAATGTATTATGTTATAATGTATTATGTTATAATGTATTATGATGTTATAATGTATTATGTTATAATGTATTATGATGTTATAATGTATTATGATGTTATAATGTATTATGATGTTCTAATGTATTATGATGTTATAATGTATTATGATATAATGTATTATGATGTTATAATGTATTATGTTATAATGTATTATGTTATAATGTATTATGTTATAATGTATTATGATGTTATAATGTATTATGTTATAATGTATTATGTTATAATGTATTATGATGTTATAATGTATTATGATGTTATAATGTATTATGATGTTATAATGTATTATGATGTTCTAATGTATTATGATGTTATAATGTATTATGATATAATGTATTATGATGTTATAATGTATTATGTTATAATGTATTATGTTATAATGTATTATGTTATAATGTATTATGATGTTATAATGTATTATGTTATAATGTATTATGATGTTATAATGTATTATGATGTTATAATGTATTATGTTATAATGTATTATGTTATAATGTAGTATGATGTTATAATGTATTATGTTGTTATAATGTATTATGATGTTATAATGTATTATGATGTTATAATGTATTATGATGTTATAATGTATTATGTTGTTATAATGTATTATGTTGTTATAATGTATTATGATGTTGTTATAATGTATTATGATGTTATAATGTATTATAATGTTATAATGTATTATGATGATGTTATAATGTATTATGTTATAATGTATTATGATGATGTTATAATGTATTATGATGATGTTATAATGTATTATGATGTTATAATGTATTATGTTATAATGTATTATGTTGTTATAATGTATTATGTTGTTATAATGTATTATGTTATAATGTATTATGATGATGTTATAATGTATTATGATGTTATAATGTATTATGATGTTATAATGTATTATGTTATAATGTATTATGATGTTGTTATAATGTATTATGATGTTATAATGTATTATAATGTTGTTATAATGTATTATGATGTTATTATGTATTATGATGATGTTATAATGTATTATGTTATAATGTATTATGATGATGTTATAATGTATTATGATGATGTTATAATGTATTATGATGTTATAATGTATTATGTTATAATGTATTATGTTATAATGTATGATGTTATAATGTATTATGTTGTTATAATGTATTATGATGATGTTATAATGTATTATGATGTTATAATGTATTATGATGTTATAATGTATTATGTTATAATGTATTATGATGTTGTTATAATGTATTATGATGTTATAATGTATTATAATGTTGTTATAATGTATTATGATGTTATAATGTATTATGATGATGTTATAATGTATTATGTTATAATGTATTATGTTGTTATAATGTATTATGTTATAATGTATTATGTTATAATGTATTATGTTATAATGTATTATGTTGTTATAATGTATGATGTTATAATGTATTATGTTGTTATAATGTATTATGATGTTGTTATAATGTATTATGATGTTATAATGTATTATGTTATAATGTATTATGATATTGTTATAATGTATTATGATGATGTTATAATGTATTATGATGTTGTTATAATGTATTATGTTATAATGTATTATGTTATAATGTATTATGTTGTTATAATGTATTATGATGTTATAATGTATTATGATGTTATAATGTATTATGATGTTATAATGTATTATGATGTTATAATGTATTATGTTATAATGTATTATGATGTTATAATGTATTATGTTGTTGTTATAATGTATTATGATGTTATAATGTATTATGTTGTTATAATGTATTATGATGTTATAATGTATTATGATGTTATAATGTATTATGATGTTGTTATAATGTATTATGATGTTATAATGTATTATGATGTTATAATGTATTATGATGTTATAATGTATTATGATGTTATAATGTATTATGTTATAATGTATTATGATGTTATAATGTATTATGATGATGTTATAATGTATTATGTTATAATGTATTATGTTATAATGTATTATGCTGTTATAATGTATTATGTTGTTATAATGTATTATGATGTTATAATGTATTATGATGATATAATGTATTATGATGTTGTTATAATGTATTATGATGTTATAATGTATTATAATGTTGTTATAATGTATTATGATGTTATAATGTATTATGATGATGTTATAATGTATTATGTTATAATGTATTATGATGATGTTATAATGTATTATGATGATGTTATAATGTATTATGATGTTATAATGTATTATGTTATAATGTATTATGCTGTTATAATGTATTATGTTGTTATAATGTATTATGTTGTTATAATGTATTATGTTGTTATAATGTATTATGATGATGTTATAATGTATTATGATGTTATAATGTATTATGATGTTATAATGTATTATGTTATAATGTATTATGATGTTATAATGTATTATGATATAATGTATTATGATGTTGTTATAATGTATTATGATGTTATAATGTATTATAATGTTGTTATAATGTATTATGATGTTATAATGTATTATGATGATGTTATAATGTATTATGTTATAATGTATTATGATGATGTTATAATGTATTATGATGATGTTATAATGTATTATGATGTTATAATGTATTATGTTATAATGTATTATGTTGTTATAATGTATTATGTTGTTATAATGTATTATGATGTTATAATGTATTATGATGTTATAATGTATTATGATGATGTTATAATGTATTATGTTATAATGTATTATGTTGTTATAATGTATTATGTTATAATGTATTATGTTATAATGTATTATGTTATAATGTATTATGTTGTTATAATGTATTATGATGTTGTTATAATGTATTATGATGTTATAATGTATTATGTTATAATGTATTATGATGTTATAATGTATTATGTTATAATGTATTATGATATTGTTATAATGTATTATGATGATGTTATAATGTATTATGATGTTGTTATAATGTATTATGTTATAATGTATTATGTTATAATGTATTATGTTGTTATAATGTATTATGATGTTATAATGTATTATGATGTTATAATGTATTATGATGTTATAATGTATTATGTTATAATGTATTATGATGTTATAATGTATTATGATGTTATAATGTATTATGTTATAATGTATTATGATATAATGTATTATGATATAATGTATTATGTTGTTATAATGTATTATGTTATAATGTATTATGTTATAATGTATTATGTTATAATGTATTATGTTATAATGTATTATGTTATAATGTATTATGTTATAATGTATTATGATATAATGTATTATGTTGTTATAATGTATTATGTTGTTATAATGTATTATGTTATAATGTATTATGTTATAATGTATTATGTTATAATGTATTATGTTATAATGTATTATGTTATAATCTATTATGATATTGTTATAATGTATTATGTTATAATGTATTATGTTATAATGTATTATGTTATAATGTATTATGATATAATGTATTATGTTGTTATAATGTATTATGTTATAATGTATTATGTTATAATGTATTATGTTATAATGTATTATGTTATAATGTATTATGTTATAATGTATTTTGTTATAATCTATTATGATATTGTTATAATGTATTATGTTATAATGTATTATGTTATAATGTATTATGTTATAATGTATTATGATGTTATAATGTATTATGTTATAATGTATTATGTTGTTGTTATAATGTATTATGATGTTATAATGTATTATGTTATAATGTATTATGTTATAATGTATTATGTTATAATGTATTATGTTATAATGTATTATGTTATAATGTATTATGTTGTTATAATGTATTATGTTATAATGTATTATGTTGTTATAATGTATTATGTTATAATGTATTATGTTATAATGTATTATGTTATAATGTATTATGTTATAATGTATTATGTTGTTATAATGTATTATGTTATAATGTATTATGTTATAATGTATTATGTTATAATGTATTATGTTATAATGTATTATGTTATAATCTATTATGATATTGTTATAATGTATTATGTTATAATGTATTATGTTATAATGTATTATGTTATAATGTATTATGATATAATGTATTATGTTGTTATAATGTATTATGTTATAATGTATTATGTTATAATGTATTATGTTATAATGTATTATGTTATAATGTATTATGTTATAATCTATTATGATATTGTTATAATGTATTATGTTATAATGTATTATGTTATAATGTATTATGTTATAATGTATTATGATGTTATAATGTATTATGTTATAATGTATTATGTTGTTGTTATAATGTATTATGATGTTATAATGTATTATGTTATAATGTATTATGTTATAATGTATTATGTTATAATGTATTATGTTATAATGTATTATGTTATAATGTATTATGTTGTTATAATGTATTATGTTATAATGTATTATGTTATAATGTATTATGTTATAATGTATTATGTTATAATGTATTATGTTGTTATAATGTATTATGTTATAATGTATTATGTTATAATGTATTATGTTATAATGTATGATGTTATAATGTATTATGTTATAATCTATTATGATATTGTTATAATGTATTATGTTATAATGTATTATGTTATAATGTATTATGTTATAATCTATTATGATATTGTTATAATGTATTATGATGATGTTATAATGTATTATGTTGTTATAATGTATTATGTTGTTATAATGTATTATGATGTTATAATGTATTATGTTGTTATAATGTATTATGTTATAATGTATTATGTTATAATGTATTATGTTGTTATAATGTATTATGTTATAATGTATTATGTTGTTATAATGTATTATGATGTTATAATGTATTATGTTATAATGTATTATATTGTTATAATGTATTATGATGATGTTATAATGTATTATGTTATAATGTATTATATTGTTATAATGTATTATGATGATGTTATAATGTATTATGTTATAATGTATTATGATGTTATAATGTATTATGTTATAATGTATTATGTTGTTATAATGTATTATGTTATAATGTATTATGTTGTTATAATGTATTATGTTATAATGTATTATGATGTTATAATGTATTATGTTATAATGTATTATGTTATAATGTATTATGATGTTATAATGTATTATGTTATAATGTATTATGTTGTTATAATGTATTATGTTGTTATAATGTATTATGTTATAATGTATTATGTTGTTATAATGTATTATGTTATAATGTATTATGATGTTATAATGTATTATGTTATAATGTATTATGATGTTGTTATAATGTATTATGATGTTATAATGTATTATGTTATAATGTATTATGATGTTGTTATAATGTATTATGATGTTGTTATAATGTATTATGTTATAATGTATTATGTTATAATGTATTATGATGTTATAATGTATTATGTTATAATGTATTATGTTATAATGTATTATGATGTTATAATGTATTATGATGTTGTTATAATGTATTATGTTATAATGTATTATGATGTTATAATGTATTATGTTATAATGTATTATGTTATAATGTATTATGTTGTTATAATGTATTATGTTATAATGTATTATGTTATAATGTATTATGATGTTATAATGTATTATGATGTTATAATGTATTATGTTATAATGTATTATGTTATAATGTATTATGATGTTATAATGTATTATGTTATAATGTATTATGTTATAATGTATTATGATGTTATAATGTATTATGTTATAATGTATTATGTTATAATGTATTATGTTATAATGTATTATGATGTTATAATGTATTATGTTATAATGTATTATGTTATAATGTATTATGATGTTATAATGTATTATGATGTTATAATGTATTATGATGTTATAATGTATTATGATGTTCTAATGTATTATGATGTTATAATGTATTATGATATAATGTATTATGATGTTATAATGTATTATGTTATAATGTATTATGTTATAATGTATTATGTTATAATGTATTATGATGTTATAATGTATTATGTTATAATGTATTATGTTATAATGTATTATGATGTTATAATGTAGTATGATGTTATAATGTATTATGATGTTATAATGTATTATGATGTTATAATGTATTATGATGTTATAATGTATTATGATGTTATAATGTATTATGATGTTATAATGTATTATGTTATAATGTATTATGATATAATGTATTATGATGTTATAATGTATTATGATGTTATAATGTATTATGTTGTTATAATGTATTATGATGTTATAATGTATTATGATATAATGTATTATGATGTTGTTATAATGTATTATGATGTTATAATGTATTATGATGTTATAATGTATTATGATGTTATAATGTATTATGATGTTATAATGTATTATGATGTTATAATGTATTATGATGTTATAATGTATTATGATGTTATAATGTATTATGTTGTTATAATGTATTATGATGTTATAATGTATTATGATATAATGTATTATGATGTTGTTATAATGTATTATGATGTTATAATGTATTATGATGTTATAATGTATTATGATGTTATAATGTATTATGATGTTATAATGTATTATGATGTTATAATGTATTATGATGTTATAATGTATTATGATGTTATAATGTATTATGTTATAATCTATTATGATATTGTTATAATGTATTATTATGTTGTTATAATGTATTATGTTATAATGTATTATGATATTGTTATAATGTATTATGATGTTATAATGTATTATGATGTTGTTATAATGTATTATGTTATAATGTATTATGATGATGTTATAATGTATTATGTTATAATGTATTATGTTATAATGTATTATGTTATAATGTATTATGTTATAATGTATTATGATGTTATAATGTATTATGTTATAATGTATTATGTTGTTATAATGTATTATGTTATAATGTATTATGTTATAATGTATTATGTTGTTATAATGTATTATGTTGTTATAATGTATTATGTTATAATGTATTATGTTATAATGTATTATGTTGTTATAATGTATTATGATGTTGTTATAATGTATTATGATGTTATAATGTATTATGTTATAATGTATTATGTTGTTATAATGTATTATGTTGTTATAATGTATTATGATGTTATAATGTATTATGTTATAATGTATTATGTTATAATGTATTATGATGTTATAATGTATTATGATGTTGTTATAATGTATTATGTTATAATGTATTATGATGTTATAATGTATTATGTTATAATGTATTATGTTATAATGTATTATGTTGTTATAATGTATTATGTTATAATGTATTATGTTATAATGTATTATGATGTTATAATGTATTATGATGTTATAATGTATTATGTTATAATGTATTATGTTATAATGTATTATGATGTTATAATGTATTATGATGTTATAATGTATTATGTTATAATGTATTATGTTATAATGTATTATGATGTTATAATGTATTATGTTATAATGTATTATGTTATAATGTATTATGTTATAATGTATTATGATGTTATAATGTATTATGTTATAATGTATTATGTTATAATGTATTATGATGTTATAATGTATTATGATGTTATAATGTATTATGATGTTATAATGTATTATGATGTTCTAATGTATTATGATGTTATAATGTATTATGATATAATGTATTATGATGTTATAATGTATTATGTTATAATGTATTATGTTATAATGTATTATGTTATAATGTATTATGATGTTATAATGTATTATGTTATAATGTATTATGTTATAATGTATTATGATGTTATAATGTAGTATGATGTTATAATGTATTATGATGTTATAATGTATTATGATGTTATAATGTATTATGATGTTATAATGTATTATGATGTTATAATGTATTATGATGTTATAATGTATTATGTTATAATGTATTATGATATAATGTATTATGATGTTATAATGTATTATGATGTTATAATGTATTATGTTGTTATAATGTATTATGATGTTATAATGTATTATGATATAATGTATTATGATGTTGTTATAATGTATTATGATGTTATAATGTATTATGATGTTATAATGTATTATGATGTTATAATGTATTATGATGTTATAATGTATTATGATGTTATAATGTATTATGATGTTATAATGTATTATGATGTTATAATGTATTATGTTGTTATAATGTATTATGATGTTATAATGTATTATGATATAATGTATTATGATGTTGTTATAATGTATTATGATGTTATAATGTATTATGATGTTATAATGTATTATGATGTTATAATGTATTATGATGTTATAATGTATTATGATGTTATAATGTATTATGATGTTATAATGTATTATGATGTTATAATGTATTATGTTATAATCTATTATGATATTGTTATAATGTATTATTATGTTGTTATAATGTATTATGTTATAATGTATTATGATATTGTTATAATGTATTATGATGTTATAATGTATTATGATGTTGTTATAATGTATTATGTTATAATGTATTATGATGATGTTATAATGTATTATGTTATAATGTATTATGTTATAATGTATTATGTTATAATGTATTATGTTATAATGTATTATGATGTTATAATGTATTATGTTATAATGTATTATGTTGTTATAATGTATTATGTTATAATGTATTATGTTATAATGTATTATGTTGTTATAATGTATTATGTTGTTATAATGTATTATGTTATAATGTATTATGTTATAATGTATTATGTTGTTATAATGTATTATGATGTTGTTATAATGTATTATGATGTTATAATGTATTATGTTATAATGTATTATGTTGTTATAATGTATTATGTTGTTATAATGTATTATGATGTTATAATGTATTATGTTATAATGTATTATGTTGTTATAATGTATTATGATGTTGTTATAATGTATTATGATGTTATAATGTATTATGTTGTTATAATGTATTATGTTATAATGTATTATGTTATAATGTATTATGTTATAATGTATTATGATGTTATAATGTATTATGATGTTATAATGTATTATGTTATAATGTATTATGATGTTATAATGTATTATGTTGTTATAATGTATTATGATGTTATAATGTATTATGATGTTATAATGTATTATGATGTTATAATGTATTATGATGTTGTTATAATGTATTATGATGTTATAATGTATTATGATGTTATAATGTATTATGATGTTATAATGTATTATGTTATTATAATGTATTATGATGTTGTTATAATGTATTATGATGTTATAATGTATTATGTTGTTATAATGTATTATGTTATAATGTATTATGTTATAATGTATTATGTTATAATGTATTATGATGTTATAATGTATTATGATGTTATAATGTATTATGTTATAATGTATTATGATGTTATAATGTATTATGTTGTTATAATGTATTATGATGTTATAATGTATTATGATGTTATAATGTATTATGATGTTATAATGTATTATGATGTTGTTATAATGTATTATGTTGTTATAATGTATTATGATGTTATAATGTATTATGTTGTTATAATGTATTATGATGTTGTTATAATGTATTATGATGTTATAATGTATTATGTTATAATGTATTATGTTGTTATAATGTATTATGTTGTTATAATGTATTATGTTATAATGTATTATGTTGTTATAATGTATTATGTTATAATGTATTATGTTGTTATAATGTATTATGTTATAATGTATTATGTTATAATGTATTATGTTGTTATAATGTATTATGTTATAATGTATTATGTTGTTATAATCTATTATGATATTGTTATAATGTATTATGATGATGTTATAATGTATTATGTTATAATGTATTATGTTGTTATAATGTATTATGTTATAATGTATTATGTTGTTATAATGTATTATGATGTTATAATGTATTATGTTATAATGTATTATGTTATAATGTATTATGTTATAATGTATTATGTTATAATGTATTATGATGTTGTTATAATGTATTATGATGTTATAATGTATTATGATGTTGTTATAATGTATTATGATGTTATAATGTATTATGTTATAATGTATTATGTTGTTATAATGTATTATGATGTTATAATGTATTATGTTGTTATAATGTATGATGTTATAATGTATTATGTTATAATGTATTATGTTGTTGTTATAATGTATTATAATGTTATAATGTATTATGTTATAATGTATTATGATGTTATAATGTATTATGTTATAATGTATTATGATGTTATAATGTATTATGTTATAATGTATTATGTTATAATGTATTATGATGTTATAATGTATTATGTTGTTATAATGTATGATGTTATAATGTATTATGTTGTTATAATGTATTATGATGTTATAATGTATTATGATGTTATAATGTATGATGTTATAATGTATTATGTTATAATGTATTATGTTGTTGTTATAATGTATTATAATGATGTTATAATGTATTATGATGTAATGTCCTAATATTGTCCCATAATGATCCTGAGTAAATAACAGCCCATTCCATTGAATAACTTATTGACAAACCACTGGAAGTGTATTGACAACGCTGAGAGTTAATCACATCATCAGACATACTGACTGATACCAGACCGTCTATACATCAGGTCCATGCTTCTACCTGGAATATAATAGAGACTAACCATACTACTGACTGATACCAGACCAACATCAGGTCCATGCTGCTACCTGGAATATAATAGAGACTAACCATACTACTGACTGATACCAGACCGTCTATACATCAGGTCCATGCTGCTACCTGGAATATAATAGAGACTAACCATACTACTGACTGATACCAGACAGTATATACATCAGGTCCATGCTGCTACCTGGAATATAATAGAGACTAACCATACTACTGACTGATACCATACCGTCTATACATCAGGTCCATGCTGCTACCTGGAATATAATAGAGACTAACCATACTACTGACTGATACCAGACCAACATCAGGTCCATACTGCTACCTGGAATATAATAGATACTAACCATACTACTGACTGATACCAGACCAACATCAGGTCCATGCTGCTACCTGGAATATAATAGATACTAACCATACTACTGACTGATACCAGACCGTCTCAACATCAGGTCCATGCTGCTACCTGGAATATAATAGAGACTAACCATACTACTGACTGATACCAGACCGTCTCAACATCAGGTCCATGCTGCTACCTGGAATATAATAGATACTAACCATACTACTCACTGATACCAGACCGTCTCAACATCAGGTCCATGCTGCTACCTGGAATATAATAGATACTAACCATACTACTGACTGATACCAGACCAACATCAGGTCCATGCTGCTACCTGGAATATAATAGATACTAACCATACTACTGACTGATACCAGACCGTCTCAACATCAGGTCCATGCTGCTACCTGGAGCTAGTATGTCTCACCTGTGTCCATCTCGTCCACACTGTTGAGGAAGTCGTCAGGGGTCCGGGGGACACTGTAGCTGCTCATACTCAGACCGCTGTCTGTGCTCTCGTCCCTGGAGTGGT
Organism: Salvelinus fontinalis; assembly: GCF_029448725.1. Lineage (NCBI taxonomy): Eukaryota > Metazoa > Chordata > Actinopteri > Salmoniformes > Salmonidae > Salvelinus > Salvelinus fontinalis. The sequence continues at coordinate 51,565,489 of NC_074680.1, forward strand.
AGGTCCCACTGTGGACACAAGAGACAGGACACATCAAATGTTATTATTTTATAATGTAATGTTAAACCTCACAGTAGTTATCTATAATGAAATCTGCTGAGAGAGAGAGAGAGGGAGGACTGATGAGAGGGAGGACTGATGAGGGGAAAAGAGATCAGGGAGGGGAGGGGAGGGGCATTGAGAGGCATCCCCTCTCCCCACTGGGATTCTCTGCCTCTAACCCTATTACAGGGGTCACTGGCTGCTGGTTACTGGCTTACTGGTGCTCTTTCATGCCGTCCCTAGGAGGGGTGCGTCACTTGAGTGGGTTGAGTCAAGTCACTGACAAGGTCTTCCTGTCTGGGTTGACGCCCCCCACGGGTTTGTGCTGTGGCAGAGATCTTTGTGGGCTATACTCGGCCTTGTCTCAGGATTGTAAGTTGGTGGTTGAAGATATCCCTCTAGTGGTGAGGGGGCTGTGCTTTGGCAAAGTGGGCGGGGTTATATCCTTCCTGTTTGGGCCTGTCCGGGGGTATCATCGGATGGGGCCACAGTGTCTCCTGACCCCTAAGTTTGCTCTCTCTAATTCTCTTTCTCTTATTCTTTCTCTCTCTCGGAGGACCTAAGCCCTAGGACCATGCCTCAGGACTACCTGGCATGATGACTCCTTTCTGTCCCCAGTCCACCTGGCCGTGCTGCTGCTCCAGTTTCAACTGTTCTGCCTGCGGCTACGGAACCCTGACCTGATCACCGGACGTGCTACCTGTCCCAGACCTGCTGTTTTCAACTCTCCAGAGACAGCAGGAGCAGTAGAGATACTCTTAATGATCGGCTATGAAAAGCCAACTGACATTTACTCCTGAGGTGCTGACTTGCTGCACCCTCAACAACTACTGTGATTATTATTATTTGACCATGCTGGTCATTTATGAACATTTGAACATCTTGGCCATGTTCTGTTATAATCTCCACCCGGCACAGCCAGAAGAGGACTGGCCACCCCTCATAGCCTGGTTCCTCTCTAGGTTTCTTCCTAGGTTCTAGCCTTTCTAGGGAGTTTTTCCTAGCCACCGTGCTTCTACACCTGCATTGCTTGCTGTTTGGGGTTTTAGGCTGGGTTTCTGTACAGCACTTTGAGATATCAGCTGATGTAAGAAGGGCTTTATATATACATTTGATTTGATTTGATTGAGCCGGGGCAGGGGAGTGACACCAGACGGGCCTGTCTACTGACACGAATCACACGTGTGCAAGGGCTGTTTGGTATTGGTTGGCTGTCTAGTCAGCCTGGCTCTCATTGGCTCGCTGCCCTATCCATTTAGCTCTCATTGGCTGGTTGTGTATTCAGTCGTGCACTCATTCGCTGGCTGTAAGGAACAGCCTATTCTTTAAGTAGAGGATCTAGAGTCCAGGGTTGTTCCTGCTCTTTAAGTAGAGGTTCTAGAGTCCAGGGTTGTTCCTGCTCTTTAAGTAGAGGATCTAGAGTCCAGGGTTGTTCCTGCTCTTTAAGTAGAGGATCTAGAGTCCAGGGTTGTTCCTGCTCTTTAAGTAGAGGTTCTAGAGTCCAGGGTTGTTCCTGCTCTTTAAGTAGAGGTTCTAGAGTCCAGGGTTGTTCCTGCTGTTTAATTAGAGGATCTAGAGTCCAGGGTTGTTCCTGCTCTTTAAGTAGAGGATCTAGAGTCCAGGGTTGTTCCTGCTCTTTAAGTAGAGGTTCTAGAGTCCAGGGTTGTTCCTGCTCTTTAAGTAGAGGTTCTAGAGTCCAGGGTTGTTCCTGCTCTTTAAGTAGAGGTTCTAGAGTCCAGGGTTGTTCCTGCTCTTTAAGTAGAGGATCGAGAGTCCAGGGTTGTTCCTGCTCTTTAAGTAGAGGATCTAGAGTCCAGGGTTGTTCCTGCTGTTTAAGTAGAGGATTTAGAGTCCAGGGTTGTTCCTGCTATTTCAGGAGAGGATTTAGAGTCCAGGGTTGTTCCTGCTATTTCAGGAGAGGATTTAGAGTCCAGGGTTGTTCCTGCTCTTTAAGTAGAGGTTCTAGAGTCCAGGGTTGTTCCTGCTCTTTAAGTAGAGGATCTAGAGCCCAGGGTTGTTCCTGCTCTTTAAGGAGAGGCTTTAGAGTCCAGGGTTGTTCCTGCTCTTTAAGTAGAGGTTCTAGAGTCCAGAGTTGTTCCTGGTCCTCTTTAATTAGAGGCTCCAGAGGCTAGTCACATTAGGTTATGTTAAACCTGCTTTAAACTACACATCGTGCTGCCAGGATAAAGAAATACACTAAAAACACACGATACCATTCAAGATAGTGAATGTTGTAAAATAATTAGTATTCAACTTTCTATTCAAAAGTATTTATAAATAGATGAAAGACAGCATCAGAAGAAAAGCATCATTATTGAAATAATACCTCTTCAAATACAAGGAACTGAAACACAAAAGTAGTTAAAAGCCTGACATGAGGTAGGAATCAACATGGCAGGGATACAAACACAGCAAACAGAGGACATAGAAGGCACAGTATGTGGGTGTGTGTGGGTGTATTGTGATGGAAGGTGGGGTGTGTGTCTTTGTGTTTGGGAAAAGTCTGGAGTTGAGTGAGCTAAAAATGAAAATAGTTGCAAATCCCAGAGCCCTTGTGTGTCTGTGAGCAGGAGTTGTGAAAGAGAGAGCTGTCAATGTTGTGCAGATATGGGATAGACATTTTAAAATAGATTATAAATATAGTTTATTTATTTCGTGTCCTATCATGATGGAGCGGTCTCCAACCCTATGCCCTAGTCACCCACCTGAGCGACCTATACACTGAGGAGAAGTCCTTATCTGTTTTATAGGCCTACTGTAATTAGCCGATATGCAGCCAAGACAGAAAGATGAATGTGGTCAGAGACCTGCTAAAGCAGCACCACCCCTCTCAAGGTTCTGAGCCTGTCTGACAGGGTTGGTCCAACAGTGGTTCTGAACCTGTCTGACAGACAGGACCTGACCTAATGAGATATACATGGAGGTTTAATACCTGACCTAGTGAGATATACATAGAGGAGGTTTAATACCCTGACCTAGTGAGATATACATGGAGGTTTAATACCTGACCTAGTGAGATATACATAGAGGAGGTTTAATATCCTGACCTAGTGAGATATACATGGAGGTTTAGTATCCTGACCTAGTGAGATATACATGGAGGAGGTTTAATATCCTGACCTAGTGAGATATACATGGAGGTTTAATATTCTGACCTAGTGAGATATACATGGTGGAGGTTTAATATCCTGACCTAGTGAGATATACATGGAGGAGGTTTAATATCCTGACCTAGTGAGATATACATGGAGGTTTAATATTCTGACCTAGTGAGATATACATGGTGGAGGTTTAATATCCTGACCTAGTGAGATATATATGGAGGAGGTTTAATACCCTGACCTAGTGAGATATACATGGAGGAGGTTTAATATCCTGACCTAGTGAGATATACATGGAGGAGGTTTAATATCCTGACCTAGTGAGATATACATGGAGGTTTAATACCCTGACCTAGTGAGATATACATGGAGGAGGTTTAATATCCTGACCTAGTGAGATATACATGGAGGAGGTTTAATATCCTGACCTAGTGAGATATACATAGAGGAGGTTTAATATCCTGACCTAGTGAGATATACATGGAGGAGGTTTAATATCCTGACCTAGTGAGATATACATAGAGGAGGTTTAATATCCTGACCTAGTGAGATATACATAGAGGAGGTTTAATTTCCTGACCTAGTGAGATATACATGGAGGAGGTTTAATATCCTGACCTAGTGAGATACACATGGAGGAGGTTTAATATCCTGACCTAGTGAGATATACATGGAGGTTTAATATCCTGACCTAGTGAGATATACATGGTGGAGGTTTAATATCCTGACCTAGTGAGATATACATGGAGGAGGTTTAATATCCTGACCTAGTGAGATATACATGGAGGAGGTTTAATATCCTGACCTAGTGAGATATACATGGAGGTTTAGTATCCTGACCTAGTGAGATATACATGGAGGAGGTTTAATATCCTGACCTAGTGAGATATACATGGAGGTTTAATATTCTGACCTAGTGAGATATACATGGTGGAGGTTTAATATCCTGACCTAGTGAGATATACATGGAGGAGGTTTAATATCCTGACCTAGTGAGATATACATGGAGGTTTAATATTCTGACCTAGTGAGATATACATGGTGGAGGTTTAATATCCTGACCTAGTGAGATATATATGGAGGAGGTTTAATACCCTGACCTAGTGAGATATACATGGAGGAGGTTTAATATCCTGACCTAGTGAGATATACATGGAGGAGGTTTAATATCCTGACCTAGTGAGATATACATGGAGGTTTAATACCCTGACCTAGTGAGATATACATGGAGGAGGTTTAATATCCTGACCTAGTGAGATATACATGGAGGAGGTTTAATATCCTGACCTAGTGAGATATACATAGAGGAGGTTTAATATCCTGACCTAGTGAGATATACATGGAGGAGGTTTAATATCCTGACCTAGTGAGATATACATAGAGGAGGTTTAATATCCTGACCTAGTGAGATATACATAGAGGAGGTTTAATTTCCTGACCTAGTGAGATATACATGGAGGAGGTTTAATATCCTGACCTAGTGAGATACACATGGAGGAGGTTTAATATCCTGACCTAGTGAGATATACATGGAGGTTTAATATCCTGACCTAGTGAGATATACATGGTGGAGGTTTAATATCCTGACCTAGTGAGATATACATGGAGGAGGTTTAATATCCTGACCTAGTGAGATATACATGGAGGAGGTTTAATATCCTGACCTAGTGAGATATACATGGAGGAGGTTTAATATCCTGACTTAGTGAGATATACATTCAGGAGGTTTAATATCCTGACCTAGTGAGATATACATGGAGGAGGTTTAATATCCTGACCTAGTGAGATATATATGGAGGAGGTTTAATACCCTGACCTAGTGAGATATACATGGAGGAGGTTTAATATCCTGACCTAGTGAGATATACATGGAGGAGGTTTAATATCCTGACCTAGTGAGATATACATGGAGGTTTAATACCCTGACCTAGTGAGATATACATGGAGGAGGTTTAATATCCTGACCTAGTGAGATATACATGGAGGAGGTTTAATATCCTGACCTAGTGAGATATACATAGAGGAGGTTTAATATCCTGACCTAGTGAGATATACATGGAGGAGGTTTAATATCCTGACCTAGTGAGATATACATAGAGGAGGTTTAATATCCTGACCTAGTGAGATATACATAGAGGAGGTTTAATTTCCTGACCTAGTGAGATATACATGGAGGAGGTTTAATATCCTGACCTAGTGAGATACACATGGAGGAGGTTTAATATCCTGACCTAGTGAGATATACATGGAGGTTTAATATCCTGACCTAGTGAGATATACATGGTGGAGGTTTAATATCCTGACCTAGTGAGATATACATGGAGGAGGTTTAATATCCTGACCTAGTGAGATATACATGGAGGAGGTTTAATATCCTGACCTAGTGAGATATACATGGAGGAGGTTTAATATCCTGACTTAGTGAGATATACATTCAGGAGGTTTAATATCCTGACCTAGTGAGATATACATGGAGGAGCTTTAATATCCTGACCTAGTGAGATATACATGGAGGAGCTTTAATATCCTGACCTAGTGAGATATACATGGAGGTTTAATATCCTGACCTAGTGAGATATACATGGAGGTTTAATATCCTGACCTAGTGAGATATACATGGTGGAGGTTTAATATCCTGACCTAGTGAGATATACATGGTGGAGGTTTAATATCCTGACCTAGTGAGATATACATGGTGGAGGTTTAATATCCTGACCTAGTGAGATATACATGGTGGAGGTTTAATATCCTGACCTAGTGAGATATACATGGAGGAGGTTTAATATCCTGACCTAGTGAGATATACATGGAGGTTTAATATCCTGACCTAGTGAGATATACATGGAGGAGGTATAATATCCTGACCTAGTGAGATAAACATGGAGGAGGTTTAATATCCTGACCTAGTGAGATATACATGGAGGAGGTTTAATATCCTGACCTAGTGAGATATACATGGAGGAGGTTTAATATCCTGACCTAGTGAGATATACATGGAGGTTTAATATCCTGACCTAGTGAGATATACATGGAGGAGGTATAATATCCTGACCTAGTGAGATATACATGGAGGAGGTTTAATATCCTGACCTAGTGAGATATACATGGAGGTGTAATATCCTGACCTAGTGAGATATACATGGAGGTTTAATATTCTGACCTAGTGAGATATACATGGTGGAGGTTTAATATCCTGACCTAATGAGATATACATGGAGGAAGTTTAATACCCTGACCTAGTGAGATTTACATGGAGGAGGTTTAATATCCTGACCTAGTGAGATATACATGGAGGTTTAATATTCTGACCTAGTGAGATATACATGGTGGAGGTTTAATATCCTGACCTAGTGAGATATACATGGAGGAGGTTTAATATCCTGACCTAGTGAGATATACATGGAGGTTTAATATTCTGACCTAGTGAGATATACATGGTGGAGGTTTAATATCCTGACCTAGTGAGATATATATGGAGGAGGTTTAATACCCTGACCTAGTGAGATATACATGGAGGAGGTTTAATATCCTGACCTAGTGAGATATACATGGAGGAGGTTTAATATCCTGACCTAGTGAGATATACATGGAGGTTTAATACCCTGACCTAGTGAGATATACATGGAGGAGGTTTAATATCCTGACCTAGTGAGATATACATGGAGGAGGTTTAATATCCTGACCTAGTGAGATATACATAGAGGAGGTTTAATATCCTGACCTAGTGAGATATACATGGAGGAGGTTTAATATCCTGACCTAGTGAGATATACATAGAGGAGGTTTAATATCCTGACCTAGTGAGATATACATAGAGGAGGTTTAATTTCCTGACCTAGTGAGATATACATGGAGGAGGTTTAATATCCTGACCTAGTGAGATACACATGGAGGAGGTTTAATATCCTGACCTAGTGAGATATACATGGAGGTTTAATATCCTGACCTAGTGAGATATACATGGAGGAGGTTTAATATCCTGACCTAGTGAGATATACATGGAGGTTTAATATCCTGACCTAGTGAGATATACATGGAGGAGTTTTAATATCCTGACCTAGTGAGATATACATGGAGGTTTGATATCCTGACCTAGTGAGATATACATGGAGGTTTAATATCCTGACCTAGTGAGATATACATGGAGGTGGTTTAATATCCTGACCTAGTGAGATATATATGGAGGAGGTTTAATATCCTGACCTGGTGAGATATACATGGAGGAGGTTTAATATCCTGACCTAGTGAGATATACATGGTGGAGGTTTAATATCCTGACCAAGTGAGATATACATGGAGGAGGTTTAATATCCTGACCTAGTGAGATATACATGGAGGAGGTTTAATATCCTGACCTAGTGAGATATACATGGAGGAGGTTTAATATCCTGACCTAGTGAGATATACATGGAGGAGGTTTAATATCCTGACCTAGTGAGATATACATGGAGGAGGTTTAATATCCTGACCTAGTGAGATATACATGGAGGTTTAATATCCTGACCTAGTGAGATATACATGGAGGAGGTATAATATCCTGACCTAGTGAGATATACATGGAGGAGGTTTAATATCCTGACCTAGTGAGATATACATGGAGGTGTAATATCCTGACCTAGTGAGATATACATGGAGGTTTAATATTCTGACCTAGTGAGATATACATGGTGGAGGTTTAATATCCTGACCTAATGAGATATACATGGAGGAAGTTTAATACCCTGACCTAGTGAGATTTACATGGAGGAGGTTTAATATCCTGACCTAGTGAGATATACATGGAGGTTTAATATTCTGACCTAGTGAGATATACATGGTGGAGGTTTAATATCCTGACCTAGTGAGATATACATGGAGGAGGTTTAATATCCTGACCTAGTGAGATATACATGGAGGTTTAATATTCTGACCTAGTGAGATATACATGGTGGAGGTTTAATATCCTGACCTAGTGAGATATATATGGAGGAGGTTTAATACCCTGACCTAGTGAGATATACATGGAGGAGGTTTAATATCCTGACCTAGTGAGATATATATGGAGGAGGTTTAATATCCTGACCTAGTGAGATATACATGGAGGTTTAATACCCTGACCTAGTGAGATATACATGGAGGAGGTTTAATATCCTGACCTAGTGAGATATACATGGAGGAGGTTTAATATCCTGACCTAGTGAGATATACATAGAGGAGGTTTAATATCCTGACCTAGTGAGATATACATGGAGGAGGTTTAATATCCTGACCTAGTGAGATATACATAGAGGAGGTTTAATATCCTGACCTAGTGAGATATACATAGAGGAGGTTTAATTTCCTGACCTAGTGAGATATACATGGAGGAGGTTTAATATCCTGACCTAGTGAGATACACATGGAGGAGGTTTAATATCCTGACCTAGTGAGATATACATGGAGGAGGTTTAATATCCTGACCTAGTGAGATATATATGGAGGAGGTTTAATACCCTGACCTAGTGAGATATACATGGAGGTTTAATATCCTGACCTAGTGAGATATACATGGAGGAGGTTTAATATCCTGACCTAGTGAGATATACATGGAGGTTTAATATCCTGACCTAGTGAGATATACATGGAGGAGTTTTAATATCCTGACCTAGTGAGATATACATGGAGGTTTGATATCCTGACCTAGTGAGATATACATGGAGGTTTAATATCCTGACCTAGTGAGATATACATGGAGGTGGTTTAATATCCTGACCTAGTGAGATATATATGGAGGAGGTTTAATATCCTGACCTGGTGAGATATACATGGAGGAGGTTTAATATCCTGACCTAGTGAGATATACATGGTGGAGGTTTAATATCCTGACCAAGTGAGATATACATGGAGGAGGTTTAATATCCTGACCTAGTGAGATATACATGGAGGAGGTTTAATATCCTGACCTAGTGAGATATACATGGAGGAGGTTTAATATCCTGACCTAGTGAGATATACATGGAGGAGGTTTAATATCCTGACCTAGTGAGATATACATGGAGGAGGTTTAATATCCTGACCTAGTGAGATATACATGGAGGTTTAATATCCTGACCTAGTGAGATATACATGGAGGAGGTTTAATATCCTGACCTAGTGAGATATACATGGAGGAGGTTTAATATCCTGACCTAGTGAGATATACATGGAGGTTTAATATCCTGACCTAGTGAGATATACATGGAGGAGTTTTAATATCCTGACCTAGTGAGATATACATGGAGGAGGTTTAATATCCTGACCTAGTGAGATATACATGGTGGAGGTTTAATACCCTGACCTCGTGAGATATACATAGAGGAAGTTTAATATCCTGACCTAGTGAGATATACATGGAGGTGGTTTAATATCCTGACCTAGTGAGATATACATGGAGGAGGTTTAATATCCTGACCTAGTGAGATATACATGGAGGAGGTTAAATATCCTGACCTAGTGAGATATACATGGAGGAGGTTTAATATCCTGACCTAGTGAGATATACATGGAGGAGGTTTAATATCCTGACCTAGTGAGATATACATGGAGGTTTAATACCCTGACCTAGTGAGATATACATAGAGGAGGTTTAATATCCTGACCTAGTGAGATATACATGGAGGTTTAATATCCTGACCTAGTGAGATATACATGGTGGAGGTTTAATATCCTGACCTAGTGAGATATACATAGAGGAGGTTTAATATCCTGACCTAGTGAGATATACATAGAGGAGGTTTAATATCCTGACCTAGTGAGATATACATAGAGGAGGTTTAATATCCTGACCTAGTGAGATATACATAGAGGATGTTTAATATCCTGACCTAGTGATATATACATGGAGGTTTAATATCCTGACCTAGTGAGATATACATGGAGGAGGTTTAATACCCTGACCTAGTGAGATATACATGGAGGAGGTTTAATATCCTGACCTAGTGAGATATACATGGAGGAGGTTTAATATCCTGACCTAGTGAAATATACATGGAGGAGGTTTAATATCCTGACCTAGTGAGATATACATAGAGGATGTTTAATATCCTGACCTAGTGATATATACATGGAGGTTTAGTATCCTGACCTAGTGAGATATACATGGTGGAGGTTTAATATCCTGACCTAGTGAGATATACATGGAGGTTTAATATCCTGACCTAGTGAGATATACATGGAGGAGGTTTAATATCCTGACCTAGTGAGATATACATGGAGGTTTAATATCCTGACCTAGTGAGATATACATGGAGGAGGTTTAATACCCTGACCTAGTGAGATATACATGGTGGAGGTTTAATATCCTGACCTAGTGAGATATACATGGAGGAGGTTTAATATCCTGACCTAGTGAGATATACATGGAGGAGGTTTAATATCCTGACCTAGTCAGATATACATGGAGGAGGTTTAATATCCTGACCTAGTGAGATATACATGGAGGAGGTTAAATATCCTGACCTAGTGAGATATACATGGTGGAGGTTTAATATCCTGACCTAGTGAGATATACATGGAGGAGGTTTAATATCCTGACCTAGTGAGATATACATGGTGGAGGTTTAATATCCTGACCTAGTGAGATATACATGGAGGAGGTTTAATATCCTGACCTAGTGACATATACATGGAGGAGGTTTAATATCCTGACCTAGTGAGATATACATGGAGGAGGTTTAATATCCTGACCTAGTGAGATATACATGGAGGAGGTTTAATATCCTGACCTAGTGAGATATACATGGAGGTTTAATATCCTGACCTAGTGAGATATACATGGAGGTTTAATATCCTGACCTAGTGAGATATACATGGAGGTTTAATATCCTGACCTAGTGAGATATACATAGAGGAGGTTTAATATCCTGACCTAGTAAGATATACATGGAGGTTTAATATCCTGACCTAGTGAGATATACATGGAGGAGGTTTAATATCCTGACCTAGTGAAATATACATAGAGGAGGTTTAATATCCTGACCTAGTGAGATATACATAGAGGAGGTTTAATATCCTGACCTAGTGAGATATACATGGAGGAGGTTTAATATCCTGACCTAGTGAAATATACATGGAGGTTTAATATCCTGACCTAGTGAGATATACATGGAGGTTTAATATCCTGACCTAGTGAGATATACATAGAGGAGGTTTAATATCCTGACCTAGTGAGATATACATGGAGGAGGTTTAATATCCTGACCTAGTGAGATATACATGGTGGAGGTTTAATATCCTGACCTAGTGAGATATACATGGAGGAGGTTTAATACCCTGACCTAGTGAGATATACATGGAGGAGGTTTAATATCCTGACCTAGTGAGATATACATGGAGGTTTAATACCCTGACCTAGTGAGATATACATGGAGGTTTAATACCCTGACCTAGTGAGATATACATGGAGGTTTAATACCCTGACCTAGTGAGATATACATGGAGGAGGTTTAATATCCTGACCTCGTGAGATATACATGGAGGAGGTTTAATATCCTGACCTCGTGAGATATACATGGTGGAGGTTTAATATCCTGACCTAGTGAGATATACATGGAGGAGGTTTAATACCCTGACCTAGTGAGATATACATGGAGGAGGTTTAATATCCTGACCTCGTGAGATATACATGGAGGAGGTTTAATATCCTGACCTCGTGAGATATACATGGAGGAGGTTTAATATCCTGACCTAGTGAGATATACATGGAGGAGGTTTAATATCCTGACCTCGTGAGATATACATGGAGGAGGTTTAATATCCTGACCTAGTGAGATATACATAGAGGAGGTTTAATATCCTGACCTAGTGAGATATACATGGAGGAGGTTTAATATCCTGACCTAGTGAGATATACATGGAGGAGGTTTAATATCCTGACCTAGTGAGATATACATAGAGGAGGTTTAATATCCTGACCTAGTGAGATATACATGGAGGAGGTTTAATATCCTGACCTAGTGAGATATACATAGAGGAGGTTTAATATCCTGACCTAGTGAGATATACATGGAGGTTTAATATCATGACCTAGTGAGATATACATGGTGGAGGTTTAATATCCTGACCTAGTGAGATATACATAGAGGAGGTTTAATATCCTGACCTCGTGAGATATACATGGAGGAGGTTTAATATCCTGACCTAGTGAGATATACATGGAGGAGGTTTAATATCCTGACCTAGTGAGATATACATGGAGGAGGTTTAATATCCTGACCTAGTGAGATATACATGGAGGTTTAATATCCTGACCTAGTGAGATATACATGGAGGAGGTTTAATATCCTGACCTAGTGAGATATACATGGTGGAGGTTTAATATCCTGACCTAGTGAGATATACATGGAGGAGGTTTAATATCCTGACCTAGTGAGATATACATGGTGGAGGTTTAATATCCTGACCTAGTGAGATATACATGGAGGAGGTTTAATATCCTGACCTAGTGAGATATACATGGAGGAGGTTTAATATCCTGACCTAGTGAGATATACATGGAGGAGGTTTAATATCCTGACCTAGTGAGATATACATGGAGGAGGTTTAATACCCTGACCTAGTGAGATATACATGGAGGTTTAATATCCTGACCTAGTGAGATATACATGGTGGAGGTTTAATATCCTGACCTAGTGAGATATACATGGAGGTTTAATATCCTGACCTAGTGAGATATACATGGAGGAGGTTTAATATCCTGACCTAGTGAGATATACATGGAGGAGGTTTAATATCCTGACCTAGTGAGAATACATGGAGGAGGTTTAATATCCTGACCTAGTCAGATATACATGGAGGAGGTTTAATACCCTGACCTAGTGAGATATACATGGAGGTTTAATATCCTGACCTAGTGAGATATACATGGAGGTTTAATATCCTGACCTAGTGAGATATACATGGAGGTTTAATATCCTGACCTAGTGAGATATACATAGAGGAGGTTTAATATCCTGACCTAGTGAGATATACATAGAGGAGGTTTAATATCCTGACCTAGTGAGATACACATGGAGGAGGTTTAATATCCTGACCTAGTGAGATATACATGGAGGTTTAATATCCTGACCTAGTGAGATATACATGGAGGAGGTTTAATATCCTGACCTAGTGAGATATACATAGAGGAGGTTTAATATCCTGACCTAGTGAGATATACATAGAGGAGGTTTAATATCCTGACCTAGTGAGATATACATGGAGGAGGTTTAATATCCTGACCTAGTGAGATATACATGGAGGTTTAATATTCTGACCTAGTGAGATATACATGGTGGAGGTTTAATATCCTGACCTAGTGAGATATATATGGAGGAGGTTTAATACCCTGACCTAGTGAGATATACATGGAGGAGGTTTAATATCCTGACCTAGTGAGATATATATGGAGGAGGTTTAATATCCTGACCTAGTGAGATATACATGGAGGAGGTTTAATATCCTGACCTAGTGAGATATACATGGAGGTTTAATACTCTGACCTAGTGAGATATACATGGAGGAGGTTTAATATCCTGACCTAGTGAGATACACATGGAGGAGGTTTAATATCCTGACCTAGTGAGATATATATGGAGGTTTAATATCCTGACCTAGTGAGATATACATGGAGGTTTAATATCCTGACCTAGTGAGATATACATGGAGGTTTAATATCCTGACCTAGTGAGATATACATGGAGGAGGTTTAATACCCTGACCTAGTGAGATATACATGGTGGAGGTTTAATATCCTGACCTAGTGAGATATACATGGAGGAGGTTTAATATCCTGACCTAGTGAGATATACATGGTGGAGGTTTAATATCCTGACCTAGTGAGATATACATGGAGGAGGTTTAATATCCTGACCTAGTGAGATATACATGGAGGAGGTTTAATATCCTGACCTAGTGAGATATACATGGAGGAGGTTTAATATCCTGACCTAGTGACATATACATGGAGGAGGTTTAATATCCTGACCTAGTGAGATATACATGGAGGAGGTTTAATATCCTGACCTAGTGAGATATACATGGTGGAGGTTTAATATCCTGACCTAGTGAGATATACATGGAGGAGGTTTAATATCCTGACCTAGTGACATATACATGGAGGAGGTTTAATATCCTGACCTAGTGAGATATACATGGAGGAGGTTTAATATCCTGACCTAGTGATATATATGGAGGAGGTTTAATATCCTGACCTAGTGAGATATACATGGAGGAGGTTTAATATCCTGACCTAGTGAGATATACATGGAGGTTTAATATCCTGACCTAGTGAGATATACATGGAGGAGGTTTAATATCCTGACCTAGTGAGATATACATGGAGGTTTAATATCCTGACCTAGTGAGATATACATAGAGGAGGTTTAATATCCTGACCTAGTGAGATATACATGGAGGTTTAATACCCTGACCTAGTGAGATATACATGGAGGAGGTTTAATATCCTGACCTAGTGAAATATACATAGAGGAGGTTTAATATCCTGACCTAGTGAGATATACATAGAGGAGGTTTAATATCCTGACCTAGTGAGATATACATGGAGGAGGTTTAATATCCTGACCTAGTGAAATATACATGGAGGTTTAATATCCTGACCTAGTGAGATATACATGGAGGAGGTTTAATATCCTGACCTAGTGAAATATACATAGAGGAGGTTTAATATCCTGACCTAGTGAGATACACATGGAGGAGGTTTAATATCCTGACCTAGTGAAATATACATGGAGGTTTAATATCCTGACCTAGTGAGATATACATGGAGGAGGTTTAATATCCTGACCTAGTGAAATATACATAGAGGAGGTTTAATATCATGACCTAGTGAGATATACATAGAGGAGGTTTAATATCCTGACCTAGTGAGATATACATGGAGGAGGTTTAATATCCTGACCTAGTGAAATATACATGGAGGTTTAATATCCTGACCTAGTGAGATATACATGGAGGTTTAATATCCTGACCTAGTGAGATATACATGGAGGAGGTTTAATATTCTGACCTAGTGAGATATATATGGAGGAGGTTTAATATCCTGACCTAGTGAGATATACATGGAGGAGGTTTAATATCCTGACCTAGTGAGATATACATAGAGGAGGTTTAATATCCTGACCTAGTGAGATATACATAGAGGAGGTTTAATTTCCTGACCTAGTGAAATATACATGGAGGTTTAATATCCTGACCTAGTGAGATATACATGGAGGATGTTTAATACCCTGACCTAGTGAGATATACATGGAGGTTTAATATCCTGACCTAGTGAGATATACATGGAGGAGGTTTAATATCCTGACCTAGTGAGATATACATGGAGGAGGTTTAATATCCTGACCTAGTGAGATATACATGGAGGAGGTTTAATATCCTGACCTAGTGAAATATACATGGAGGAGGTTTAATATCCTGACCTAGTCAGATATACATGGAGGAGGTTTAATACCCTGACCTAGTGAGATATACATGGAGGTTTAATATCCTGACCTAGTGAGATATACATGGAGGTTTAATATCCTGACCTAGTGAGATATACATGGAGGTTTAATATCCTGACCTAGTGAGATATACATGGTGGAGGTTTAATATCCTGACCTAGTGAGATATACATGGAGGTTTAATATCCTGACCTAGTGAGATATACATGGAGGAGGTTTAATATCCTGACCTAGTGAGATATACATGGAGGAGGTTTAATATCCTGACCTAGTGAGATATACATGGAGGAGGTTTAATATCCTGACCTAGTCAGATATACATGGAGGAGGTTTAATACCCTGACCTAGTGAGATATACATGGAGGTTTAATATCCTGACCTAGTGAGATATACATGGAGGTTTAATATCCTGACCTAGTGAGATATACATGGAGGTTTAATATCCTGACCTAGTGAGATATACATAGAGGAGGTTTAATATCCTGACCTAGTGAGATATACATAGAGGAGGTTTAATATCCTGACCTAGTGAGATACACATGGAGGAGGTTTAATATCCTGACCTAGTGAGATATACATGGAGGTTTAATATCCTGACCTAGTGAGATATACATGGAGGAGGTTTAATATCCTGACCTAGTGAGATATACATAGAGGAGGTTTAATATCCTGACCTAGTGAGATATACATAGAGGAGGTTTAATATCCTGACCTAGTGAGATATACATGGAGGAGGTTTAATATCCTGACCTAGTGAGATATACATGGAGGTTTAATATTCTGACCTAGTGAGATATACATGGTGGAGGTTTAATATCCTGACCTAGTGAGATATATATGGAGGAGGTTTAATACCCTGACCTAGTGAGATATACATGGAGGAGGTTTAATATCCTGACCTAGTGAGATATATATGGAGGAGGTTTAATATCCTGACCTAGTGAGATATACATGGAGGAGGTTTAATATCCTGACCTAGTGAGATATACATGGAGGTTTAATACTCTGACCTAGTGAGATATACATGGAGGAGGTTTAATATCCTGACCTAGTGAGATACACATGGAGGAGGTTTAATATCCTGACCTAGTGAGATATATATGGAGGTTTAATATCCTGACCTAGTGAGATATACATGGAGGTTTAATATCCTGACCTAGTGAGATATACATGGAGGTTTAATATCCTGACCTAGTGAGATATACATGGAGGAGGTTTAATACCCTGACCTAGTGAGATATACATGGTGGAGGTTTAATATCCTGACCTAGTGAGATATACATGGAGGAGGTTTAATATCCTGACCTAGTGAGATATACATGGTGGAGGTTTAATATCCTGACCTAGTGAGATATACATGGAGGAGGTTTAATATCCTGACCTAGTGAGATATACATGGAGGAGGTTTAATATCCTGACCTAGTGAGATATACATGGAGGAGGTTTAATATCCTGACCTAGTGACATATACATGGAGGAGGTTTAATATCCTGACCTAGTGAGATATACATGGAGGAGGTTTAATATCCTGACCTAGTGAGATATACATGGTGGAGGTTTAATATCCTGACCTAGTGAGATATACATGGAGGAGGTTTAATATCCTGACCTAGTGACATATACATGGAGGAGGTTTAATATCCTGACCTAGTGAGATATACATGGAGGAGGTTTAATATCCTGACCTAGTGATATATATGGAGGAGGTTTAATATCCTGACCTAGTGAGATATACATGGAGGAGGTTTAATATCCTGACCTAGTGAGATATACATGGAGGTTTAATATCCTGACCTAGTGAGATATACATGGAGGAGGTTTAATATCCTGACCTAGTGAGATATACATGGAGGTTTAATATCCTGACCTAGTGAGATATACATAGAGGAGGTTTAATATCCTGACCTAGTGAGATATACATGGAGGTTTAATACCCTGACCTAGTGAGATATACATGGAGGAGGTTTAATATCCTGACCTAGTGAAATATACATAGAGGAGGTTTAATATCCTGACCTAGTGAGATATACATAGAGGAGGTTTAATATCCTGACCTAGTGAGATATACATGGAGGAGGTTTAATATCCTGACCTAGTGAAATATACATGGAGGTTTAATATCCTGACCTAGTGAGATATACATGGAGGAGGTTTAATATCCTGACCTAGTGAAATATACATAGAGGAGGTTTAATATCCTGACCTAGTGAGATACACATGGAGGAGGTTTAATATCCTGACCTAGTGAAATATACATGGAGGTTTAATATCCTGACCTAGTGAAATATACATAGAGGAGGTTTAATATCCTGACCTAGTGAGATATACATAGAGGAGGTTTAATATCCTGACCTAGTGAGATATACATGGAGGAGGTTTAATATCCTGACCTAGTGAAATATACATGGAGGTTTAATATCCTGACCTAGTGAGATATACATGGAGGTTTAATATCCTGACCTAGTGAGATATACATGGAGGAGGTTTAATATCCTGACCTAGTGAGATATATATGGAGGAGGTTTAATATCCTGACCTAGTGAGATATACATGGAGGAGGTTTAATATCCTGACCTAGTGAGATATACATAGAGGAGGTTTAATATCCTGACCTAGTGAGATATACATAGAGGAGGTTTAATTTCCTGACCTAGTGAAATATACATGGAGGTTTAATATCCTGACCTAGTGAGATATACATGGAGGATGTTTAATACCCTGACCTAGTGAGATATACATGGAGGTTTAATATCCTGACCTAGTGAGATATACATGGAGGAGGTTTAATATCCTGACCTAGTGAGATATACATGGAGGAGGTTTAATATCCTGACCTAGTGAGATATACATGGAGGAGGTTTAATATCCTGACCTAGTGAAATATACATGGAGGAGGTTTAATATCCTGACCTAGTCAGATATACATGGAGGAGGTTTAATACCCTGACCTAGTGAGATATACATGGAGGTTTAATATCCTGACCTAGTGAGATATACATGGAGGTTTAATATCCTGACCTAGTGAGATATACATGGAGGTTTAATATCCTGACCTAGTGAGATATACATGGAGGTTTAATACCCTGACCTAGTGAGATATACATGGAGGTTTAATATCCTGACCTAGTGAGATATACATGGAGGTTTAATATCCTGACCTAGTGAGATATACATGGAGGTTTAATATCCTGACCTAGTGAGATATACATGGAGGTTTAATATCCTGACCTAGTGAGATATACATGGAGGAGGTTTAATATCCTGACCTAGTGAGATATACATAGAGGAGGTTTAATATCCTGACCTAGTGAGATATACATAGAGGAGGTTTAATATCCTGACCTAGTGAGATATACATAGAGGAGGTTTAATATCCTGACCTAGTGAGATATACATGGAGGAGGTTTAATATCCTGACCTAGTGAGATATACATGGAGGTTTAATATCCTGACCTAGTGAGATATACATGGAGGAGGTTTAATATCCTGACCTAGTGAGATATACATGGAGGTTTAATACCCTGACCTAGTGAGATATACATGGAGGAGGTTTAATATCCTGACCTAGTGAGATACACATGGAGGAGGTTTAATATCCTGACCTAGTGAGATATATATGGAGGTTTAATATCCTGACCTAGTGAGATATACATGGAGGTTTAATATCCTGACCTAGTGAGATATACATGGAGGTTTAATATCCTGACCTAGTGAGATATACATGGAGGTTTAATAACCTGACCTAGTGAGATATACATGGAGGAGGTTTAATATCCTGACCTAGTGAGATATACATAGAGGAGGTTTAATATCCTGACCTAGTGAGATATACATGGAGGAGGTTTAATATCCTGACCTAGTGAGATATACATGGAGGAGGTTTAATATCCTGACCTAGTGAGATATACATAGAGGAGGTTTAATATCCTGACCTAGTGAGATACACATAGAGGAGGTTTAATATCCTGACCTAGTGAGATATACATGGAGGAGGTTTAATATCCTGACCTAGTGAGATATACATAGAGGAGGTTTAATATCCTGACCTAGTGAGATATACATGGAGGAGGTTTAATATCCTGACCTAGTGAGATATACATGGAGGTTTAATATCCTGACCTAGTGAGATATACATGGAGGAGGTTTAATATCCTGACCTAGTGAGATATACATAGAGGAGGTTTAATATCCTGACCTAGTGAGATATACATAGAGGAGGTTTAATATCCTGACCTAGTGAGATATACATGGAGGAGGTTTAATATCCTGACCTAGTGAGATATACATGGAGGTTTAATATTCTGACCTAGTGAGATATACATGGTGGAGGTTTAATATCCTGACCTAGTGAGATATATATGGAGGAGGTTTAATACCCTGACCTAGTGAGATATACATGGAGGTTTAATATCCTGACCTAGTGAGATATACATGGAGGAGGTTTAATATCCTGACCTAGTGAGATATACATGGAGGTTTAATACCCTGACCTAGTGAGATATACATGGAGGAGGTTTAATATCCTGACCTAGTGAGATACACATGGAGGAGGTTTAATATCCTGACCTAGTGAGATATATATGGAGGTTTAATATCCTGACCTAGTGAGATATACATGGAGGTTTAATATCCTGACCTAGTGAGATATACATGGAGGTTTAATATCCTGACCTAGTGAGATATACATGGAGGTTTAATAACCTGACCTAGTGAGATATACATGGAGGAGGTTTAATATCCTGACCTAGTGAGATATACATAGAGGAGGTTTAATATCCTGACCTAGTGAGATATACATGGAGGAGGTTTAATATCCTGACCTAGTGAGATATACATGGAGGAGGTTTAATATCCTGACCTAGTGAGATATACATAGAGGAGGTTTAATATCCTGACCTAGTGAGATACACATAGAGGAGGTTTAATATCCTGACCTAGTGAGATATACATGGAGGAGGTTTAATATCCTGACCTAGTGAGATATACATAGAGGAGGTTTAATATCCTGACCTAGTGAGATATACATGGAGGAGGTTTAATATCCTGACCTAGTGAGATATACATGGAGGTTTAATATCCTGACCTAGTGAGATATACATGGAGGAGGTTTAATATCCTGACCTAGTGAGATATACATAGAGGAGGTTTAATATCCTGACCTAGTGAGATATACATAGAGGAGGTTTAATATCCTGACCTAGTGAGATATACATGGAGGAGGTTTAATATCCTGACCTAGTGAGATATACATGGAGGTTTAATATTCTGACCTAGTGAGATATACATGGTGGAGGTTTAATATCCTGACCTAGTGAGATATATATGGAGGAGGTTTAATACCCTGACCTAGTGAGATATACATGGAGGAGGTTTAATATCCTGACCTAGTGAAATATACATGGAGGAGGTTTAATATCCTGACCTAGTGAGATATACATGGAGGTTTAATATCCTGACCTAGTGAGATATACATGGAGGAGGTTTAATATCCTGACCTAGTGAGATATACATGGAGGAGGTTTAATATCCTGACCTAGTGAGATATACATGGAGGTTTAATACCCTGACCTAGTGAGATATACATGGAGGAGGTTTAATATCCTGACCTAGTGAGATACACATGGAGGAGGTTTAATATCCTGACCTAGTGAGATATATTTGGAGGTTTAATATCCTGACCTAGTGAGATATACATGGAGGTTTAATATCCTGACCTAGTGATATATACATGGAGGAGGTTTAATATCCTGACCTAGTGAGATATACATGGAGGAGGTTTAATATTCTGACCTAGTGAGATATACATAGAGGAGATTTAATATCCTGACCTAGTGAGATATACATGGAGGTTTAATATCCTGACCTAGTGAGATATACATGGAGGTTTAATAACCTGACCTAGTGAGATATACATGGAGGAGGTTTAATATCCTGACCTAGTGAGATATACATAGAGGAGATTTAATATCCTGACCTAGTGAGATATACATGGAGGTTTAATATCCTGACCTAGTGAGATATACATGGAGGTTTAATAACCTGACCTAGTGAGATATACATGGAGGAGGTTTAATATCCTGACCTAGTGAGATATACATAGAGGAGGTTTAATATCCTGACCTAGTGAGATATACATAGAGGAGGTTTAATATCCTGACCTAGTGAGATATACATGGAGGAGGTTTAATATCCTGACCTAGTGAAATATACATGGAGGTTTAATATCCTGACCTAGTGAGATATACATGGAGGTTTAATATCCTGACCTAGTGAGATATACATGGAGGAGGTTTAATATCCTGACCTAGTGAGATATATATGGAGGAGGTTTAATATCCTGACCTAGTGAGATATACATGGAGGAGGTTTAATATCCTGACCTAGTGAGATATACATAGAGGAGGTTTAATATCCTGACCTAGTGAGATATACATAGAGGAGGTTTAATTTCCTGACCTAGTGAAATATACATGGAGGTTTAATATCCTGACCTAGTGAGATATACATGGAGGATGTTTAATACCCTGACCTAGTGAGATATACATGGAGGTTTAATATCCTGACCTAGTGAGATATACATGGAGGAGGTTTAATATCCTGACCTAGTGAGATATACATGGAGGAGGTTTAATATCCTGACCTAGTGAGATATACATGGAGGAGGTTTAATATCCTGACCTAGTGAAATATACATGGAGGAGGTTTAATATCCTGACCTAGTCAGATATACATGGAGGAGGTTTAATACCCTGACCTAGTGAGATATACATGGAGGTTTAATATCCTGACCTAGTTAGATATACATGGAGGTTTAATATCCTGACCTAGTGAGATATACATGGAGGTTTAATATCCTGACCTAGTGAGATATACATGGAGGTTTAATACCCTGACCTAGTGAGATATACATGGAGGTTTAATATCCTGACCTAGTGAGATATACATGGAGGTTTAATATCCTGACCTAGTGAGATATACATGGAGGTTTAATATCCTGACCTAGTGAGATATACATGGAGGTTTAATATCCTGACCTAGTGAGATATACATGGAGGAGGTTTAATATCCTGACCTAGTGAGATATACATAGAGGAGGTTTAATATCCTGACCTAGTGAGATATACATAGAGGAGGTTTAATATCCTGACCTAGTGAGATATACATAGAGGAGGTTTAATATCCTGACCTAGTGAGATATACATGGAGGAGGTTTAATATCCTGACCTAGTGAGATATACATGGAGGTTTAATATCCTGACCTAGTGAGATATACATGGAGGAGGTTTAATATCCTGACCTAGTGAGATATACATGGAGGTTTAATACCCTGACCTAGTGAGATATACATGGAGGAGGTTTAATATCCTGACCTAGTGAGATACACATGGAGGAGGTTTAATATCCTGACCTAGTGAGATATATATGGAGGTTTAATATCCTGACCTAGTGAGATATACATGGAGGTTTAATATCCTGACCTAGTGAGATATACATGGAGGTTTAATATCCTGACCTAGTGAGATATACATGGAGGTTTAATAACCTGACCTAGTGAGATATACATGGAGGAGGTTTAATATCCTGACCTAGTGAGATATACATAGAGGAGGTTTAATATCCTGACCTAGTGAGATATACATGGAGGAGGTTTAATATCCTGACCTAGTGAGATATACATGGAGGAGGTTTAATATCCTGACCTAGTGAGATATACATAGAGGAGGTTTAATATCCTGACCTAGTGAGATATACATGGAGGAGGTTTAATATCCTGACCTAGTCAGATATACATGGAGGAGGTTTAATACCCTGACCTAGTGAGATATACATGGAGGTTTAATATCCTGACCTAGTTAGATATACATGGAGGTTTAATATCCTGACCTAGTGAGATATACATGGAGGTTTAATATCCTGACCTAGTGAGATATACATGGAGGTTTAATACCCTGACCTAGTGAGATATACATGGAGGTTTAATATCCTGACCTAGTGAGATATACATGGAGGTTTAATATCCTGACCTAGTGAGATATACATGGAGGTTTAATATCCTGACCTAGTGAGATATACATGGAGGTTTAATATCCTGACCTAGTGAGATATACATGGAGGAGGTTTAATATCCTGACCTAGTGAGATATACATAGAGGAGGTTTAATATCCTGACCTAGTGAGATATACATAGAGGAGGTTTAATATCCTGACCTAGTGAGATATACATAGAGGAGGTTTAATATCCTGACCTAGTGAGATATACATGGAGGAGGTTTAATATCCTGACCTAGTGAGATATACATGGAGGTTTAATATCCTGACCTAGTGAGATATACATGGAGGAGGTTTAATATCCTGACCTAGTGAGATATACATGGAGGTTTAATACCCTGACCTAGTGAGATATACATGGAGGAGGTTTAATATCCTGACCTAGTGAGATACACATGGAGGAGGTTTAATATCCTGACCTAGTGAGATATATATGGAGGTTTAATATCCTGACCTAGTGAGATATACATGGAGGTTTAATATCCTGACCTAGTGAGATATACATGGAGGTTTAATATCCTGACCTAGTGAGATATACATGGAGGTTTAATAACCTGACCTAGTGAGATATACATGGAGGAGGTTTAATATCCTGACCTAGTGAGATATACATAGAGGAGGTTTAATATCCTGACCTAGTGAGATATACATGGAGGAGGTTTAATATCCTGACCTAGTGAGATATACATGGAGGAGGTTTAATATCCTGACCTAGTGAGATATACATAGAGGAGGTTTAATATCCTGACCTAGTGAGATACACATAGAGGAGGTTTAATATCCTGACCTAGTGAGATATACATGGAGGAGGTTTAATATCCTGACCTAGTGAGATATACATAGAGGAGGTTTAATATCCTGACCTAGTGAGATATACATGGAGGAGGTTTAATATCCTGACCTAGTGAGATATACATGGAGGTTTAATATCCTGACCTAGTGAGATATACATGGAGGAGGTTTAATATCCTGACCTAGTGAGATATACATAGAGGATGTTTAATATCCTGACCTAGTGAGATATACATAGAGGAGGTTTAATATCCTGACCTAGTGAGATATACATGGAGGAGGTTTAATATCCTGACCTAGTGAGATATACATGGAGGTTTAATATTCTGACCTAGTGAGATATACATGGTGGAGGTTTAATATCCTGACCTAGTGAGATATATATGGAGGAGGTTTAATACCCTGACCTAGTGAGATATACATGGAGGTTTAATATCCTGACCTAGTGAGATATACATGGAGGAGGTTTAATATCCTGACCTAGTGAGATATACATGGAGGTTTAATACCCTGACCTAGTGAGATATACATGGAGGAGGTTTAATATCCTGACCTAGTGAGATACACATGGAGGAGGTTTAATATCCTGACCTAGTGAGATATATATGGAGGTTTAATATCCTGACCTAGTGAGATATACATGGAGGTTTAATATCCTGACCTAGTGAGATATACATGGAGGTTTAATATCCTGACCTAGTGAGATATACATGGAGGTTTAATAACCTGACCTAGTGAGATATACATGGAGGAGGTTTAATATCCTGACCTAGTGAGATATACATAGAGGAGGTTTAATATCCTGACCTAGTGAGATATACATGGAGGAGGTTTAATATCCTGACCTAGTGAGATTTACATTTACATTTACATTTAAGTCATTTAGCAGACGCTCTTATCCAGAGCGACTTACAAATTGGTGCATTCACCTTATGGCATCCGGTGGAACAGCCACTTTACAATAGTGCATCAGATCTTTTAAGGGGGGGGGGGGGGGGGGGCAGAAGGATTGCTTTATCCTAGGTATTCCTTGAAGAGGTGGGGTTTCAGGTGTCTCCGGAAGGTGGTGATTGACTCCGCTGTCCTGGCGTCGTGAGGGAGTTTGTTCCACCATTGGGGGGCCAGAGCAGCGAACAGTTTTGACTGGGCTGAGCGGGAACTGTACTTCCTCAGTGGTAGGGAGGCGAGCAGGCCAGAGGTGGATGAACGCAGTGCCCTTGTTTGGGTGTAGGGCCTGATCAGAGCCTGAAGGTACTGAGGTGCCGTTCCCCTCACAGCTCCGTAGGCAAGCACCATGGTCTTGTAGCGGATGCGAGCTTCAACTGGAAGCCAGTGGAGAGAGCGGAGGAGCGGGGTGACGTGAGAGAACTTGGGAAGGTTGAACACCAGACGGGCTGCGGCGTTCTGGATGAGTTGTAGGGGTTTAATGGCACAGGCAGGGAGCCCAGCCAGCAGCGAGTTGCAGTAATCCAGACGGGAGATGACGAGTGCCTGGATTAGGACCTGCGCCGCTTCCTGTGTGAGGCAGGGTCGTACTCTGCGGATGTTGTAGAGCATGAACCTACAGGAACGGGCCACCGCCTTGATGTTGGTGGAGAACGACAGGGTGTTGTCCAGGATCACGCCAAGGTTCTTAGCGCTCTGGGAGGAGGACACAATGGAGTTGTCAACCGTGATGGCGAGATCATGGAACGGACAGTCCTTCCCCGGGAGGAAGAGCAGCTCCGTCTTGCCGAGGTTCAGCTTGAGGTGGTGATCCGTCATCCACACTGATATGTCTGCCAGACATGCAGAGATGCGATTCGCCACCTGGTCATCAGAAGGGGGAAAGGAGAAGATTAATTGTGTGTCGTCTGCATAGCAATGATAGGAGAGACCATGTGAGGTTATGACAGAGCCAAGTGACTTGGTGTATAGCGAGAATAGGAGAGGGCCTAGAACAGAGCCCTGGGGGACACCAGTGGTGAGAGCGCGTGGTGAGGAGACAGATTCTCGCCACGCCACCTGGTAGGAGCGACCTGTCAGGTAGGACGCAATCCAAGCGTGGGCCGCGCCGGAGATGCCCAACTCGGAGAGGGTGGAGAGGAGGATCTGATGGTTCACAGTATCGAAGGCAGCCGATAGGTCTAGAAGGATGAGAGCAGAGGAGAGAGAGTTAGCTTTAGCAGTGCGGAGCGCCTCCGTGATACAGAGAAGAGCAGTCTCAGTTGAGTGACTAGTCTTGAAACCTGACTGATTTGGATCAAGAAGGTCATTCTGAGAGAGATAGCAGGAGAGCTGGCCAAGGACGGCACGTTCAAGAGTTTTGGAGAGAAAAGAAAGAAGGGATACTGGTCTGTAGTTGTTGACATCGGAGGGATCGAGTGTAGGTTTTTTCAGAAGGGGTGCAACTCTCGCTCTCTTGAAGACGGAAGGGACGTAGCCAGCGGTCAAGGATGAGTTGATGAGCGAGGTGAGGTAAGGTAGAAGGTCTCCGGAAATGGTCTGGAGAAGAGAGGAGGGGATAGGGTCAAGCGGGCAGGTTGTTGGGCGGCCGGCCGTCACAAGACGCGAGATTTCATCTGGAGAGAGAGGGGAGAAAGAGGTCAAAGCACAGGGTTGGGCAGTGTGAGCAGAACCAGCGGTGTCGTTTGACTTAGCGAACGAGGATCGGATGTCGTCGACCTTCTTTTCAAAATGGTTGACGAAGTCGTCTGCAGAGAGGGAGGAGGGGGGGGGGAGGGGGAGGAGGATTCAGGAGGGAGGAGAAGGTGGCAAAGAGCTTCCTAGGGTTAGAGGCAGATGCTTGGAATTTAGAGTGGTAGAAAGTGGCTTTAGCAGCAGAGACAGAAGAGGAAAATGTAGAGAGGAGGGAGTGAAAGGATGCCAGGTCCGCAGGGAGGCGAGTTTTCCTCCATTTCCGCTCGGCTGCCCGGAGCCCTGTTCTGTGAGCTCGCAATGAGTCGTCGAGCCACGGAGCGGGAGGGGAGGACCGAGCCGGCCTGGAGGATAGGGGACATAGAGAGTCAAAGGATGCAGAAAGGGAGGAGAGGAGGGTTGAGGAGGCAGAATCAGGAGATAGGTTGGAGAAGGTTTGGGCAGAGGGAAGAGATGATAGGATGGAAGAGGAGAGAGTAGCGGGGGAGAGAGAGCGGAGGTTGGGACGGCGCGATACCATCCGAGTAGGGGCAGTGTGGGAAGTGTTGGATGAGAGCGAGAGGGAGAAGGATACAAGGTAGTGGTCGGAGACTTGGAGGGGAGTTGCAATGAGGTTAGTGGAAGAACAGCATCTAGTAAAGATGAGGTCAAGCGTATTGCCTGCCTTGTGAGTAGGGGGGGAAGGTGAGAGGGTGAGGTCAAAAGAGGAGAGGAGTGGAAAGAAGGAGGCAGAGAGGAATGAGTCAAAGGTAGACATGGGGAGGTTAAAGTCACCCAGAACTGTGAGAGGTGAGCCGTCCTCAGGAAAGGAGCTTATCAAGGCATCAAGCTCATTGATGAACTCTCCAAGGGAACCTGGAGGGCGATAAATGATAAGGATGTTAAGCTTGAAAGGGCTGGTAACTGTGACAGCATGGAATTCAAAGGAGGCGATAGACAGATGGGTAAGGGGAGAAAGAGAGAATGACCACTTGGGAGAGATGAGGATCCCGGTGCCACCACCCCGCTGACCAGAAGGTCTCGGGGTGTGCGAGAACACGTGGGCAGACGAAGAGAGAGCAGTAGGAGTAGCAGTGTTATCTGTGGTGAGCCATGTTTCCGTCAGTGCCAGGAAGTCGAGGGACTGGAGGGACGCATAGGCTGAGATGAGCTCTGCCTTGTTGGCCGCAGATCGGCAGTTCCAGAGGCTACCGGAGACCTGGAACTCCACGTGGGTCGTGCGGGCTGGGACCACCAGGTTAGGGTGGGCGCGGCCACGCGGTGTGAAGCGTTTGTATGGTCTGTGCAGAGAGGAGAGAACAGGGATAGACAGACACATGGTTGACAGGCTACAGAAGAGGCTACGCTAATGCAAAGGAGATTAGAATGACAAGTGGGCTACACGTCTCGAATGTTCAGAAAGTTAAGCTTACGTTGCAAAAAATAAGAATAACATACAAGATCTTATTGACTAAAATGATATAGTGCTGCTGGCTGGTGAAGTAGCCTGGCTAGCAGTGGCTACGCTGTTGAAAGTGAAGCTGGCTAGGTAACCTCGACAATTTCACTAAATTTCTCTAAACTACACAATTATCATGGATACAAGGACAGGAAAGACAACTAGCTAACACTACGCTAATCAAGTCGTTCCGTTGAAATGTAAGTTTCTACAGTGCTGCTATTCGGTAGAAGTTGGCTAGCTAGCAGTGTTGGCTAGGTAGGAGGACGGCAGCGCGGCAGGCGAAAAATAGCTGGCTAGCTAACCGATAATTACTCAAAGCTACACAATTATCTTAGATAAAAAGATAGCAAAGAAAACTATGTAGCTAGCTAACACTACACAAGTCAAGTCGTTCCGTTGTAATGTAATCGTTTCTACAGTGCTGCTAATCGGTGGCTAGCTGGCTAGCTAGCAGGGTTGACTACGTTACGTTAGGGCGAGAATACCTGGCTAGCGAACCTCAGCGAACCTTGATAACTACACAATTATCACCGATACAAAGACGGCTATGTAGCCAGCTAAGTAGCTAGCTAAGATCGAACAAATACAAATCAAAGATAGCAAAGACAACTGTGTAGTCAGCCAACACTACACTGATCAAGTCGTTCCGTTGTAATGCACTCGTTTCTACAATGCTGCTATTCGGTGGGAAGCTGGCTAGCTAGCAGTGTTTGGCTACGTTGCGTTACGTTAGGGCGAAAATAGCTGGCTGGCGAACCTCAATAACTACACAATTATGTTTGATGCAAAGACGGCTATGTAGCTAGCTAAGATCAAACAAATCAGACCGTTGTACTATAATGAAATGTAATGAAAAGTTTATACTACTATTCGGTAGACGGTGGACGTTTGCTAGCTGCTGGGCAGATAGCAGTGTGGACTACGATAGACGACGGAATACGATAATTACGCAATTATCTTTTATACACAGACGGCTAAGTAGCTAGCTAAGAAGAAATTGCTAAGGTTAGACAAATTAACCGTTGTACTATAATGAAATGTAATGAAAATGAAATGAAAATTTATACTACCTGCAGAGCGAATGCAAATGCGACCGCTCGCTCCAAACCGGATGTACATGGAGGAGGTTTAATATCCTGACCTAGTGAGATATACATAGAGGAGGTTTAATATCCTGACCTAGTGAGATACACATAGAGGAGGTTTAATATCCTGACCTAGTGAGATATACATGGAGGAGGTTTAATATCCTGACCTAGTGAGATATACATAGAGGAGGTTTAATATCCTGACCTAGTGAGATATACATGGAGGAGGTTTAATATCCTGACCTAGTGAGATATACATGGAGGTTTAATATCCTGACCTAGTGAGATATACATGGAGGAGGTTTAATATCCTGACCTAGTGAGATATACATAGAGGAGGTTTAATATCCTGACCTAGTGAGATATACATAGAGGAGGTTTAATATCCTGACCTAGTGAGATATACATGGAGGAGGTTTAATATCCTGACCTAGTGAGATATACATGGAGGTTTAATATTCTGACCTAGTGAGATATACATGGTGGAGGTTTAATATCCTGACCTAGTGAGATATATATGGAGGAGGTTTAATACCCTGACCTAGTGAGATATACATGGAGGAGGTTTAATATCCTGACCTAGTGAGATATACATGGAGGAGGTTTAATATCCTGACCTAGTGAGATATACATGGAGGTTTAATATCCTGACCTAGTGAGATATACATGGAGGAGGTTTAATATCCTGACCTAGTGAGATATACATGGAGGAGGTTTAATATCCTGACCTAGTGAGATATACATGGAGGTTTAATACCCTGACCTAGTGAGATATACATGGAGGAGGTTTAATATCCTGACCTAGTGAGATACACATGGAGGAGGTTTAATATCCTGACCTAGTGAGATATATTTGGAGGTTTAATATCCTGACCTAGTGAGATATACATGGAGGTTTAATATCCTGACCTAGTGATATATACATGGAGGAGGTTTAATATCCTGACCTAGTGAGATATACATGGAGGAGGTTTAATATTCTGACCTAGTGAGATATACATAGAGGAGATTTAATATCCTGACCTAGTGAGATATACATGGAGGTTTAATATCCTGACCTAGTGAGATATACATGGAGGTTTAATAACCTGACCTAGTGAGATATACATGGAGGAGGTTTAATATCCTGACCTAGTGAGATATACATAGAGGAGATTTAATATCCTGACCTAGTGAGATATACATGGAGGTTTAATATCCTGACCTAGTGAGATATACATGGAGGTTTAATAACCTGACCTAGTGAGATATACATGGAGGAGGTTTAATATCCTGACCTAGTGAGATATACATAGAGGAGGTTTAATATCCTGACCTAGTGAGATATACATGGAGGAGGTTTAATATCCTGACCTAGTGAGATATACATGGAGGAGGTTTAATATCCTGACCTAGTGAGATATACATAGAGGAGGTTTAATATCCTGACCTAGTGAGATACACATAGAGGAGGTTTAATATCCTGACCTAGTGAGATATACATAGAGGAGGTTTAATATCCTGACCTAGTGAGATATACATGGAGGAGGTTTAATATCCTGTCCTAGTGAGATATACATGGAGGAGGTTTAATAACCTGACCTAGTGAGATATACATAGAGGAGGTTTAATATCCTGACCTAGTGAGATATACATGGAGGTGGTTTAATATCCTGACCTAGTGAGATATACATGGAGGAGGTTTAATATCCTGACCTAGTGAGATATACATGGAGGTTTAATATCCTGACCTAGTGAGATATACATGGAGGTTTAATATCCTGACCTAGTGAGATATACATGGTGGAGGTTTAATATCCTGACCTAGTGAGATATACATGGAGGAGGTTTAATATCCTGACCTAGTGAGATATACATGGTGGAGGTTTAATATCCTGACCTAGTGAGATATACATAGAGGAGGTTTAATATCCTGACCTAGTGAGATATACATGGAGGAGGTTTAATATCCTGACCTAGTGAGATATACATGGAGGTTTAATATCCTGACCTAGTGAGATATACATGGAGGAGGTTTAATATCCTGACCTAGTGAGATATACATAGAGGAGGTTTAATATCCTGACCTATTGAGATATACAGAGGAGGTTTAATATCCTGACCTAGTGAGATATACATGGAGGAGGTTTAATATCCTGACCTAGTGAGATATACATGGAGGTTTAATATCCTGACCTAGTGAGATATACATGGAGGAGGTTTAATATCCTGACCTAGTGAGATATACATGGAGGTTTAATATCCTGACCTAGTGAGATATACATAGAGGAGGTTTAATATCCTGACCTAGTGAGATATACATAGAGGAGGTTTAATAACCTGACCTAGTGAGATATACATGGAGGAGGTTTAATATCCTGACCTAGTGAGATATACATAGAGGAGGTTTAATATCCTGACCTAGTGAGATATACATGGAGGAGGTTTAATATCCTGACCTAGTGAGATATACATGGAGGAGGTTTAATATCCTGACCTAGTGAGATATACATGGAGGAGGTTTAATATCCTGACCTAGTGAGATATACATAGAGGAGGTTTAATATCCTGACCTAGTGAGATATACATGGAGGAGGTTTAATATCCTGACCTAGTGAAATATACATGGAGGTTTAATATCCTGACCTAGTGAGATATACATGGAGGTTTAATATCCTGACCTAGTGAGATATACATGGAGGAGGTTTAATATCCTGACCTAGTGAGAAATATATGGAGGAGGTTTAATATCCTGACCTAGTGAGATATACATGGAGGAGGTTTAATATCCTGACCTAGTGAGATATACATGGAGGAGGTTTAATATCCTGACCTAGTGAGATATACATAGAGGAGGTTTAAATTCCTGACCTAGTGATATATACATAGAGGAGGTTTAATATCCTGACCTAGTGAGATATACATGGAGGTTTAATATCCTGACCTAGTGAGATATACATGGAGGAGGTTTAATTTCCTGACCTAGTGAAATATACATGGAGGTTTAATATCCTGACCTAGTGAGATATACATGGAGGATGTTTAATACCCTGACCTAGTGAGATATACATGGAGGTTTAATATCCTGACCTAGTGAGATATACATGGAGGAGGTTAAATATCCTGACCTAGTGAGATATACATGGAGGAGGTTTAATATCCTGACCTAGTGAGATATACATGGAGGTTTAATATCCTGACCTAGTGAGATATACATGGAGGTTTAATATCCTGACCTAGTGAAATATACATGGAGGTTTAATATCCTGACCTAGTGAGATATACATAGAGGAGGTTTAATTTCCTGACCTAGTGAAATATACATGGAGGTTTAATATCCTGACCTAGTGAGATATACATGGAGGATGTTTAATACCCTGACCTAGTGAGATATACATGGAGGTTTAATATCCTGACCTAGTGAGATATACATGGAGGAGGTTTAATATCCTGACCTAGTGAGATATACATGGAGGAGGTTTAATATCCTGACCTAGTGAGATATACATGGAGGAGGTTTAATATCCTGACCTAGTGAAATATACATGGAGGAGGTTTAATATCCTGACCTAGTGAGATATACATGGAGGAGGTTTAATATCCTGACCTAGTGAGATATACATAGAGGAGGTTTAATATCCTGACCTAGTGAGATACACATAGAGGAGGTTTAATATCCTGACCTAGTGAGATATACATGGAGGAGGTTTAATATCCTGTCCTAGTGAGATATACATGGAGGAGGTTTAATACCCTGACCTAGTGAGATATACATGGAGGTTTAATATCCTGACCTAGTGAGATATACATGGAGGTTTAATATCCTGACCTAGTGAGATATACATGGAGGAGGTTTAATATCCTGACCTAGTGAGATATACATAGAGGAGGTTTAATATCCTGACCTAGTGAGATATACATAGAGGAGGTTTAATATCCTGACCTAGTGAGATATACATGGAGGAGGTTTAATATCCTGACCTAGTGAGATATACATGGAGGTTTAATATCCTGACCTAGTGAGATATACATGGAGGAGGTTTAATATCCTGACCTAGTGAGATATACATAGAGGAGGTTTAATATCCTGACCTAGTGAGATATACATAGAGGAGGTTTAATATCCTGACCTAGTGAGATATACATGGAGGAGGTTTAATATCCTGACCTAGTGAGATATACATGGAGGTTTAATATTCTGACCTAGTGAGATATACATGGTGGAGGTTTAATATCCTGACCTAGTGAGATATATATGGAGGAGGTTTAATATCCTGACCTAGTGAGATATACATGGTGGAGGTTTAATATCCTGACCTAGTGAGATATATATGGAGGAGGTTTAATACCCTGACCTAGTGAGATATACATGGAGGAGGTTTAATATCCTGACCTAGTGAGATATATATGGAGGTTTAATATCCTGACCTAGTGAGATATACATGGAGGTTTAATATCCTGACCTAGTGAGATATACATGGAGGTTTAATATCCTGACCTAGTGAGATATACATGGAGGTTTAATAACCTGACCTAGTGAGATATACATGGAGGAGGTTTAATATCCTGACCTAGTGAGATATACATAGAGGAGGTTTAATATCCTGACCTAGTGAGATATACATGGAGGAGGTTTAATATCCTGACCTAGTGAGATATACATGGAGGAGGTTTAATATCCTGACCTAGTGAGATATACATAGAGGAGGTTTAATATCCTGACCTAGTGAGATACACATAGAGGAGGTTTAATATCCTGACCTAGTGAGATATACATGGAGGAGGTTTAATATCCTGTCCTAGTGAGATATACATGGAGGAGGTTTAATAACCTGACCTAGTGAGATATACATAGAGGAGGTTTAATATCCTGACCTAGTGAGATATACATGGAGGTGGTTTAATATCCTGACCTAGTGAGATATACATGGAGGAGGTTTAATATCCTGACCTAGTGAGATATACATGGAGGTTTAATATCCTGACCTAGTGAGATATACATGGATATTTAATATCCTGACCTAGTGAGATATACATGGAGGTTTAATATCCTGACCTAGTGAGATATACATGGAGGAGGTTTAATATCCTGACCTAGTGAGATATACATGGTGGAGGTTTAATATCCTGACCTAGTGAGATATACATGGAGGAGGTTTAATATCCTGACCTAGTGAGATATACATGGTGGAGGTTTAATATCCTGACCTAGTGAGATATACATGGAGGTTTAATATCCTGACCTAGTGAGATATACATGGTGGAGGTTTAATATCCTGACCTAGTGAGATATACATGGAGGAGGTTTAATATCCTGACCTAGTGAGATATACATGGTGGAGGTTTAATATCCTGACCTAGTGAGATATACATAGAGGAGGTTTAATATCCTGACCTAGTGAGATATACATGGAGGAGGTTTAATATCCTGACCTAGTGAGATATACATGGAGGTTTAATATCCTGACCTAGTGAGATATACATGGAGGAGGTTTAATATCCTGACCTAGTGAGATATACATAGAGGAGGTTTAATATCCTGACCTATTGAGATATACAGAGGAGGTTTAATATCCTGACCTAGTGAGATATACATGGAGGAGGTTTAATATCCTGACCTAGTGAGATATACATGGAGGTTTAATATCCTGACCTAGTGAGATATACATGGAGGAGGTTTAATATCCTGACCTAGTGAGATATACATGGAGGTTTAATATCCTGACCTAGTGAGATATACATAGAGGAGGTTTAATATCCTGACCTAGTGAGATATACATAGAGGAGGTTTAATAACCTGACCTAGTGAGATATACATGGAGGAGGTTTAATATCCTGACCTAGTGAGATATACATAGAGGAGGTTTAATATCCTGACCTAGTGAGATATACATAGAGGAGGTGTCATGTTTTGTCTTTGATCTTCATGTCTTGTCCCTGTGCTTCCCTCTGCTGGTCTTATTAGGTTCTTTCCCTCTTTCTATTCCTCTCTCTCCTCCTCCCTCTCTCCCTCCCCCGCTCTCTCTCTCTATCGTTCCGTTCCTGCTCCCAGCTGTTTCTCTTTCTCCTAACGACCTCATTTACTCTTTCACACCTGTCCCCTATTTTGCCCTCTGATTTGAGTCCCTATTTCTCCCTCTGTTTTCTGCTTCTGTCTTTGTCGGATTCTTGTTTGATGTTTGCTGTTCTGTGTCCTTGTTCCGCCCTATCGTGTTTTTGCCTTCATCAGATGCTGCGTGTGAGCAGGTGTCTAGTGGTCGCGTCTCCAGTCGTTCATCTCTACTGACGAGAGGATTTCAGTTTTCCTGTTTTGTTTTTACCTTAGATATATCAGGAGTATCGTTTTTGTCTAAGACTGGAATAAAGACTCTGTTTCTATTTCGTCGCTTTTGGGTCCTCCTTCATCAGCATAACAGAAGAATCCGACCAAGAATGGACCCAGCGACTACGGATTCTCTCTACACTACCGTCAAGTTCCAGGGAGCAATGCTCGGCAGACACGTGCAGGAATTGTCTGCTGCTCGTCATGCCGTTGAGACCCTGGCCGCTCTGGTTTCCGATCTCTCAGGACAGTTTCAGAGTCTTCGTCTCGTACCACAAGCTACTTCCTGGTCTTCCGAGTCTCCGGAACCCAGGGTTAATAATCCACCATGTTACTCTGGACAGCCCACTGAGTGTCGCTCCTTTCTCACCCAGTGTGATATTGTGTTCTCTCTCCAGCCCAACACATACTCTGGAGAGAGAGCTCGGATCGCTTACGTCATATCACTCCTTACTGGGCGGGCTCGGGAGTGGGGCACAGCTATCTGGGAGGCAAGGGCTGAGTGTTCTGACGTTTATCAGAACTTTAAGGAGGAGATGATACGGGTCTTTGATCGTTCAGTTTTTGGGAAGGAGGCTTCCAGGGGTCTGGCTTCCCTATGTCAAGGTGATCGATCCATAACGGATTACTCTATAGAGTTTCGTACTCTTGCTGCATCCAGTGACTGGAACGAGCCGGCGTTGCTCGCTCGTTTTCTGGAGGGACTCCACGCTGAGGTTAAGGATGAGATTCTCTCCCGGGAGGTTCCTTCCAGCGTGGACTCGTTGATTGCACTCGCCATCCGCATAGAACGACGGGTAGATCTTCGTCACCGAGCTCGGGGAAGAGAGCTCGCGTTAGCGGGGCTTCCCTTCTCCGCATCTCGACCATCTCCTTCCATCGGCTCAGAGACTGAGCCCATGCAGCTGGGAGGTGTTCACATCTCGACTAAGGAGAGGGAACGGAGAATCACCAACCGCCTTTGCTTCTATTGCGGTTCTGCTGGACATTTTGTCATGTCATGTCCAGTTAAAGGTCAGAGATCATCAGTAAGCGGAGGGTTACTGGTGAGCGCTACTACTCAGGTCTCTCCATCAAGATCCTGTACTACCTTGTCGGTCCATCTACGCTGGACCGGGTCGGCTGCTTCCTGCAGTGCCTTGATAGACTCTGGGGCTGAGGGTTGTTTTATGGACGAAGCATGGGCTCGGAAACATGACATTCCTCTCAGAGAGTTAGGGAGGATCACACCCATGTTTGCCTTAGATGGTAGTTCTCTCCCCAGTATCAGATATGAGACACTACCTTTAACCCTCACAGTATCTGGTAACCACAGTGAGACCATTTCTTTTTTGATTTTTTGTTCACCTGTTACACCTGTTGTTTTGGGTCATCCCTGGCTAGTATGTCATAATCCTTCTATTAATTGGTCTAGTAATTCTATCCTATCCTGGAACGTTTCTTGTCATGTGAAGTGTTTAATGTCTGCTATTCCTCCTGTTTCTTCTGTCCCCTCTACTCAGGAGGAGCCTGGTGATGTGACAGGAGTGCCGGAGGAACATCATGATCTACGCACGGTCTTCAGTCGGTCCAGAGCCAACTCTCTTCCTCCTCACCGGTCGTATGATTGTTGTATTGATCTCCATCCGGGGACCACTTCTCCTCGGGGTAGATTATTCTCTCTGTCGGCTCCCGAACGTAAGGCTCTCGATGATTATCTGTCTGCTGAAGGCATTCAGATGGATCCCGCTAAGGTCCAGGATGTCAGCGATTGGCCTGTTCCTAAGTCACGTGTCGAGTTACAGCGCTTTCTCGGTTTCGCTAATTTCTATCGGCGTTTCATTCGTAATTTCGGTCAAGTGGCTGCCCCTCTCACAGCTCTGACTTCTGTCAAGTCTTGCTTTAAGTGGTCTGGTTCCGCCCAGGGAGCTTTTGATCTCCTCAAGAAGCGTGTTACATCCGCCCCTATCCTTGTTACTCCTGACGTCACTAAACAATTCATTGTCGAGGTTGACGCTTCAGAGGTGGGCGTGGGAGCCATTCTGTCCCAGCGCTTCCAGTCTGACGATAAGGTCCATCCTTGCGCTTACTTTTCTCATCGATTGTCGCCATCGGAACCCGAGGGGATTCTCCCTGAAGGGCGTGTTGTCGGGTTGACTGTCTGGGGAATTGAGAGACAGGTAAAGCAAGCACTCACTCACACTGCGTCGCCGCGCGCTTGTC
Organism: Salvelinus fontinalis; assembly: GCF_029448725.1. Taxonomy (NCBI): domain Eukaryota; kingdom Metazoa; phylum Chordata; class Actinopteri; order Salmoniformes; family Salmonidae; genus Salvelinus; species Salvelinus fontinalis. Next base: position 51,603,579 of record NC_074680.1, read on the forward strand.
CTAGTAACCTTCTGTTCGTTCCTGTCTCTATTCGTCTGGCTGTTCTTCAGTGGGCTCATTCTGCCAAGTTAGCTGGTCACCCCGGCGTTCGGGGTACGCTTGCTTCTATTCGCCAGCGGTTTTGGTGGCCTACTCAGGAGCGGGACACGCGCCGTTTCGTGGCTGCTTGTCCGGACTGCGCGCAGACTAAGTCAGGTAACTCTCCTCATGCCGGTCGTCTTAGACCGCTTCCCATTCCTTCTCGACCATGGTCTCAGATCGCCTTAGACTTTAGTACCGGTCTGCCTTCGTCTGCGGGGAGGACTGTGAGAGCCGCCAATAAACGTAGGATTAAGAGTCCTAGGTATTGTCGCGGTCAGAGAGTGTGGCTTTCCACTCGTAACCTTTCCCTTACGACAGCTTCTCGCAAGTTGACTCCGCGGTTCATTGGTCCGTTTCGTGTCTCTCAGGTCGTTAATCCTGTCGCTGTGCGACTGCTTCTTCCGCGACATCTTCGTCGCGTCCACCCTGTCTTCCATGTCTCTTGTGTCAAGCCTTTTCTTCGCGCCCCCGTTCGTCTTCCCTCCCCCCCCTCCCGTCCTTGTCGAGGGCGCACCTATTTACAAGGAACGGAGGATCATGGACATGCGTTCTCAGGGACGTGGTCAACAGTACTTAGTGGATGGGGAGGGTTTCGGTCCTGAGGAGAGGAGTTGGGTTCCATCTCGGGACGTGCTGGACCGTTCGTTGATTGATGATTTCCTTCGTCGCCGCCAGGGTTCCTCCTCGAGTGCGCCAGGAGGCGCTTGGTGAGTGGGGGGGTACTGTCATGTTTTGTCTTTGATCTTCATGTCTTGTCCCTGTGCTTCCCTCTGCTGGTCTTATTAGGTTCTTTCCCTCTTTCTATTCCTCTCTCTCCTCCTCCCTCTCTCCCTCCCCCGCTCTCTCTCTCTATCGTTCCGTTCCTGCTCCCAGCTGTTTCTCTTTCTCCTAACGACCTCATTTACTCTTTCACACCTGTCCCCTATTTTGCCCTCTGATTTGAGTCCCTATTTCTCCCTCTGTTTTCTGCTTCTGTCTTTGTCGGATTCTTGTTTGATGTTTGCTGTTCTGTGTCCTTGTTCCGCCCTATCGTGTTTTTGCCTTCATCAGATGCTGCGTGTGAGCAGGTGTCTAGTGGTCGCGTCTCCAGTCGTTCATCTCTACTGACGAGAGGATTTCAGTTTTCCTGTTTTGTTTTTACCTTAGATATATCAGGAGTATCGTTTTTGTCTAAGACTGGAATAAAGACTCTGTTTCTATTTCGTCGCTTTTGGGTCCTCCTTCATCAGCATAACAGGAGGTTTAATATCCTGACCTCGTGAGATATACATGGAGGTTTAATATCCTGACCTAGTGAGATATACATAGAGGAGGTTTAATATCCTGACCTAGTGAAATATACATGGAGGAGGTTTAATATCCTGACCTAGTGAAATATACATGGAGGTTTAATATCCTGACCTAGTGAGATATACATGGAGGTTTAATATCCTGACCTCGTGAGATATACATAGAGGAGGTTTAATATCCTGACCTAGTGAGATATACATGGAGGAGGTTTAATATCCTGACCTAGTGAAATATACATGGAGGTTTAATATCCTGACCTAGTGAGATATACATGGAGGTTTAATATCCTGACCTAGTGAGATATACATGGAGGAGGTTTAATATCCTGACCTAGTGAGAAATATATGGAGGAGGTTTAATATCCTGACCTAGTGAGATATACATGGAGGATATTTAATATCCTGACCTAGTGAGATATACATAGAGGAGGTTTAAATTCCTGACCTAGTGATATATACATAGAGGAGGTTTAATATCCTGACCTAGTGAGATATACATGGAGGTTTAATATCCTGACCTAGTGAGATATACATAGAGGAGGTTTAATATCCTGACCTAGTGAGATATACATGGAGGAGGTTTAATATCCTGACCTAGTGAAATATACATGGAGGTTTAATATCCTGACCTAGTGAGATATACATGGAGGTTTAATATCCTGACCTAGTGAGATATACATGGAGGAGGTTTAAAATCCTGACCTAGTGAGATATATATGGAGGAGGTTTAATATCCTGACCTAGTGAGATATACATGGAGGAGGTTTAATATCCTGACCTAGTGAGATATACATAGAGGAGGTTTAATATCCTGACCTAGTGAGATATACATGGAGGTTTAATATCCTGACCTAGTGAGATATACATGGAGGTTTAATATCCTGACCTAGTGAGATATACATGGAGGAGGTTTAATATCCTGACCTAGTGAGATATATATGGAGGAGGTTTAATATCCTGACCTAGTGAGATATACATGGAGGAGGTTTAATATCCTGACCTAGTGAGATATACATAGAGGAGGTTTAATATCCTGACCTAGTGAGATATACATGGAGGTTTAATATCCTGACCTAGTGAGATATACATGGAGGTTTAATATCCTGACCTAGTGAGATATACATGGAGGAGGTTTAATATCCTGACCTAGTGAGATATATATGGAGGAGGTTTAATATCCTGACCTAGTGAGATATACATGGAGGAGGTTTAATATCCTGACCTAGTGAGATATACATAGAGGAGGTTTAATATCCTGACCTAGTGAGATATACATAGAGGAGGTTTAATTTCCTGACCTAGTGAAATATACATGGAGGTTTAATATCCTGACCTAGTGAGATATACATGGAGGATGTTTAATACCCTGACCTAGTGAGATATACATGGAGGTTTAATATCCTGACCTAGTGAGATATACATGGAGGAGGTTTAATATCCTGACCTAGTGAGATATACATGGAGGAGGTTTAATATCCTGACCTAGTGAGATATACATGGAGGAGGTTTAATATCCTGACCTAGTGAAATATACATGGAGGAGGTTTAATATCCTGACCTAGTCAGATATACATGGAGGAGGTTTAATACCCTGACCTAGTGAGATATACATGGAGGTTTAATATCCTGACCTAGTGAGATATACATGGAGGTTTAATATCCTGACCTAGTGAGATATACATGGAGGTTTAATATCCTGACCTAGTGAGATATACATGGAGGTTTAATACCCTGACCTAGTGAGATATACATGGAGGTTTAATATCCTGACCTAGTGAGATATACATGGAGGTTTAATATCCTGACCTAGTGAGATATACATGGAGGTTTAATATCCTGACCTAGTGAGATATACATGGAGGTTTAATATCCTGACCTAGTGAGATATACATAGAGGAGGTTTAATATCCTGACCTAGTGAGATATACATAGAGGAGGTTTAATATCCTGACCTAGTGAGATATACATGGAGGAGGTTTAATATCCTGACCTAGTGAGATATACATGGAGGTTTAATATCCTGACCTAGTGAGATATACATGGAGGAGGTTTAATATCCTGACCTAGTGAGATATACATAGAGGAGGTTTAATATCCTGACCTAGTGAGATATACATGGAGGAGGTTTAATATCCTGACCTAGTGAGATATACATAGAGGAGGTTTAATATTCTGACCTAGTGAGATATACATGGTGGAGGTTTAATATCCTGACCTAGTGAGATATATATGGAGGAGGTTTAATACCCTGACCTAGTGAGATATACATGGAGGAGGTTTAATATCCTGACCTAGTGAGATATACATGGAGGAGGTTTAATATCCTGACCTAGTGAGATATACATGGAGGTTTAATATCCTGACCTAGTGAGATATACATGGAGGAGGTTTAATATCCTGACCTAGTGAGATATACATGGAGGAGGTTTAATATCCTGACCTAGTGAGATATACATGGAGGTTTAATACCCTGACCTAGTGAGATATACATGGAGGAGGTTTAATATCCTGACCTAGTGAGATACACATGGAGGAGGTTTAATATCCTGACCTAGTGAGATATATATGGAGGTTTAATATCCTGACCTAGTGAGATATACATGGAGGTTTAATATCCTGACCTAGTGAGATATACATGGAGGTTTAATATCCTGACCTAGTGAGATATACATGGAGGTTTAATAACCTGACCTAGTGAGATATACATGGAGGAGGTTTAATATCCTGACCTAGTGAGATATACATAGAGGAGGTTTAATATCCTGACCTAGTGAGATATACATGGAGGAGGTTTAATATCCTGACCTAGTGAGATATACATGGAGGAGGTTTAATATCCTGACCTAGTGAGATATACATAGAGGAGGTTTAATATCCTGACCTAGTGAGATACACATAGAGGAGGTTTAATATCCTGACCTAGTGAGATATACATGGAGGAGGTTTAATATCCTGTCCTAGTGAGATATACATGGAGGAGGTTTAATATCCTGACCTAGTGAGATATACATGGTGGAGGTTTAATATCCTGACCTAGTGAGATATACATAGAGGAGGTTTAATATCCTGACCTAGTGAGATATACATGGAGGAGGTTTAATATCCTGACCTAGTGAGATATACATGGAGGTTTAATATCCTGACCTAGTGAGATATACATGGAGGAGGTTTAATATCCTGACCTAGTGAGATATACATAGAGGAGGTTTAATATCCTGACCTAGTGAGATATACAGAGGAGGTTTAATATCCTGACCTAGTGAGATATACATGGAGGAGGTTTAATATCCTGACCTAGTGAGATATACATGGAGGTTTAATATCCTGACCTAGTGAGATATACATAGAGGAGGTTTAATATCCTGACCTAGTGAGATATACATAGAGGAGGTTTAATAACCTGACCTAGTGAGATATACATGGAGGAGGTTTAATATCCTGACCTAGTGAGATATACATAGAGGAGGTTTAATATCCTGACCTAGTGAGATATACATAGAGGAGGTTTAATATCCTGACCTAGTGAGATATACATGGAGGAGGTTTAATATCCTGACCTAGTGAAATATACATGGAGGTTTAATATCCTGACCTAGTGAGATATACATGGAGGTTTAATATCCTGACCTAGTGAGATATACATGGAGGAGGTTTAATATCCTGACCTAGTGAGATATATATGGAGGAGGTTTAATATCCTGACCTAGTGAGATATACATGGAGGAGATTTAATATCCTGACCTAGTGAGATATACATAGAGGAGGTTTAAATTCCTGACCTAGTGAGATATACATGGAGGTTTAATATCCTGACCTAGTGAGATATACATGGAGGTTTAATATCCTGACCTAGTGAGATATACATGGTGGAGGTTTAATATCCTGACCTAGTGATATATACATAGAGGAGGTTTAATATCCTGACCTAGTGAGATATACATGGAGGTTTAATATCCTGACCTAGTGAGATATACATAGAGGAGGTTTAATATCCTGACCTAGTGAGATATACATGGAGGAGGTTTAATATCCTGACCTAGTGAAATATACATGGAGGTTTAATATCCTGACCTAGTGAGATATACATGGAGGAGGTTTAATATCCTGACCTAGTGAGATATACATGGAGGAGGTTTAAAATCCTGACCTAGTGAGATATATATGGAGGAGGTTTAATATCCTGACCTAGTGAGATATACATGGAGGAGGTTTAATATCCTGACCTAGTGAGATATACATAGAGGAGGTTTAATATCCTGACCTAGTGAGATATACATGGAGGTTTAATATCCTGACCTAGTGAGATATACATGGAGGTTTAATATCCTGACCTAGTGAGATATACATGGTGGAGGTTTAATATCCTGACCTAGTGATATATACATAGAGGAGGTTTAATATCCTGACCTAGTGAGATATACATGGAGGTTTAATATCCTGACCTAGTGAGATATACATGGAGGTTTAATATCCTGACCTAGTGAGATATACATGGAGGTTTAATATCCTGACCTAGTGAGATATACATGGAGGTGTAATATCCTGACCTAGTGAGATATACATGGAGGAGGTTTAATATCCTGACCTAGTGAGATATACATGGAGGTTTAATATCCTGACCTAGTGAGATATACATGGAGGAGGTTTAATATCCTGACCTAGTGAGATATACATAGAGGAGGTTTAATATCCTGACCTAGTGAGATATACATGGAGGAGGTTTAATATCCTGACCTAGTGAGATATACATGGAGGTTTAATATCCTGACCTAGTGAGATATACATGGAGGAGGTTTAATATCCTGACCTAGTGAGATATACATAGAGGAGGTTTAATATCCTGACCTAGTGAGATATACATGGTGGAGGTTTAATATCCTGACCTAGTGAGATATACATGGAGGTGTAATATCCTGACCTAGTGAGATATACATGGAGGAGGTTTAATATCCTGACCTAGTGAGATATACATAGAGGAGGTTTAATATCCTGACCTAGTGAGATATACATGGAGGAGGTTTAATATCCTGACCTAGTGAGATATACATGGAAGTTTAATATCCTGACCTAGTGAGATATACATGGTGGAGGTTTAATATCCTGACCTAGTGAGATATACATGGTGGAGGTTTAATATCCTGACCTAGTGAGATATACATGGTGGAGGTTTAATATCCTGACCTAGTGAGATATACATGGAGGTTTAATATCCTGACCTAGTGAGATATACATGGAGGAGGTTTAATATCCTGACCTAGTGAGATATACATGGTGGAGGTTTAATATCCTGACCTAGTGAGATATACATGGAGGTGGTTTAATATCCTGACCTAGTGAGATATACATGGAGGAGGTTTAATATCCTGACCTAGTGAGATATACATGGAGGAGGTTTACTATCCTGACCTAGTGAGATATACATGGAGGAGGTTTAATATCCTGACCTAGTGAGATATACATGGAGGAGGTTTAATATCCTGACCTAGTGAGATATACATGGAGGAGGTTTAATATCCTGACCTAGTGAGATATACATGGAGGAGGTTTAATATCCTGACCTAGTGAGATATACATGGAGGTTTAATATCCTGACCTAGTGAGATATACATGGAGGAGGTTTAATATCCTGACCTAGTGAGATATACATGGAGGAGGATTAATATCCTGATCTAGTGAGATATACATGGAGGAGGATTAATATCCTGACCTAGTGAGATATACATGGAGGAGGTTTAATATCCTGACCTAGTGAGATATACAAGGAGGTTTAATACACTGACCTAGTGAGATATACATGGAGGAGGTTTAATATCCTGACCTAGTGAGATATACATGGAGGAGGTTTAATATCCTGACCTAGTGAGATATACATGGAGGAGGTTTAATATCCTGACCTAGTGAGATATACATGGAGGAGGTTTAATATCCTGACCTAGTGAGATATACATGGAGGTTTAATATCCTGACCTAGTGAGATATACATGGAGGAGGTTTAATATCCTGACCTAGTGAGATATACATGGAGGTTTAATATCCTGACCTAGTGAGATATACATGGAGGAGGTTTAATATCCTGACCTATTGAGATATACATAGAGGAGGTTTAATATCCTGACCTAGTGAGATATACATAGAGGAGGTTTAATATCCTGACCTAGTGAGATATACATGGAGGAGGTTTAATATCCTGACCTAGTGAGATATACATGGAGGTTTAATATCCTGACCTAGTGAGATATACATGGAGGTTTAATATCCTGACCTAGTGAGATATACATGGAGGTTTAATATCCTGACCTAGTGGGATATACATGGAGGAGGTTTAATATCCTGACCTAGTGAGATATACATGGAGGAGGTTTAATATCCTGACCTAGTGAGATATACATGGAGGAGGTTTAATATCCTACCTAGTGAGATATACATGGAGGAGGTTTAATATCCTGACCTAGTGAGATATACATAGAGGAGGTTTAATATCCTGACCTAGTGAGATATACATGGAGGTTTAATATCCTGACCTAGTGAGATATACATAGAGGAGGTTTAATATCCTGACCTAGTGAGATATACATGGTGGATGTTTAATATCCTGACCTAGTGAGATATGCATGGAGGTTTAATATCCTGACCTAGTGAGATATACATGGAGGTTTAATATCCTGACCTAGTGAGATATACATGGAGGAGGTTTAATATCCTGACCTAGTGAGATATACATGGAGGAGGTTTAATATCCTGACCTAGTGAGATATACATGGAGGTTTAATATCCTGACCTAGTGAGATATACATGGAGATTTAATATCCTGACCTAGTGAGATATACATGGAGGAGGTTTAATATCCTGACCTAGTGAGATATACATGGAGGTTTAATATCCTGACCTAGTGAGATATACATAGAGGAGGTTTAATATCCTGACCTAGTGAGATATACATGGAGGTTTAATATCCTGACCTAGTGAGCTTTACATGGAGGTTTAATATCCTGACCTAGTGAGATATACATGGAGGAGGTTTAATATCCTGACCTAGTGAGATATACATGGAGGAGGTTTAATATCCTGACCTAGTGAGATATACATGGAGGTTTAATATCCTGACCTAGTGAGATATACATGGTGGAGGTTTAATATCCTGACCTAGTGAGATATACATGGAGGAGGTTTAATATCCTGACCTAGTGAGATATACATGGAGGAGGTTTAATATCCTGACCTAGTGAGATATACATGGAGGTTTAATATCCTGACCTAGTGAGATATACATGGAGGAGGTTTAATATCCTGACCTAGTGAGATATACATAGAGGAGGTTTAATATCCTGACCTAGTGAGATATACATGGAGGTTTAATATCCTGACCTAGTGAGATATACATGGAGGAGGTTTAATATCCTGACCTAGTGAGATATACATGGAGGAGGTTTAATATCCTGACCTAGTGAGATATACATGGAGGAGGTTTAATATCCTGACCTAGTGAGATATACATGGAGGAGGTTTAATATCCTGACCTAGTGAGATATACATAGAGGAGGTTTAATATCCTGACCTAGTGAGATATACATAGAGGAGGTTTAATATCCTGACCTAGTGAGATATACATGGAGGTTTAATATCCTGACCTAGTGAGATATACATGGAGGAGGTTTAATATAGTGACCTAGTGAGATATACATAGAGGAGGTTTAACATCCTGACCTAGTGAGATATACATGGAGGTTTAATACCCTGACCTAGTGAGATATACATGGAGGAGGTTTAATATCCTGACCTAGTGAGATATACATGGAGGTTTAATACCCTGACCTAGTGAGATATACATGGTGGAGGTTTAATATCCTGACCTAGTGAGATATACATGGTGGAGGTTTAATATCCTGACCTAGTGAGATATACATGGTGGAGGTTTAATATCCTGACCTAGTGAGATATACATGGAAGTTTAATATCCTGACCTAGTGAGATATACATGGAGGAGGTTAAATATCCTGACCTAGTGAGATATACATGGAGGAGGTTTAATATCCTGACCTAGTGAGATATACATGGAGGAGGTTTAATATCCTGACCTAGTGAGATATACATGGAGGAGGTTTAATATCCTGACCTAGTGAGATATACATGGAGGAGGTTTAATATCCTGACCTAGTGAGATATACATGGAGGAGGCTTAATACCCTGACCAAGTGAGATATACATGGAGGTTTAATATCCTGACCTAGTGAGATATACATGGAGGGGGTTTAATATCCGGACCTAGTGAGATATACATGGAGGTTTAATATCCTGACCTAGTGAGATATACATGGAGGAGGTTTAATATCGTGACCTAGTGAGATATACATAGAGGAGGTTTAATATCCTGACCTAGTGAGATATACATGGAGGTTTAATATCCTGACCTAGTGAGATATACATGGAGGTTTAATATCCTGACCTAGTGAGATGTACATGGAGGAGGTTTAATATCCTGACCTAGTGAGATACACATGGAGGAGGTTTAATATCCTGACCTAGTGAGATATACATGGAGGAGGTTTAATATCCTGACCTAGTGAGATATACATGGTGGAGGTTTAATATCCTGACCTAGTGAGATATACATAGAGGAGGTTTAATACCCTGACCTAGTGAGATATACATGGAGGAGATTTAATATCCTGACCTAGTGAGATATACATGGAGGTTTAATATCCTGACCTAGTGAGATATACATGGATATTTAATATCCTGACCTAGTGAGATATACATGGAGGAGGTTTAATATCCTGACCTAGTGAGATATACATGGAGGAGGTTTAATATCCTGACCTAGTGAGATATACATGGAGGTGGTTTAATATCCTGACCTAGTGAGATATACACGGAGGAGGTTTAATATCCTGACCTAGTGAGATATACATGGAGGTTTAATATCCTGACCTAGTGAGATATACATGGAGGAGGTTTAATACCCTGACCTAGTGAGATATACATAGAGGAGGTTTAATAACCTGACCTAGTGAGATATACATGGAGGAGGTTTAATATCCTGACCTAGTGAGATATACATGGAGGTTTAATACCCTGACCTAGTGAGATATACATGGAGGAGGTTTAATATCCTGACCTAGTGAGATATACATGGAGGAGGTTTAATATAGTGACCTAGTGAGATATACATAGAGGAGGTTTAACATCCTGACCTAGTGAGATATACATGGAGGTTTAATACCCTGACCTAGTGAGATATACATGGAGGAGGTTTAATATCCTGACCTAGTGAGATATACATGGAGGAGGTTTAATATAGTGACCTAGTGAGATATACATAGAGGAGGTTTAACATCCTGACCTAGTGAGATATACATGGAGGTTTAATACCCTGACCTAGTGAGATATACATGGTGGAGGTTTAATATCCTGACCTAGTGAGATATACATGGTGGAGGTTTAATATCCTGACCTAGTGAGATATACATGGTGGAGGTTTAATATCCTGACCTAGTGAGATATACATGGAAGTTTAATATCCTGACCTAGTGAGATATACATGGAGGAGGTTAAATATCCTGACCTAGTGAGATATACATGGTGGAGGTTTAATATCCTGACCTAGTGAGATATACATGGAGGAGGTTTAATATCCTGACCTAGTGAGATATACATGGAGGAGGTTTAATATCCTGACCTAGTGAGATATACATGGAGGAGGTTTAATACCCTGACCTAGTGAGATATACATGGAGGAGGCTTAATACCCTGACCAAGTGAGATATACATGGAGGTTTAATATCCTGACCTAGTGAGATATACATGGAGGAGGCTTAATACCCTGACCAAGTGAGATATACATGGAGGTTTAATATCCTGACCTAGTGAGATATACATGGAGGAGGTTTAATATCCGGACCTAGTGAGATATACATCTAGGTTTAATATCCTGACCTAGTGAGATATACATGGAGGAGGTTTAATATAGTGACCTAGTGAGATATACATAGAGGAGGTTTAATATCCTGACCTAGTGAGATATACATGGAGGTTTAATATCCTGACCTAGTGAGATATACATGGAGGTTTAATATCCTGACCTAGTGAGATGTACATGGAGGAGGTTTAATATCCTGACCTAGTGAGATATACATGGAGGTTTAATATCCTGACCTAGTGAGATATACATGGATATTTAATATCCTGACCTAGTGAGATATACATGGAGGAGGTTTAATATCCTGACCTAGTGAGATATACATGGAGGAGGTTTAATATCCTGACCTGGTGAGATATACATGGAGGAGGTTTAATATCCTGACCTAGTAAGATATACATGGTGGAGGTTTAATATCCTGACCTAGTGAGATATACATGGAGGAGGTTTAATATCCTGACCTAGTGAGATATACATGGAGGAGGTTTAATATCCTGACCTAGTGAGATATACATGGAGGAGGTTTAATACCCTGACCTAGTGAGATATACATGGAGGAGGTTTAATACCCTGACCTAGTGAGATATACATGGAGGAGGTTTAATATCCTGACCTAGTGAGATATACATGGAGGAGGTTTAATATTCTGACCTAGTGAGATATACATGGAGGAGGTTTAATATTCTGACCTAGTGAGATATACATGGAGGAGGTTTAATATCCTGACCTAGTGAGAAATACATGGAGGAGGTTTAATATCTTTAGTCATATCCCAGTTTACCCTGATTAACTCTTTAGCCATATCCCAGTATACCCTGATTAACTCTTTAGTCATATCCCAGTTTACCCTGATTAACTCTTTAGTCATATCCCAGTTTACCCTGATTAACTCTTTAGTCATATCCCAGTTTACCCTGATTAACTCTTTAGCCATATCCCAGTTTACCCTGATTAACTCTTTAGTCATATCCCAGTTTACCCTGATTAACTCTTTAGTCATATCCCAGTTTACCCTGATTAACTCTTTAGTCATATCCCAGTTTACCCTGATTAACTCTTAAATCATATCCCAGTTTACCCTAATGAACTCTTTAGTCATATCCCAGTTTAACCTGATTATCTCTTTAGTCATATCCCAGTTTACCCTGATTAACTCTTTAGTCATATCCCAGTTTACCCTGATTAACTCTTTAGTCATATCCCAGTTTACCCTGATTAACTCTTTAGTCATATCCCAGTTTACCCTGATTAACTCTTTAGTCATATCCCAGTTTACCCTGACTAACTCTTTAGTCATATCCCAGTTTACCCTGATTAACTCTTTAGTCATATCCCAGTTTACCCTGACTAAATCTTTAGTCATATCCCAGTTTACCCTGACTAAATCTTTAGTCATATCCCAGTTTACCCTGATTAACTCTTTAGTGATTAACTCTTTAGTCATATCCCAGTTTACCCTGATTAACTCTTTAGTCATATCCCAGTTTACCCTGATTAACTCTTTAGTCATATCCCAGTTTACCCTGATTAACTCTTTAGTCATATCCCAGTTTACCCTGATTAACTCTTTAGTCATATCCCAGTTTACCCCGATTAACTCTTTAGTCATATCCCAGTTTACCCTAATTAACTCTTTAGTCATATCCCAGTTTACCCTGATTAACTCTTTAGTCATATCCCAGTTTACCCTGATTAACTCTTTAGTCATATCCCAGTTTACCCTGATTAACTCTTTAGTCATATCCCAGTTTACCCTGATTAACTCTTTAGTCATATCCCAGTTTACGCTGATTCACTCTTTAGTCATATCCCAGTTTACCCTGATTAACTCTTTAGCCATATCCCAGTTTACCCTGATTAACTCTTTAGTCATATCCCAGTTTACCCTGATTAACTCTTTAGTCATATCCCAGTTTACCCTGATTAACTCTTTAGTCATATCCCAGTTTACCCTGACTAACTCTTTAGTCATATCCCAGTTTACCCTAATTAACTCTTTAGTCATATCCCAGTTGACCCTGATTAACTCTTTAGTCATATCCCAGTTTACCCTGATTAACTCTTTAGTCATATTAACTCTTTAGTCATATCCCAGTTTACCCTGATTAACTCTTTAGTCATATCCCAGTTTACCCTGATTAACTCTTTAGTCATATCCCAGTTTACCCTGATTAACTCTTAAATCATATCCCAGTTTACCCTAATGAACTCTTTAGTCATATCCCAGTTTAACCTGATTATCTCTTTAGTCATATCCCAGTTTACCCTGATTAACTCTTTAGTCATATCCCAGTTTACCCTGATTAACTCTTTAGTCATATCCCAGTTTACCCTGATTAACTCTTTAGTCATATCCCAGTTTACCCTGATTAACTCTTTAGTCATATCCCAGTTTACCCTGACTAACTCTTTAGTCATATCCCAGTTTACCCTGATTAACTCTTTAGTCATATCCCAGTTTACCCTGACTAAATCTTTAGTCATATCCCAGTTTACCCTGACTAAATCTTTAGTCATATCCCAGTTTACCCTGATTAACTCTTTAGTGATTAACTCTTTAGTCATATCCCAGTTTACCCTGATTAACTCTTTAGTCATATCCCAGTTGACCCTGATTAACTCTTTAGTCATTTCCCAGTTGACCCTGATTAACTCTTTAGTCATATCCCAGTTTACCCTGATTAACTCTTTAGTCATATCCCAGTTTACACTGATTAACTCTTTAGTCATATCCCAGTTTACCCTGATTAACTCTTTAGTCATATCCCAGTTTACCCTAATGAACTCTTTAGTCATATCCCAGTTTACCCTGATTAACTCTTTAGTCATATCCCAGTTTACCCTGATTAACTCTTTAGTCATATCCCAGTTTACCCTGATTAACTCTTTAGCCATATCCCAGTTTACCCTGATTAACTCTTTAGTCATATCCCAGTTTACCCTGATTAACTCTTTAGTCATATCCCAGTTTACCCTGATTAACTCTTTAGTCATATCCCAGTTTACCCTGGTTAACTCTTTAGTCATATCCCAGTTTACCCTGATTAACTCTTTAGTCATATCCCAGTTTAACCTGATTCACTCTTTAGTCATATCCCAGTTTACCCTTATTAACTCTTTAGTCATATCCCAGTTTACCCTGATTAACTCTTTAGCCATATCCCAGTTTACCCTGATTAACTCTTTAGTCATATCCCAGTTTACCCTGATTAACTCTTTAGTCATATCCCAGTTTACCCTGATTAACTCTTTAGTCATATCCCAGTTTACCCTGATTAACTCTTTTGTCATATCCCAGTTTACCCTGATTAACTCTTTAGTCATATCCCAGTTTACCCTAATTAACTCTTTAGCCATATCCCAGTTTAACCTGATTAACTCTTTAGTCATATCCCAGTTTATCTATTTGCTTATGGCCGTGTCTACACCTAGCGACCTGCTTTTTAAATTATATGAGAAAAAAATATTCAATTTTATTTGGAATGGCAAGCCAGACAAAATTCAAAGGGCCTATTTATATAATGAATATGAATTTGGAGGGCAGAAATTGAGTTGCTTACCAAGAAGACTGTGAATGTTCCTGAGTGGCCAAGCCACAGTTTTGACTTAAATATGCTTGAAAATCTACAGCAAGACCTGAAAATGGTTGTCTAGTAATGATCAACAACCAACTTGACAGAGCTTGAATAATTTTTTTAAGAATAATGGGCAAATGTGTGGAAACCTCTTCGAGTCTTACAGAGAAAGACTCCCATCTTTAATCGCTGCCAAAGTGTTGACAAAGGGGTGTGAAAACCTATGTAAATTAGATATTTCTGTATTTTTTTTATATATATTTTTTCAAACATTTCTAAAAACATGTCATTATTGTCATTGTGTGTAGATGGGAGAGAAAACAAATGTCATCCATTTTGAACTGGGAATCAAGGGGGTTGAATACTTTCTGAAGTAACTAATACTTCAAACCTTATTTCACAAATCATGAGTCATGTACTTTTCCCATCTGTGTTTTGGGGCGGCAGTTAGCCTACTGGTTAGAGCGTTGGGCCAGTAACCGAAAGGTTGCTGGATCGAATCCCCGAGCTGACAAGGTAAAAATCTGTCGTTCTACCCCTGAACAAGGCAGTTAACCCACGTAAAGGTAAAATAAATATAAAAAAATATTGGTAAAGTCTGGCCTGTTGAAGAACGGAGCTGTCGTTGTTATGATAGTTATATTATAACACTTTCTCTAAGCTCATTAGGCGTACCTGTTGAGGAACGGGTCATTGCTGTTGGTGGTCATGATTCTGGCGTCCTGGCCCATCCCAGGGGACGACACGGGGTTCGGGGGTTCCCCATCCTGCTCCATACTGGTGGACAGTTGGTTCCTCAGAGCAAGCTCCTTCAACACGTACACATTCCACATGTTAGTGGAACAAGTACACATTCCACATGTTAGTGGAGCACATACACATTCCACATGTTAGTGGAACACACACACATTCCACATGTTAGTGGAGCACACACACATTCCACATGTTAGTGGAACACACACACATTCCACATGTTAGTGGAGCACACACACATTCCACATGTTAGTGGAACACGTACACATTCCACATGTTAGTGGAGCACACACACATTCCACATGTTAGTGGAGCACACACACATTCCACATGTTAGTGGAGCACACACACATTCCACATGTTAGTGGAGCACACACACATTCCACATGTTAGTGGAGCACACACACATTCCACATGTTAGTGGAGCACACACACATTCCACATGTTAGTGGAACACGTACACATTCCACATGTTAGTGGAGCACACACACATTCCACATGTTAGTGGAGCACACACACATTCCACATGTTAGTGGAGCACACACACATTCCACATGTTAGTGGAGCACACACACATTCCACATGTTAGTGGAACAAGTACACATTCCACATGTTAGTTTTTTTAGGATTCAGGTTAGTTTATATAGATGGATCTGAGTTGGGATTCAGGTTAGTTTATATAGAGGGATCTGAGTTGGGATTCAGGTTAGTTTATATAGACATGGATCTGAGTTGGGATTCAGGTTAGTTTATATAGATGGATCTGAGTTGGGATTCAGGTTAGTTTATATAGACATGGATCTGAGTTGGGATTCAGGTTAGTTTATATAGATGGATCTGAGTTGGGATTCAGGTTAGTTTATATAGACATGGATCTGAGTTGGGATTCAGGTTAGTTTATATAGAGGGATCTGAGTTGGGATTCAGGTTAGTTTATATAGACATGGATCTGAGTTGGGATTCAGGTTAGTTTATATAGATGGATCTGAGTTGGGATTCAGGTTAGTTTATGTGGACATGGATCTGAGTTGGGATTCAGGTTAGTTTATATAGATGGATCTGAGTTGGGATTCAGGTTAGTTTATGTGGACATGGATCTGAGTTGGGATTCAGGTTAGTTTATATAGAGGGATCTGAGTTGGGATTCAGGTTAGTTTATATAGACATGGATCTGAGTTGGGATTCAGGTTAGTTTATATAGACATGGATCTGAGTTGGGATTCAGGTTAGTTTATATAGATGGATCTGAGTTGGGATTCAGGTAAGTTTATATAGATGGATCTGAGTTGGGATTCAGGTTAGTTTATATAGACATGGATCTGAGTTGGGATTCAGGTTAGTTTATATAGACATGGATCTGAGTTGGGATTCAGGTTAGTTTATATAGACATGGATCTGAGTTGGGATTCAGGTTAGTTTATATAGATGGATCTGAGTTGGGATTCAGGTTAGTTTATATAGATGGATCTGAGTTGGGATTCAGGTTAGTTTATATAGACGGATCTGAGTTGGGATTCAGGTTAGTTTATATAGACATGGATCTGAGTTGGGATTCAGGTTAGTTTATATAGACATGGATCTGAGTTGGGATTCAGGTTAGTTCATATAGAGGGATCTGAGTTGGGATTCAGGTTAGTTTATATGGACATGGATCTGAGTTGGGATTCAGGTAAGTTTATATAGATGGATCTGAGTTGGGATTCAGGTTAGTTTATATAGACATGGATCTGAGTTGGGATTCAGGTTAGTTTATATAGACATGGATCTGAGTTGGGATTCAGGTTAGTTTATATGGACATGGATCTGAGTTGGGATTCAGGTTAGTTTATATAGATGGATCTGAGTTGGGATTCAGGTTAGTTTATATAGACATGGATCTGAGTTGGGATTCAGGTTAGTTTATATAGACATGGATCTGAGTTGGGATTCAGGTTAGTTCATATAGACATGGATCTGAGTTGGGATTCAGGTTAGTTTATATAGACATGGATCTGAGTTGTGATTCAGGTTAGTTTATATAGACATGGATCTGAGTAAGGATTCAGGTTAGTTTATATAGACATGGATCTGAGTTGGGATTCAGGTTAGTTTATATAGACGGATCTGAGTTGGGATTCAGGTTAGTTTATATAGACATGGATCTGAGTTGGGATTCAGGTTAGTTTATATAGACATGGATCTGAGTTGGGATTCAGGTTAGTTCATATAGACATGGATCTGAGTTGGGATTCAGGTTAGTTTATATAGAGGGATCTGAGTTGGGATTCACGTTAGTTCATATAGACATGGATCTGAGTTGGGATTCAGGTTAGTTCATATAGACATGGATCTGAGTTGGGATTCAGGTTAGTTCATATAGAGGGATCTGAGTTGGGATTCAGGTTAGTTTATATAGACATGGATCTGAGTTGGGATTCAGGTTAGTTTATATAGAGGGATCTGAGTTTGGATTCAGGTTAGTTTATATAGACATGGATCTGAGTTGGGATTCAGGTTAGTTTATTTAGACATGGATCTGAGTTGGGATTCAGGTTAGTTCATATAGATGGATCTGAGTTGGGATTCAGGTTAGTTTATTTGGACATGGATCTGAGTTGGGATTCAGGTTAGTTCATATAGAGGGATCTGAGTTGGGATTCAGGTTAGTTTATATAGACATAGATCTGAGTTGGGATTCAGGTTAGTTTATATAGATGGATCTGAGTTGGGATTCAGGTTAGTTTATATAGACATGGATCTGAGTTGGGATTCAGGTTAGTTTATATGGACATGGATCTGAGTTGGGATTCAGGTTAGTTTATATAGATGGATCTGAGTTGGGATTCAGGTTAGTTTATATAGACAGGGATCTGAGTTGGGATTCAGGTTAGTTTATATAGACATGGATCTGAGTTGGGATTCAGGTTAGTTTATATAGACATGGATCTGAGTTGGGATTCAGGTTAGTTTATATAGACATGGATCTGATTTGGGATTCAGGTTAGTTTATATAGACATGGATCTGAGTTGGGATTCAGGTTAGTTTATATAGACATGGATCTGAGTTGGGATTCAGGTTAGTTTATATAGACAGGGATCTGAGTTGGGATTCAGGTTAGTTTATATAGACATGGATCTGAGTTGGGATTCAGGTTAGTTTATATAGACATGGATCTGAGTTGGGATTCAGGTTAGTTTATATAGACATGGATCTGATTTGGGATTCAGGTTAGTTTATATAGACATGGATCTGAGTTGGGATTCAGGTTAGTTTATATAGACAGGGATCTGAGTTGGGATTCAGGTTAGTTTATATAGATGGATCTGAGTTGGGATTCAGGTTAGTTTATGTGGACATGGATCTGAGTTGGGATTCAGGTTAGTTTATATAGACATGGATCTGAGTTGGGATTCAGGTTAGTTTATATAGAGGGATCTGAGTTGGGATTCAGGTTAGTTTATATAGATGGATCTGAGTTGGGATTCAGGTTAGTTCATATAGACATGGATCTGAGTTGGGATTCAGGTTAGTTTATATAGACATGGATCTGAGTTGGGATTCAGGTTAGTTTATATAGACATGGATCTGAGTTGGGATTCAGGTTAGTTTATATAGACATGGATCTGAGTTGGGATTCAGGTTAGTTTATATAGACATGGATCTGAGTTGGGATTCAGGTTAGTTTATATAGATGGATCTGAGTTGGGATTCAGGTTAGTTTATATAGACATGGATCTGAGTTGGGATTCAGGTTATATGGACTTCTGCTGACCTGTGTTCTGGTGCGGAGCAGCTCCTGGTGTCTCAACCTCTCCTTCTCCATCTGCAGCTGCTGGAGCTTAGTCTGGTTGCTGTCCCCCGTGACTCCTCCACTTTGGGGGCTGGAGGGCAGTTGGCCCCCCTGCTTACCTGGAGAACTCTGGGTGATACGCTGCTGTTTCAGGCCTCCAGAGGGAGAGAGGGGTGAGAGGTTAATTATCAGATTTTACAACACACAAATCATCCAGCATAGTTTGTGTACTGTGCATTTGGTGTACTGTGTATTTTGTGTAGTTGGTGTACTGTGTATTTGGTGTACTGGGTATTTGGTGTACTGTGTATTTGGTGTACAATGTATTTGGTGTACTGTGTATTTGGTATATTTGGTGTACTGTGCATTTGGTGTACTGTGTAATTGTTGTACTGTGTAAGTGTTGAACTGTGTATTTGGTGTACTGTGTATATGATGTATTATGTATGCTACAGTCAGCCATGACCATTCTCTACACCATTCATTCCTACAATCAAGTTACAATCAAAGTGAAACTCTTACATCTTGTGCATTGGACTCTGCCTGCCAGACAGACAGACAGACAGACAGACAGACAGACAGACAGACAGACAGACTCTGTTAGTTTACTACATTGTTGCGGTGTGAATTGCTCATAAGGACACACATCCACACAGACACGCACCCAAACACACACTCTGGGGAGGGTGTGCCAGCTGAGTACTAGTAAAATGATCTGCAGCTTTCTGTTCTTTGAAGGTTAGGTCAATATTTGTCTGCCGTCAATTTAACAGGGAGGCTATTGCCAGGGTGTTGCATCTCCTGGGTTGAGATAAGATACAAGAAAGACACAACTACAAGTGGAATAAAGGGTTAGGAACAAGTGGTATAAAGGGTTAGGAACGAGTGGATTAAAGCATTAGGAACAAGTGATAGAACGGGTTAGGAACAAGTGATATAAAGGGTTAGGAACAAGTGGATTAAAGGGTTAGGAACAAGTGGATTAAAGGGTTAGGAACAAGTGGATTAAAGGGTTAGGAACAAGTGGTATTAAGGGTTAGGAACAAGTGGATTAAAGGGTTAGGAACAAGTGGTATAACGGGTTAGGAACAAGTGGTATAAAGGGTTAGGAACAAGTGGATTAAAGGGTTAGGAACAAGTGGATTAAAGGGTTAGGAACAAGTGGTATTAAGGGTTAGGAACAAGTGGATTAAAGGGTTAGGAACAAGTGGTATAACGGGTTAGGAACAAGTGGTATAAAGGGTTAGGAACAAGTGGTATAAAGGGTTAGGAACAAGTGGATTAAAGGGTTAGGAACAAGTGGATTAAAGGGTTAGGAACAAGTGGTATTAAGGGTTAGGAACAAGTGGATTAAAGGGTTAGGAACAAGTGGTATAACGGGTTAGGAACAAGTGGTATAAAGGGTTAGGAACAAGTGGTATAAAGGGTTAGGAACAAGTGGAATAAAGGGTTAGGAACAAGTGGATTAAAGGGTTAGGAACAAGTGGTATAAGGGTTAGGAACAAGTGGTATAAAGGGTTAGGAACAAGTGGAATAAAGGGTTAGGAACAAGTGGAATAAAGGGTTAGGAACAAGTGGTATAAAGGGTTAGGAACAAGTGGAATAAAGGGTTAGGAACAAGTGGTATAAAGGGTTAGGAACAAGTGATATAAAGGGTTAGGAACAAGTGGATTAAAGGGTTAGGAACAAGTGGTATAAAGGGTTAGGAACGTGACCTCAAGTTAATGAGTCAGAGCTTCCTTGGAGAACAAGCTCAGAAACAAAAGGATATTACATTTAGTTAATGAGTCAGAGCTTCCCTGGGGAAGAGACAAGACAGAACTGAGAGAGGAACATGACAGAACTGTGAGGTGAACAAGACAGAACTGAAAGGTGAACAAGACAGGCTGAGAGGTGAACAAGACAGAACTGAGAGGTGAACAAAACAGGCTGAGAGGTGAACAAGACAGAACTGAGAGGTGAACAAGACAGAACTGAGAGGTGAACAAGACAGAACTGTGAGGTGAACAAGACAGAACTGAGAGGTGAACAAGACAGAACTGAGAGGTGAACAAAACAGGCTGAGAGGTGAACAAGACAGAACTGAGAGGTGAACAAGACAGAACTGAGAGGTGAACATGACAGAACTGAGAGGTGAACAAGACAGAACTGAGAGGTGAACAAGACAGAACTGAGAGGTGAACAAGACAGAACTGAGAGGTGAACATGACAGAACTGTGAGGTGAACAAGACAGAACTGAGAGGTGAACATGACAGAACTGAGAGGTGAACATGACAGAACTGAAGGGTGAACATGACAGAACTGTGAGGTGAACAAGACAGACTGAGAGGTGAACAAGACAGAACTGAGAGGTGAACAAGACAGAACTGAGAGGTGAACAAGACAGAACTGAGAGGTGAACAAGACAGAACTGAGAGGTGAACAAGACAGGCTGAGAGGTGAACAAGACAGAACTGAGAGGTGAACAAGACAGAACTGAGAGGTGAACAAGACAGAACTGAGAGGTGAACAAGACAGAACTGAGAGGTGAACAAGACAGAACTGAGAGTTGAACAAGACAGAACTGAGAGGTGAACAAGACAGAACTGAGAGGTGAACAAGACAGAACTGAGAGGTGAACAAGACAGGCTGAGAGGTGAACAAGACAGGCTGAGAGGTGAACAAGACAGAACTGAAAGGTGAACAAGACAGAACTGAGAGGTGAACAAGACAGGCTGAGAGGTGAACAAGACAGAACTGAGAGGTGAACAAGACAGAACTGAGAGGTGAACAAGACAGAACTGAGAGGTGAACAAGACAGAACTGAGAGGTGAACAAGACAGGCTGAGAGGTGAACAAGACAGAACTGAGAGGTGAACATGACAGAACTGGGAGGTGAACAAGACAGAACTGAGAGGTGAACAAGACAGAACTGAGAGGTGAACAAGACAGGCTGAGAGGTGAACAAGACAGAACTGAGAGGTGAACAAGACAGAACTGAGAGGTGAACAAGACAGAACTGAGAGGTGAACATGACAGGCTGAGAGGTGAACAAGACAGGCTGAGAGGTGAACAAGACAGAACTGAGAGGTGAACAAGACAGAACTGAGAGGTGAACAAGACAGGCTGAGAGGTGAACAAGACAGAACTGAGAGGTGAACAAGACAGAACTGAGAGGTGAACAAGACAGAACTGAGAGGTGAACATGACAGGCTGAGAGGTGAACAAGACAGGCTGAGAGGTGAACAAGACAGAACTGAGAGGTGAACAAGACAGAACTGAGAGGTGAACAAGACAGGCTGAGAGGTGAACAAGACAGGCTGAGAGGTGAACAAGACAGAACTGAGAGGTGAACAAGACAGAACTGAGAGGTGAACAAGACAGGCTGAGAGGTGAACAAGACAGAACTGAGAGGTGAACATGACAGAACTGAGAGGTGAACAAGACAGAACTGAGAGGTGAACAAGACAGAACTGAGAGGTGAACAAGACAGGCTGAGAGGTGAACAAGACAGAACTGAGAGGTGAACAAGACATAACTGAGAGGTGAACAAGACAGAACTGAGAGGTGAACAAGACAGAACTGAGAGGTGAACAAGACAGAACTGAGAGGTGAACAAGACAGAACTGAGAGGTGAACAAGACAGAACTGAGAGGTGAACAAGACAGAACTGAGAGGTGAACAAGACAGAACTGAGAGGTGAACATGACAGGCTGAGAGGTGAACAAGACAGGCTGAGAGGTGAACAAGACAGAACTGAGAGGTGAACAAGACAGAACTGAGAGGTGAACAAGACAGGCTGAGAGGTGAACAAGACAGAACTGAGAGGTGAACAAGACAGAACTGAGAGGTGAACAAGACAGAACTGAGAGGTGAACATGACAGGCTGAGAGGTGAACAAGACAGGCTGAGAGGTGAACAAGACAGAACTGAGAGGTGAACAAGACAGAACTGAGAGGTGAACAAGACAGGCTGAGAGGTGAACAAGACAGGCTGAGAGGTGAACAAGACAGAACTGAGAGGTGAACAAGACAGAACTGAGAGGTGAACAAGACAGGCTGAGAGGTGAACAAGACAGAACTGAGAGGTGAACATGACAGAACTGAGAGGTGAACAAGACAGAACTGAGAGGTGAACAAGACAGAACTGAGAGGTGAACAAGACAGGCTGAGAGGTGAACAAGACAGAACTGAGAGGTGAACAAGACAGAACTGAGAGGTGAACATGACAGGCTGAGAGGTGAACAAGACAGGCTGAGAGGTGAACAAGACAGAACTGAGAGGTGAACAAGACAGAACTGAGAGGTGAACAAGACAGGCTGAGAGGTGAACAAGACAGAACTGAGAGGTGAACAAGACAGAACTGAGAGGTGAACAAGACAGAACTGAGAGGTGAACATGACAGGCTGAGAGGTGAACAAGACAGGCTGAGAGGTGAACAAGACAGAACTGAGAGGTGAACAAGACAGAACTGAGAGGTGAACAAGACAGGCTGAGAGGTGAACAAGACAGGCTGAGAGGTGAACAAGACAGAACTGAGAGGTGAACAAGACAGAACTGAGAGGTGAACAAGACAGGCTGAGAGGTGAACAAGACAGAACTGAGAGGTGAACATGACAGAACTGAGAGGTGAACAAGACAGAACTGAGAGGTGAACAAGACAGAACTGAGAGGTGAACAAGACAGGCTGAGAGGTGAACAAGACAGAACTGAGAGGTGAACAAGACATAACTGAGAGGTGAACAAGACAGAACTGAGAGGTGAACAAGACAGAACTGAGAGGTGAACAAGACAGAACTGAGAGGTGAACAAGACAGAACTGAGAGGTGAACAAGACAGGCTGAGAGGTGAACAAGACAGAACTGAGAGGTGAACAAGACAGAACTGAGAGGTGAACAAGACAGAACTGAGAGGTGAACATGACAGAACTGAGAGGTGAACAAGACAGAACTGAGAGGTGAACAAGACAGGCTGAGAGGTGAACATGACAGGCTGAGAGGTGAACAAGACAGGCTGAGAGGTGAACAAGACAGAACTGAGAGGTGAACAAGACAGAACTGAGAGGTGAACAAGACAGAACTGAGAGGTGAACAAGACAGAACTGAGAGGTGAACAAGACAGAACTGAGAGGTGAACAAGACAGAACTGAGAGGTGAACAAGACAGGCTGAGAGGTGAACATGACAGAACTGAGAGGTGTGTGTTGTCTCACTGTAGCACGGCTCGAGACGTGGGTCGAGCCAGGAGGTGGTTTTGTTCTTGTGGTTGATGTAGTAGATCTCTCCCTCGGAGGTGACGGCCTGTTCCCAGCCGTCAGGGAGAGGACCTGAGAGAGGACAGGCACACACACAGGGAGATTAGGCTGCGGCTGGGCAGGCAGGGTGTGTGTGGTGATTCCGCTCAGCCGTACTGTCTGTGCAGCGTGTGGAAACAGAAGGAGGGACGTATCACAGAGTGATACTGAACAGATCAGCAACAGCTACGTTCAGGAAACCCACCAACACAGACAGAAACAGAATCTGTGTTAAACATCTGTTTAAAACCGAACTATGAGCAGCCAATAACGGGGTCCAAACAACATGCAACCTTCAGACCAAACAGAGATGATTAGAAGCTCAAATAACAATAACATGAATAAAGTCACAGATTTTAAATCAATATACGGGTGATTTGATTTGAGCCGTCTCAGTTGGTTCACTAACATGACTCTAGTCAGTGAGCCGTCTCAGTTGGTTCACTAACATGACTCTAGTCAGTGAGCCGTCTCAGTTGGTTCACTAACATGACTCTAGTCAGTGAGCCGTCTCAGTTGGTTCACTAACATGACTCTGGTCAGTGAGCCGTCTCAGTTGGTTCACTAACATGACTCTAGTCAGTGAGCCGTCTCAGTTGGTTCACTAACATGACTCTAGTCAGTGAGCCGTCTCAGTTGGTTCACTAACATGACTCTAGTCAGTGAGCCGTCTCATTTGGTTCACTAACATGACTCTAGTCAGTGAGCCGTCTCAGTTGGTTCACTAACATGACTCTAGTCAGTGAGCCGTCTCAGTTGGTTCACTAACATGACTCTGGTCAGTGAGCCGTCTCAGTTGGTTCACTAACATGACTCTAGTCAGTGAGCCGTCTCAGTTGGTTCACTAACATGACTCTAGTCAGTGAGCCGTCTCATTTGGTGTCCTAGTGGAATTTGCCATAGGTGAGAGGTAGAACTAGACTATTCCTAGGTGGGGTTAGAGGTAGAACTAGAATATTCCTAGGTGGGGTTAGAGGTAGAACTAGAATATTCCTAGGTGGGGTTAGAGAGAGGTAGAACTAGACTATTCCTAGGTGGGGTTAGAGGTAGAACTAGAATATTCCTAGGTGGGGTTAGAGAGAGGTAGAACTAGAATATTCCTAGGTGGGGTTAGAGGTAGAACTAGAATATTCCTAGGTGGGGTTAGAGAGAGGTAGAACTAGAATATTCCTAGGTGGGGTTAGAGAGAGGTAGAACTAGAATATTCCTAGGTGGGGTTAGAGGTAGAACTAGAATATTCCTAGGTGGGGTTAGAGAGAGGTAGAACTAGACTAATCCTCTCCAACATGTTTGGTGGGAGCCCATTGATTGGCAGTTCTGTCTCTGTCGTCACTGGCAACCACCACTCTACCAACCAGACCTATTGTTATTACTACTGAATACGTTATGCTGCTTGTTTAGTTTGTAGACACATGTCTTGACTGTTTATTAAAGTAAATGTATCTAGTAAATCAATATGACAAGCACTTTCAGAGCTTTAACCTTTCAACAGTGGTGGCTTTGTTAATTTAATATACAGTACCAGTCAAAAGTTTGGACACACCTACTCGTTTAAGCGTTTTTCTTTATTTTTTATATTTTCTACATTGTAGAATAATAGTGAAGACATCAAAACTATGAAATAACACATATGGAATTATGTAGTAACCAAGAAAGTGTTAAACAAATCAAAATATATGTTAGATTTTACATTCTTCAAAATAGCCACCTTTTGCCTTGATGACAGCTTTGCACACTCTTGGCATTCTCTCAACTAGCTACAGGAGTTAGTCACCTGGAATGCATTTCAATTGACAGGTGTGCCTTGTCAAAAGTTAATTTGTGGAATTTCTTCCCTTCTTAATGCGTTTGAGCCAATCAGTTGTGTTGTGACAAGGTAGGGGTGGTATACAGAAGATAGCCCTGTTTGGTAAAAGACCAAGTCCATATTAAGGCAAGAACAGCTCAAATAGCAGAGAGAAATGAAAGTCCGTCATTACTTTAAGACATGAAGGTCAGTCAATCAGGAAAATTTCAAGAACTTTGAAAGTTTCTTTAAATGCAGTTGTAAAAACCATCAAGCGCTATGATGAAGCTGGCTCTCATGAGGACCGCCACAGGAAAGACCCAGAGTTACCTCTGCTGCAGAGGATATGATGAAGCTGGCTCTCATGAGGACCGCCACAGGAAAGACCCAGAGTTACCTCTGCTGCAGAGGATATGATGAAGCTGGCTCTCATGAGGACCGCCACAGGAAAGACCCAGAGTTACCTCTGCTGCAGAGGATATGATGAAGCTGGCTCTCATGAGGACCGCCACAGGAAAGACCCAGAGTTACCTCTGCTGCAGAGGATATGATGAAGCTGGCTCTCATGAGGACCGCCACAGGAAAGACCCAGAGTTATCTCTGCTGCAGAGGATATGATGAAGCTGGCTCTCATGAGGACCGCCACAGGAAAGACCCAGAGTTACCTCTGCTGCAGAGGAAATGATGAAGCTGGCTCTCATGAGGACCGCCACAGGAAAGACCCAGAGTTACCTCTGCTGCAGAGGATATGATGAAGCTGGCTCTCATGAGGACCGCCACAGGAAAGACCCAGAGTTACCTCTGCTGCAGAGGATATGATGAAGCTGGCTCTCATGAGGACCGCCACAGGAAGACCCAGAGTTACCTCTGCTGCAGAGGATATGATGAAGCTGGCTCTCATGAGGACCGCCACAGGAAAGACCCAGAGTTACCTCTGCTGCAGAGGATATGATGAAGCTGGCTCTCATGAGGACCGCCACAGGAAGACCCAGAGTTACCTCTGCTGCAGAGGATATGATGAAGCTGGCTCTCATGAGGACCGCCACAGGAAGACCCAGAGTTACCTCTGCTGCAGAGGATATGATGAAGCTGGCTCTCATGAGGACCGCCACAGGAAGACCCAGAGTTACCTCTGCTGCAGAGGATATGATGAAACTGGCTCTCATGAGGACCGCCACAGGAAAGACCCAGAGTTACCTCTGCTGCAGAGGATATGATGAAGCTGGCTCTCATGAGGACCGCCACAGGAAAGACCCAGAGTTACCTCAGCTGCAGAGGATATGATGAAGCTGGCTCTCATGAGGACCGCCACAGGAAAGACCCAGAGTTACCTCTGCTGCAGAGGATATGATGAAGCTGGCTCTCATGAGGACCGCCACAGGAAAGACCCAGAGTTACCTCAGCTGCAGAGGATATGATGAAGCTGGCTCTCATGAGGACCGCCACAGGAAAGACCCAGAGTTACCTCTGCTGCAGAGGATATGATGAAGCTGGCTCTCATGAGGACCGCCACAGGAAAGACCCAGAGTTACCTCTGCTGCAGAGGATATGATGAAGCTGGCTCTCATGAGGACCGCCACAGGAAAGACCCAGAGTTACCTCTGCTGCAGAGGATATGATGAAGCTGGCTCTCATGAGGACCGCCACAGGAAAGACCCAGAGTTACCTCTGCTGCAGAGGATATGATGAAGCTGGCTCTCATGAGGACCGCCACAGGAAAGACCCAGAGTTACCTCTGCTGCAGAGGATATGATGAAGCTGGCTCTCATGAGGACCGCCACAGGAAAGGAAGACCCAGAGTTACCTCTGCTGCAGAGGATATGATGAAGCTGGCTCTCATGAGGACCGCCACAGGAAAGACCCAGAGTTACCTCTGCTGCAGAGGATATGATGAAGCTGGCTCTCATGAGGACCGCCACAGGAAAGACCCAGAGTTACCTCTGCTGCAGAGGATATGATGAAGCTGGCTCTCATGAGGACCGCCACAGGAAAGACCCAGAGTTACCTCTGCTGCAGAGGATATGATGAAGCTGTCTCTCATGAGGACCGCCACAGGAAGACCCAGAGTTACCTCTGCTGCAGAGGATATGATGAAGCTGGCTCTCATGAGGACCGCCACAGGAATGACCCAGAGTTACCTCTGCTGCAGAGGATATGATGAAGCTGGCTCTCATGAGGACCGCCACAGGAAGACCCAGAGTTACCTCTGCTGCAGAGGATATGATGAAGCTGGCTCTCATGAGGACCGCCACAGGAAGACCCAGAGTTACCTCTGCTGCAGAGGATATGATGAAGCTGTCTCTCATGAGGACCGCCACAGGAAGACCCAGAGTTACCTCTGCTGCAGAGGATATGATGAAGCTGGCTCTCATGAGGACCGCCACAGGGAAGACCCAGAGTTACCTCTGCTGCAGAGGATATGATGAAGCTGGCTCTCATGAGGACCGCCACAGGAAGACCCAGAGTTACCTCTGCTGCAGAGGATATGATGAAGCTGGCTCTCATGAGGACCGCCACAGGAAGACCCAGAGTTACCTCTGCTGCAGAGGATATGATGAAGCTGGCTCTCATGAGGACCGCCACAGGAAGACCCAGAGTTACCTCTGCTGCAGAGGATATGATGAAGCTGGCTCTCATGAGGACCGCCACAGGAAGACCCAGAGTTACCTCTGCTGCAGAGGATATGATGAAGCTGGCTCTCATGAGGACCGCCACAGGAAAGACCCAGAGTTACCTCTGCTGCAGAGGATATGATGAAGCTGTCTCTCATGAGGACCGCCACAGGAAGACCCAGAGTTACCTCTGCTGCAGAGGATATGATGAAGCTGGCTCTCATGAGGACCGCCACAGGAATGACCCAGAGTTACCTCTGCTGCAGAGGATATGATGAAGCTGGCTCTCATGAGGACCGCCACAGGAAGACCCAGAGTTACCTCTGCTGCAGAGGATATGATGAAGCTGGCTCTCATGAGGACCGCCACAGGAAGACCCAGAGTTACCTCTGCTGCAGAGGATATGATGAAGCTGTCTCTCATGAGGACCGCCACAGGAAGACCCAGAGTTACCTCTGCTGCAGAGGATATGATGAAGCTGGCTCTCATGAGGACCGCCACAGGGAAGACCCAGAGTTACCTCTGCTGCAGAGGATATGATGAAGCTGGCTCTCATGAGGACCGCCACAGGAAGACCCAGAGTTACCTCTGCTGCAGAGGATATGATGAAGCTGGCTCTCATGAGGACCGCCACAGGAAGACCCAGAGTTACCTCTGCTGCAGAGGATATGATGAAGCTGGCTCTCATGAGGACCGCCACAGGAAGACCCAGAGTTACCTCTGCTGCAGAGGATATGATGAAGCTGGCTCTCATGAGGACCGCCACAGGAAGACCCAGAGTTACCTCTGCTGCAGAGGATATGATGAAGCTGGCTCTCATGAGGACCGCCACAGGAAGACCCAGAGTTACCTCTGCTGCAGAGGATATGATGAAGCTGGCTCTCATGAGGACCGCCACAGGAAGACCCAGAGTTACCTCTGCTGCAGAGGATATGATGAAACTGGCTCTCATGAGGACCGCCACAGGAAGACCCAGAGTTACCTCTGCTGCAGAGGATATGATGAAGCTGGCTCTCATGAGGACCGCCACAGGAAAGACCCAGAGTTATCTCTGCTGCAGAGGATATGATGAAACTGGCTCTCATGAGGACCGCCACAGGAAGACCCAGAGTTACCTCTGCTGCAGAGGATATGATGAAGCTGGCTCTCATGAGGACCGCCACAGGAAGACCCAGAGTTACCTCTGCTGCAGAGGATATGATGAAGCTGGCTCTCATGAGGACCGCCACAGGAAAGGAAGACCC